>NC_059082.1:36680157-36987875 GCF_020497125.1 Mauremys mutica
CTGGATATGACTCAACAGTGTGCCCTTGTTGCCAAGAAGGCTAACAGCATACTGGGCTGCTTTAGTAGGAGCATTGTCAGCAGATTGAGGGAAGTGATTATTCCCCTCTATTTGGCACTGGTAAGGCCACATGAGGAGTATTGTGTCCAGTTCTGGGCCGCCCACTACAGAAAGGATGTGGACAAATTGCAGAGAGACCAGTGGAAGGCAATGAAAATGATTAGGGGTCTGGGGCACATGACTTATGAGGAGAGACTGAGGGAACTGGGCTTATTTAGTCTGCAGAAGGGAAGAGGGAGGGGGGATTTGATAGCAGCTTTCAACTACTTGAAGGGGGGTTCCAAAGAGGATGGAACTAGGCTGTTCTCAGTGGTGGCAGATGACAGAACAAGGAGAAATGGTCTCACGTTGCAGTGGGGAGGTGTAGGTTGGATATTAGGAAAAACTATTTCACTAGGAGAATGGTGAAGCACTGGAATGGGCTACCTAGGAAGGTGGTGGAATCTCCATCTTTAGAGTTTTTTAAGGCCCGGCTTGACAAAACCCTGGCTGGGATTATTTAGTTGGGGTTGGTCCTGCTTTGAGCAGGGGGTTGGACTAGATGACCTCCTGAGGTCTTTTCCAACCCTAATCTTCTATGATTCTTCACTTCAGACATGTCCTGAAGACACTTTTGCACATACTTGGTGTCATGCGAATTATTATTATTGCATTAGTAAATTCATAGCCCCCTGTGGAGAGGAGAATGGGACCAGGGTCATTACCATAATTGACTATATTGTATAAACACCTGGGAATCCCAATTAACATGGGCTCCAATTGTGCCAAGTATCTTGCATGCAAATACAAGAGACACCAGACTGGCCCTACCCCAAAAAGCTCACAATCTATGTGTCGGACAGGACACAGCCGGAGGATGAAATAGACAAACAGGGTGTGGTTTCGTGGGAGGACAAGGTAGACATTAAACAAACAGAGTTTAACGAGAAAGCAGAAGTCACAATCAGTTCAGCGGGAACTCCCCATTTCCAGAAATGTAGGGGCCCTGTGAAGAATGGGGCCTGGAGCCACTCATTCATTCAATTCTCTCTTAATCCACCACTGATTCCTGCAAAACTCATCACTCATAGGCAAGGTGTTGTGCAAAGGCAAATTATATGGCCCATGGGCCATTTGGCTAGAAGGCTCTAATTCAGCCCACCAGCAAGCAGTACAGGCCTATTTTAGCTTCTTTTTAGTGAGGCGCCAGGGCTGGCCATAAGTACTTGTGCTGTGTTTTAAAGTGGTGCAAAGTCCCACTGTTCTGATTGGGTACAGGCTGTCACCCATAATGCACTGATGTGAAGGACTGCACTAGGAACAGGGCAAGGATGCACTGGGTATAGGCCAAAGCAGTTTCCCAAAGCCCCCTGGCACAGGAGCAGCTCTAAAACCCAGGCAGATAGAAGCACAATTTGCGCCACAGAATTTAAGTGACTTGCCTAAGGTCATACAGCCAGTCAGTAGCAGAGATAGGAATAGAACCCAGGAGTCCTGCTGCTACTCTTCTGTTCAAACCACTAGAGCCCACTCTGAAGAACAATTGGCTGCCGTTGGAATGGCCCTCGATGGAGCCAGGCGGCAAGTCCAATTCAGGCTGGTTGGCAGAGGCGGGGTAAGGCAGCGACATCAGTGACCTTGCTGATTTATTCATTAGACAGTGTTTAGGAGAGGGAGAGGATTGATTTGTCTGTCAAACACAACACCAAACCAGGAGGCCTGTGAGAAGAGGACTAATTGTGCATCTCACACGGAGGCGAGAGTCTGACTCATCCATTCAGGCACCTTTTAATTTTATTTTCCTGCCATTCAATCCTTCCACTTTTCATTCTTTCTACTGTCTCGGGCAGCTTATTGATGTGAACCTAAATTTAAGGGGTTATTTTGCATCTAAAAGTAGGCTAACCAGAATGCAGTAAGATTCTGGAGCAGGCTCTGAATTATTATTTGTTGTTGGTATTACAGTAGCAGCTAGAGACGCCCCCTGAGACCAGGGCACCATTGTGCTAAGCACTGTACACAAAGGGAGAGACAGTTTGTGCCTTGAAGAGTTCACAATCTACGTAGTCAAGTCGGAATCATTCCATGTTACCAAAGGGAAACTGAACCACAGAGAAATTAACTGATTTGCCCAAGGTCACACAGGAAGTCTGTGGCAGTGCTGAGAATGGATCCCAGGTCTCTAGAGTCCTAGGGTAAAATTTTAAAGGTGCCTAGGTGACCTAGGAGCCTATACCCCATGTTCATAAGCTTTTTAGGCACTTAGGAACAGATTTGGGAAGATCTCTAGGTATTGACAAATGAAGCCGAGACCTTAGTAGGACATTCAAAAGCTATTGAATTCAGTGGCTCCCAATTGCCTAAGTCGCTTTTGAAAATAAGACTGAGGCTCCTAAGTCACATAGGTGCTTTTGAAAACACGACCCAGAGCCAGGCAACCCTTCTATTCTGGCTGTTTAATCCACCCCAGACGATGACATCACAGTGCTGCCCCTCACTCTAGTTCACATCCATTGTGTACAATGCATGGTGCTTACCCACCAGTGTTCCATTTGCAGTCCTTGCAGAGTGGGGATTTGTTTTTTGCGCTCCTGTGAATTCCTGCAGAGTGTGAATAATTTGCCAGGCTTTGTTTTCTCAGCCGCCATCCCTGGTTTTATTGTTCTCTAAGCGCGCTGTAAAACCTTCTGTCTTATTCATGACAAAACACCAGTTCCTTCCCTTATCCTCATAACTGGAAGCTGGGCAAGCTGCTTTTCCCCTCCATGGGAGACATCAGAGGAGTGCCCTTCCTAAAGAGAAGTGACCAGTGCTGGAGATGGGTGAGGTCAGTCTAATGAACCTGTCCCTTTGTCAAGCTGCATTTCTTATCTCGGAGCACCCAGTGTCCTGCCTTTATCCTCTGAGCTTCTCCAGCCTTGCTCCAGCAGCGCTCTTCAACCTGTGCCCAGAAAGAATGGAGAGATCACTATTCTGCTGGGGCATCTGAAGGGAATTCAGTCTTTGTTCACTGCTGGGCTTCTTTTCCTGCCAATGATTCCTAATCCTGACCTGGGGACAGTCTTTGGGGGCCATCAAAGTCAGTGGAAAACTTCCATTGACTTCAGTGGGTTTGGAGTCAGGTCCTGACTGAGCATGTGAGGGAGAATTCACTGTCTGTGCTAATTTGCTTCTTGGATTCTTCCTCACTGGTCTAGTAAAGCAGGAACTTTGGAAAAATTCCTACACCTACAGGAATAGCAGGTACGCATTTGCAAGTGTAGGAACTGGATTTTGCACGTCTTTATTTGCCACTAGCATTTTTCGCTCTGTAATTTGTGTTCCTCCTCCACAAGTTTGGGGCTTTTATTCTCTAGCTGCACAGTTTTGCCCTCTGCCCCAGCTCCATCACTTCATGCAATCAACCTACTGAAAGTGGTTCCATCTTGTATTGAGAATAATCAGTCAGTTAATTATGTAAATGAAGGAAGCCCAGCATCTCTGGCTCCTGTTGCAAAGCAGAGGCAGCATGAGTCTGCCGGTTTATTTATGCGTTCCCAGCGAGCTGTTCCTTTAAGCCATGTATTACACCCTACGCAGGCTTTAAGACATTAACGAAAATGCCAACTGAGAGATTCCTGGGCTGCTGGAAAGCAAAGAAGGATTAATACATAAGAATTGAATGCCCCCCTCCCTACTCCCTTCATTCCTATGCAGATAAATGAGGGATACCCTCAGCATGAGGGCAGCGCAGTTGGAAAACCAACTGTTCTCTCGCTGTGGAGCGATTTCAGAGAGTCTCCTGGAGCCTTGAGAGAGGACAGCAATAAAAGTAACGAACAAACTAATGATGGGTGATCCTGCGAAGAGCTGGCTAATCCTACTTTGCATTTCTGTGTAGTGCCTTCTGTCCATTTGAGGATCTCAAAGCACGAATGCATTAAGAAATACTGTATAGCCCTTCATAAGCCTGGCCTCCACCATGATGCCGGTGGGTGAGCAGCCCAATGTAACAACTAGGCAGGTGGCCTGCTGATGATTATTAATCTCTCTTGTTCACTTAAGAGCCCTATGAAACCACCAAATTGGACACTTGCTAAGAGATGTCTTTTGAGTTCCTACCACTGGCCTCATCATTGTCTTTCCTTCCTTCTTTCCTCATTGCTTTCTACACCCATCTCTCCCAGCTTTGCCCCGAGTTATATCGTCTGCTCTTTGGGGCAAGAACTGTGTGGCCCTGATCCTGACTGGGCCTCACTTATACACATGACAAATAAGAATCCCTGTGAGACAGGAGGACAGAGATGTTAAGTGACTTGTCCATGGCAGTAGAGAAATTTAATGGCAGAGCCAGGACCCAGATTCCAATTCCCATGCTTTACCCACTACTAGATCAAGTGTCCCCCCCAGGAGAAGTACCACCATGTTCAGACGTTTACCTGAATCTCTTTGGGTGACTGATCGAGTAGAAAAGCCTGAACGTTTTCTCACTTAGCAGCAGCAGCAGCTGGGTTTCAGTGAAGGTGGAAATGCTACAAGAATATAACTTTGCCCCTGGCACTGGTACGGCTGCTCCCAGTCCCATCTGGGCTGAGGAACCCCAGAAGTGTGCACTGATGAAGGAAAGAAAGATGGATGGAAAACATTAAGCAAACTCTTTCTACCTCATGAATGGTTTGGGGTGAAGGTTCAGGGTGATACAAAGGGTAGAAACATCTTTTAATGGTTGGAATCTCAAGATTTCTACTCCCAGCATTGCCATGGACTTAGTGTGCAAACTCGGGCAAGTCTTTTCATTTCTCCATGCCTCAGTATCTCCATCTGTAAAACGGGTTAGTGATGGATCTGTATCATGGCAGGGGTAGGTGGGGCAGGCCTGGGAGGCTAAGTAACTAATATCTGCAGAGAGCTCCAGTGCAAGAGTAGGGCAAAGCACTATTTAATATTCATTGACTGATATTGTATCATTTCATTCAGTATAAAATGGTGTGTGGACCATTTTCCTAGTTTCTAAAGAGACCCAGGGTGAAACGAGCAGCATCATTTGGGAGAGAATAATGTAGAGGTTAAGAGACATCTCTCACTGCTGGAGTTAACAGGCTGCACTTTTGTACTGGCTATTCATTTACATAGAACACACAGCCTTACAAGCTTTAGCATCAATCAGAATGGTGGAGAGTTTGGCCGTCACTCGGGGATTCGAACCCTTTATAAGTCACTTCATCTCTTGATGTTGAAAAGACAAAAATAATGAACCTCTTGAAAGGAGGTGCCAATTGTCCTCCCGTTCCATTGTGGCGTTGTTTGGACACCAGCTATAGAAGGCTAGAGTCAAAGAAAACTTGTTGAATGACTAAATCGGCTTACAGAGCTTTGTAGCGATTTATTCCGCTCTTTGGTCCTTTGGGTTTGTGTGCCTCTCGTAAATGAGCTTATTATTCTATCATGATTCATGGCTCTGCAGAGGGTGTCTGTGCCACCGGGGAAGAGAGAGGAGCTGGCGTTGGAATATTTGAAGTGTAGATCAAACAGAGGTAAAGCTGAAATGCAGAGGAAGGGAGAGGAAAGGAATGGCTGGCCACGGAGAGGGCTGACAGATAACCACATGTGTGATGCAGCCAGAGCAGGAGATGGCCCTCCATGATCAGTACCATCCCTGTCTCTGGCACTCATTTCCGGGGCTTTAGAGATTGCTGAGTGATTTGATGCCTCTCAAGCTACCATGTCACCACTCGCACCCTCTCTCAAGGGCAGCTTCCAACCCCTGCTTTCTTTCCTGGGAACTTTCACATTCTTCTTTCCTTCCTCCAGGGATCTGCTCCCTCTCACAGGGAAATTCAGGCTTCCTCCTCTGATGACTGGGTTTCTTATGGGGACACTCTTCTCCTCCACAGATCAAGCTGTCCTAAGAGTCCTTCCTGCCCCATAGATCAAACTCCGCTTAGAACATATGATATCTTGTCCTACTTACTGGAACTGCACAGCTGGCTTAGTCACACTGGGCCCCCTCTGTCACTGGAGATTAATACCACAAATGGAAACCATCCGGCAGTTTGAGACGGGCCTTCAAGATGTCCCAGCCCGTCATCCGCATGTCTGATCTAATCTGTCAGTCAGTGTCTCCTTGGTAAGAGAGTGACAGCTTGAGCCAGGCTGCTTAGCCACATGCCACCGCATGTTTGGTGCCTCTGAGTTGTCAAGGCAAGAAATGGTCCATCTTTTAATCCCTCCCTTTATCTTTCCAGGGCACTGTGTGAGAGCTATGTCCCACACAGGCCTCACCTGGCCATGAACTAGGTGGGTTTTCTCTGAATTATTCAACCACAGGCCAGGTGAGAAGGCCGTGGTGCAAGCCAACTAGGTCCAGTCTCGGTCCTGTGTGAGTCCTTTTAGTTTTCCCAGAGACTCTCTCAGCAAAGGGTTCTTTGCATATCACCTGACAGCTGCTGGTGCAGCTGTGGCCATGTTCACTCAGGCTGACCTTGGGAGGTCTCCTCCTCTGATCCTGTTCTCTAGAGTCACTTAGGAAATCAGGGCCTGATTCTCCTCCCCTTTACGCTGGCATAAATCAGGAAAAACTCTACTGAAGTCTATGGAGTTACACTAGTGTGAACCAGAGGACAATCATGCTCACAGTCTTCATGTTTACTTTGTCCTGAACTTTCTCCGCATGCTTCTCTACTGATGGACCCACATTTCTGGACTGGAGCAGCCTTCCTTGTTTGGGCAGCAGGTGGTGTATTTATTCTCTGTATTTGTTCCGTCATGGGTTTGGTGCTCACACTTACTGGACCTCGCTCTGCCTTGTCTCTCTCCTTATTACTTCCATTGTGGAGGTTGGAGGCATGCCTGAAAACAAATGTAACCTTTCTGCCGGGCCGAAACGATAGCAGCAAGGGCCGGGTTCAATACATAGGGGTCCCTTCCCCACAACATAATGCAAAACCAGCTCGAGCCCCCACCCAGTGACCTGGGAAAATCTTACACACATCCCTGGGCGCCTCGAGGAGGCAATACTTCCCCTCTCGCAAGCAAAGAGTCTTGGTGTAGCAGAAAAGGTTTAATTACATGATAAACAACAAGCATTAAATTGGGAAAATACCTCAGCTAGAGTTCATAGGTCAAACCGTGAGCAAAGACCCACTCCAGCAAATTGGGCCGTGTCCTTCTCTCTGGGCCCTTGAGTCCAGCAACCCCCAAATCACCCACAGTCCCAAAAGTCCCACAATCCAAAAGTCTCTGTCCCGGGTCAGTGCAGCCCCAGAGTTCAAGAGTCTCTCTGCAGAGGTCCCCCTCCCTAGCCTGAGTAGAAAGGGGCACCTTACGTGGTTTCGGGGCCAACTGCCCTGCCTCTTCGTGGGGTTCTGCTTCCACTAGTCGTCCCTGCAAACAGCTCAGCTCCGCTTGCTCTGTGGGCTGCTCCGCTCTGCCAGCTGCTCTGGTCCACCAGCTGTCCTGTGAGCCACTCCAGCCGTCCTCGTGAGCTGCTTGGCTCCACTCACCCAGTGGCTGCACAAACTGCTCCACTCCGCTCTGCCAGCTGCTCTGCTCCACGGTATTGCTTCAGGCTCCCCCACTCATTAGCACAGTACTCAGTGCTCTCAGCTCAGCAAGTCCAGCTCTTCAGTGATTTCAGCTCACAGTAGGGGAGCCCAGTGCCAGTGCACCACTAGCCCAAAGTGAGTTCAGTTCAGTTCAGTTCAGTAACCTGTATCTAGATTCTTAAGGGAATCAAAAAATTAACTCTGACATTCCACAGTGGAGAGAGGCATAGGTGGAACTGGTGCTTCTGGCTCACACAAGGAACCTGCACCACCAAGTACAGATATCTGTCCCCAGCCTCTTTCCCTTGACTGGGTTTTGGAACCCATGTCCCTTGTCTAGCAAGTGCTATTTAGTTGATAATGAAACCCTCTATCATAAGACAGTTTTGTAGTTCCTCATTTACTTAATCGGGGTGAGAACATTTTATTGCTCCTGCCCCAATAACAACGAAATTGGGGCTCCCATAGCTGTGAAAATAACCATCCCATGCTGCTTTGCGGTATGCTAAGTGGGGTGGGAGTGCCAATGCAAATAACTGAAATGCTAATGCGAATACTTGAAACTTCTTTCTGCACTCCCCATAATCTACCACCAGATGTCAGGGTGGGGCTCATCCTGACTCTGCTTACACAAATATGCACAAGGAATGGGCAAACCAGTTCAGACAAAATAAAAGGCACCCTGAATAATCTCTCCAGGCCCAGTCCGAACCTCTTCTGAGTACAGAGACCTGATGGTTAATTTTTAAAATTCTTGCTATTTTCTGTCTTCATGTATTTGGGGATTCATAGCAGAGGTGGAATGCTTTCCTCAGGGGCGGCTCCAGGCCCCAGCACGCCAAGCGCATGCTTGGGGCGGCAAGCCGCGGGGGGTGCTCTGCCAGCACCGTGAGGGCGGCAGGCAAGGTGCCTTCAGCGGCTTGCCTGCGGGAGGTCCGCTGGTCCCGCGGCTTCTTGGGGCATGCTTGGGGCGGCGAAATGCCTAGAGCCCCCCCTGGCTTTGCTGCCTTGACATGTGGGCTAGGCATGGCAGCACCAGCCCAGCCCGGAGCAGGAAGCTCTAGCATGCAGTGAGAGAGCTTCTTTTTCTTCAACTTTCAGCCCTGGGGAGCAGACCTGAAAGGTCCTGCATGAGCAATTTGGACAAACACATGAACGTGTGGGTGCTTTACTTCTCTTGCCTGAACTAGCAGACTCCTTGACCATGCCAGCTACTAAAATAAACCCAATAAAATAGAGAGAGGGAGACGGATTCAGCGGGGTTTTGCACAGCATCCACATCAGCACAAAGTAGCCCATGGCTGAGAACCATCTCTCGAGGCTCCTGGCACTAACCATTCTGTTAAAAGCATGCACGTCTCTTTGCATTTGCCTGCTGTGCCAGATGTTCCCTGAAGCTGAGCCCCGGCAGACTGGGATTTCTCCAAATCCACTGGAACATGGTAGGGAAGGGGCAGGGAATCAGCCCAAACTGAGGCCAGGACTACATGAAATAGTGCAAGTAATGGGAGACTTCTGCTTGAATTTGTTGTGTGCTGTTCCCTGGACTGGGCAGACTGTGGCACTTGTGCCATACTCCAGTAGTCAAGGCGAGGGATTTAATGCCTGTTTAACATGACTCCTTGCTGATGGAGGAAGGAGCCACTTCCTGCTAATCTGATATGGGGCAGACTGGAGAGGTTTATAATGGCTGGCAATCAGCATGGGAGAGCTTAATGGATTGGTTTGGTGTTTGCATCAGGTGCAAAGAAGAGAACCAGTGAAGCTTACTGTGGTTTAAAGAGAAACCAAGCAACCAGGTAGATAAGAAGAGAAGGGCTGGTGAGGAGGCATAGCTCAGTGGTTTGAGCCTTGGCCTGCTACACCCAGGATTGTGAATTCAATCCTTGAGGGGGCCATTTAGGGGTCAGGAGCAAAAATCTGTCTGGGGATTGGCCCTGCTTTGAGTAGGGAGTTGGACTAGATGACCTCCTGAGGTCCCTTTTAATCCTGATATTCTAATTTTTATCATCATTACTGTTTATATTACAGTGGTACCTAGGGGCTCAGCTGAGGTCAGGGCACCATTGTGCTAGGTGCTGTACAAACAAATAGTGAGAGACAAGCCCTACCCCAAGACTGACAATCTAAATAGACAAAGGAGTCCAAGGAGGTATTTCCATTTTACAGATGGGGAAATGAGGCACAAAGAGATTGCATGAGCTTGGGCAAGTGTGCGGGGATCTTATTACAGAGCCGGGAAGTGAATCCAGATTGCCCGAGTCTCAACCCAGTGTTCCAGAAATAGATAGTGGCAAAGGGCCCAAAGTAGAGGTGCAAATCAAATTCCAAGCTGGGAGAGACTGATGCTTCTTCACTGGAGCTACAGCTGCTTCCACCAGCTCTGAGTGTGGCTTGGGGCCAATCTGTGCCATGGAAATAAGACAAGAAAGAGAGAAAGCGCATGGTTGATTAAATCTGAGAGATAAGACCTGGGGAGGAAGAGGGAGGTGCCACCCACAGCAAATTGAGAGGAAAGCTACCAGAAGAAATTACAGGGTATTTTTTTTTAAATGATGGTTTTAATGGCTGAAATAATAAGGAAGGAACAGCTCGGAGAAGGCTGCTGGTGTTGAGGAGATGTGGAGGCTGGGGACAGCAGCAGGAGCACAGCCAAGAGCGCCTGCAACAACACGGCCTCCCCAGAATGGGGGAGCATCTCAGCAGCTGTTAGAAAATGCCACTGAATAATAAAACTGAGTGATGACTGATGTCTAGATGTTGTGTCACTACTTAGGAGAGGGTCCAGGGTTAGCTATGGATCCAGCAAGGTACCGAGCGCCTTCTGTTACAGCCAAAGGGTCCTGCTCTGTGTGAGTTCAGGACTGGGCCCCTTGCTTATCTGAAGCACAGCACTCTCTGTGAAAGGCTTGGTGTTGGATTGTGACTCTGCCAGTTCCCCCTAGACTCAGCACAGCATGTGGGCTGAGCTTTTCAAAGGAGTGTGACAGGCTCAGGTGCTCCAAACACATTGCAATTCAATGGGACTTGGATGCCTGACTTCCTTAGGCTCCTTTGAAACTCCCAGCTGTTTTCCTCACTAAGACATAGAACAAGAACAAATGGATATAAACTGGCCATCAACAAGTTTAGGTCTGAAATTAGAGGAAGGTTTCTACCCATCAATGGAGTGAAGTTCTGGAACAGCCTTTTTAGGGAAGCAGTGGGGGCAAACTACCTAACTGGCTTCAAGGCTGAGCTGGATAAGGTATGATGCGACTGCCTTCAATGGCATGGTGCTGATCTGTGACCACTAGCAGCAAATATCCCCAATGGTCAGTGATGGGACGCCAGATGGGGAGGGCTCTGAGTTACTACAGTGAATTCTTTCCCAGGTGGGTTGCTGGTGGGTGGTGGATTTTCTGTAACTTGAAGTCTGTAAATCGTGATTTGAGGACTTCACTAACTCAGCCAGAGGTTAGGGGTCTGTTACAGGTGGGCGGGGGGCACAATCAGCATTCACACCACACTCCCCGCCAGTACCCGGCCCAAGCCAGAGAAGCTAATGATCCAACCGACAGACCAAATTCAATGCTGAGTCCTGGTCATGTACCACCTGAGGCACATTGCGCATACGCGAAGAAGAAGAAGACAGAATTGGGTGGGTGAGGTTCTGTGGCTTGCAATGCACTGTGGCTTTCAGCTTGCTGGAGCAAGTCATACTGGTACAAGCCCTGTCTTGCATTGTTGCAGCACAGCTACCCTGGGGATTTGCAATGATGTAGCTGCAGAGGGACAAATGAAAGTGGCAGAGACAAGGCCTTCCAATGAGCACGTCTACTGTAGTAAGAACTCCTTTGATGCTGAATCATAACAGTACTTGACAATGTAAACAACAACAACAAAACTGCAGAGATCAGCAGACCCTGAAGGCCCTAATCAGCACACATCTAGCTTGGTTTCTTCTGTTGTACAGAGAACTGGTATCTCCTGGAAGGGAATACTCCAAGTCCTTCCTTTTCTCAGTGGGAAACATGGACTTGCTGAATAGAATACTGAATTCCCAAGGTAAGCCTGTGCCCTCCAGTAGCTGATGTTTTGACTCAGGAAATGAGCCAGCTGGGCCGGGGGCGTATGGGAGACAGGCTACAAGATGTGAATGGAAAGGAAACCTGGGCAGTCTCAGAATGGCCTGAGGACAGGGTTGTTTAATGCTCCTTTCACCCACAGCATGTGTGCTGTAGCTGGGAATCCCTTGGTATTGACACACACATGGTTTAAAGCCATTAGGTTCAGGGCTGGGGCAACTGTTTGTGTTTGTGTGTATTTAAGGGCTGGGGAATCACATATCTGACCTGAACAAACCATCTAGGGCTCACCATGATCAAGTAACTGAGAAAGGGGGTCAGAGTTTATCAAATCTCAGCCCACTGTGGTTAGTACGGGGAAACCAAAAGCTGCTGGTTGGCGCCTATAGAGTAAGGAGCATACCGAAGGGAACAGTTGAAATAATTCTCCTCTGTTCCCTGTTTATCTTGGCCCTGATTCAGGACAGCATTCAAGAACTTGGCTAACTTTAGACATGCATTTAAGTTCCAATTAAGTCAGGGGAGGTATAGCTCAGTGGCTTGAGCATTGGTCTGCTAAACCCAGCGTTGTGAGTTCAACCCTTGAGGGGGCCATTTGGGGGTTTAGTTGGGGATTGGTCCTGTGTTGAGCGGGGGGTTGGATTAGATGACCTCCTGAGGTCCCTGATAGTCTATAATTTTGTGGTGAAGCACTGGAATGGGTTACCTAGCGAGGTGGTGGAATCTTCTTCCTTAGAGGTTTTTAAGGTCAGGCTTGACAAAGCCCTGGCTGGGATGATTTAGTTGGGAATTGGTCCTGCTATGAGCAGGAGGTTGGACTAGATGACCTCCTGAGGTCCCTTCCAACCCTGTGATTCTATGATTCTATGAACAATACAAAGCTTCAATTTTCCATTGACTTCAAAGCATAGGGCTAAAGCTAAGCACAAACGTAAGTGCTGTTTGGGATAGAGATGTTTTCCTGACATGGAGCTCCTAGGAGGGGTCTTGTTCCTCCCTGGTCGGAGCTGGGCCCATTGGTGGATTATTTGTTTATATTACTGCAGTGCCTAGGAGCCTCAGTCATGGGCCAGGATCCCACTGTGCTAGATACAAACTCAGAATAAAAAGTCCCTGACGCAAGGGGCTTACAGTCTCGGAAGGGAACCCAGGATGGACTGATGTTTCTCTTGCCCACACTCATGGGCAGGGTCTGGGCCTATGGCTGGAGCAGAGTGGGGAAGAGCAGGGGGGAATGAACAAGGAGACTGAATTGTCTTTCCATTCACTTTCACAAAGAAAATGGGAAAGATAAAAACATCCTGCATTGTTTCTGGACCCAACGGGTTGTCTGCTGAGCTGATGTATTGCTTACACTTCCTATGCATTATAATCTTTTTGTTTTAAAATTGACCATGCCTTTTAAAACAGGTTTTTATGTAACTTCATTTCCTCCCGAGCTTTTGTACACCACAGGCGGGGGGGATAATCTTTCCAGCCAGCAGGGGCAGACAGAAGTAAAACTGAAGCTTAGCAGTTTCAATTGACCCTTCAGAAAGAGTCAGCCTGAGTCTGGCAATTTTCTTCAGTCTCCAGCAGGTTGATAATGTTCCTCTCATCTCCTCAGACACAGAAGGGGACATCTGGGTAATTACCTGCCATTGCTGCTATGGCCATATCAAAGCAGCATTGGCAGCACGGCCTAGCAGACCTGATTGGTCTTTTCCATATCTGACTCCTATGATTCTGTGCTAATGAGCCACTCCTTCATAGTGGGACAACTGAGGGATCGTGGCGGTTGTATCAGAATGGAGCAAGAATACTGGGGAATTCAGAGACCGACCTTGTGTGTGTGTGTGTGTGTGTGTGTGTGTGTGTGTGTGTTTGTTTGCATTTGCTTGCCTTAGCTTGCCTTAGTATTTTTTGGTGGGGCTGTGAGACAAATTTCTGTGCCCCCCTGCTCACCCCACTATGCACAAGGTAGACTTGAGGATTTTCTTAAACTACTGAATGGATTTATCATGGCCTTCTTTTACATCAAAAAGTGTATGTTCAGGCATTAGGACCCCAGACTCCTGGCTCCTCTGATATCCTAAAACTATTAGTTCTCCACTCATCTACAACATCTTCCAGGAAAAACCAGAGAGACAAGACCTGCATTTCTAATTTAAGAAACAAGCAGAGTACAGTACCCGAAAGCTGCCAGGCCATTTTTCATACACCATAGGGAAGCAAAAAAAGACACACACCCATTTTCCTCCCTTTGCAGCTCACCTTTGAATACATTAATATAATTTTGAAGGGTTGTAGTGGATGGGAATAAGCTAGTATCCCTTTAAATAGTTTGTGAGCCTTAAGTGGACCTCAGCACCATGTTCTATGTTTTGAGATGCTGCCAGAAACCAGTGTGCATGTAGCTACTCTGTGCATGTTTGTTCACTCCTCCTCCGAAATAGGCATAGATCGAAATGCACTAAGGCCTGGTCTACACTAGGACTTTAATTCGAATTTAGCAGCGTTAATTCGAATTAACCGTGCACCCGTCCACACCAGGAAGCCATTTAGTTCGACCTAGAGGGCTCTTTAGTTCGAATTCGGTACTCCACCCCGACGAGGGGAGTAGCGCTAAATTCGACATGGCTATGTCGAATTAGGCTAGGTGTGGATGCAAATTGAACTTACTAGCTCCGGGAGCTATCCCACAGTGCACCACTCTGTTGACGCTCTGGACAGCAGTCCAAGCTTGGATTCTCTGACCAGCCACACAGGAAACGACCCGGGAAAATTTGAATTCCTTTTCCTGTCTGGGCACTTTGAATCTCATGTCCTGGTTGGACATCGGGGCGAGCTCAGCAGCACCTGCAACGATGCAGAGCTCTCCAGCAGAGGAGTCCATGCAATCCCAGAATAGAAAGAGGTCCCCAGCATGGACAGACCGTGAAGTCCTGGATCTGATCGCTGTGTGGGGCGATGAGTCTGTGCTTTCGGAGCTGTGCTCCAACAAACGGAATGCAAAGACCTACGAGAAGGTCTCCAAAGCCATGAGAGACAGAGGATACAGCCGGGATACAATGCAGTGCCGCGTGAAAATCAAGGACCTGAGACAAGGCTACCAAAAAGTCAGAGCGGCAAACGGACGCTCCGGAGCACAGCCCCAGACCTGCCGCTTCTACGAGGCACTGCATGCCATTCTAGGTGGGTCTGCCACCACTGCCCCACCAGTGACCGTGGACTCTGAGTATGGGATAGTGTCGAGGGGCAGTTCCTCGGCGATGTTCGCCGATGGGGAAGATGAGGAAGGGTTTGTGGAGGACGACGCAGGCGACAGCGCTTACAATACCGCTTTCCCCGACAGCCAGGATCTCTTCATCACCCTCACACAGATCCCCTACCAACCCTCCCCGGCCATTAACCCGGACTCAGAATCAGGGGAAGGATCAGTCGGTAAGTGCTATAAACATGGAAACATTTATTTTTTAAAAAACAGGAATAAAAAATATGTAAAAACTATATAAAACCTTTTGCTTAAAAAACTATATAAAGAGAAGGTCCACACAGATAGGGTTGGAACAGAAATCCTCCTGGGACAGTTCCACGAAGCTCTCGGAGAGCAGCTCGAAAAGTCTCTGCAGGAGGTTCCTGGGGAGAGGTGCCTTATTTGGTGCTCCGTGGAAGCACACTCTTCTGCGCCAGGCCATCCTAATGTACAGCGGAATCATTGCCTCCACCAGCATTGCAGCGTACGGTCCTGGTCTGTGCAGGGATTCGAGCAGCATCCTCTCTCTCTCTCTCCGAGTGACCCGCCTCAGGCTAATCTCGTTCGGCGACTGCTGCATCTAATTAGGGCAATTAGTGTACTGTTACTATTGTGAATGCTTGACTTTTACTTTGCATAGCAATGACCTTCGCTTAACAGCCACGTGTTGGAGGCCACAGAGGAAAAGCATACAGTGATCTTTCCCGTGCACAGCCGCGAGGGGCTGGAACAGGGTCAGACTTTATGCTTTCCAGATTGCCTTCAGCGGGAGGGCACAGCTATCCATTAACTGTTAAGCAGCCTATAGTGTAGTGCTTACCAGGCCTGGCTGCTACAAAGATTCAGCTGTACCACCCCGCTTGTCCGATCTCCTGTGCAAGACAGCAGCCAATGAAAGCGTATTCCGAAATCTCGAACTTGTCCTGAGAGCTCGTGAGACTAGGTGCCCTGTATGGTCTTGTTCACAGAAACTGACTAGACTGTGTTCAGTGTTCGCAAACATGTATCTTTTCAAGGAAATCACTTCCTTTTTCCCATCACACAGCTGCGGGTCTTTCACGAACTGCCCCAGCATCCCCCCTCACAGAGGCTGGCGCAGATTAGGCGGCGAAAGAAAAAGACTAGGGACGACATGTTCTCGGAACTGATGGCTTGCTCCAGAGCCGAGGCGGCCGAGCAGAGACAGTGGAGGGAGACCCTATGTCAGCACCAGCGCTCACACAGCGAACGGGAGGACAGGTGGCGGCAGGAAGACCAGCAGGCGACTCAAACACTGCTTGGGCTAATGAGGGAGCAAACGGACACGCTCCGGCACCTTGTAGATGTTCTGCAGGACCGCAGGCAGGAGCAGAGAGCCCCCCTGAACTGTATCTGCAAGCGCCTTCCTCTGCCACAAAGTTCTGTCCCCCCCTCACCAAAAATCACAAGAAGGAGGGGCGCTAGGGGCCGTGAAAACTGTCACTCCACCCCAGCAGAGCGCTCATGTACCAAACAGCTCTCATTCCCTAAAGTGTGAGAAGTGCTTCCCTTCCTGGACACCCAGTCCCAAATCCAAGTTTCATCCTCCCACTGTGTAGTTGAGTATTAAAAGTAGTTTGTTGTTATTCACTGTTTCCGTCACGTTTTCCTTGTCAGAAGACTTTGTGTGAAGGGGGGCGGAGGGGTTTTTTAATTGCATAGGACAGCCTCCATTACCAGGTACATACTTGGGGGCAGGATCAACAGCAGGACACACACAGACTGCAGTCACTAGGCACTAGGGTCATTCTGGGAGGTGAATGCTGCCCCGGGTCAGTCTGTGAGGTGTATGCTGCCCCAGGGTCCTAGCGCCTGACATCCACAAATGGCAAGGCAGGCTGCCCTTACCATGCCCTTCCCCCCTAGCCACGAGCCTCTCCGATGCCCTGAGCCCCAGCAAGAGCCCTCATCCACGGACACATACTCACCCTTCCCACACACCCCTCACCCCTTCCTACGCCCCAACCCTCAGTCCAGAGCCTGCATCCAAACTCCGTCCCAAAGACGGCACCCCTCACCCCTTCCTGCAAACCTACCCCTTCCTGCACACCCACCTGCAACCGTCCTCCCCCCAGAGACTGCTGTAGGAGCAGGAGCCTGTCATTCCTCTAGTGTAGAAACGGTCTGTACATCAGTGCACACCGTACCCACCACAGTCCGCGTCCATGTTTCAACCCTTGAACAGGAATTCATAATTAAAGAAAACTTTATTAATAATCAGTGTTCCATTAAAGTTATTTTAAAACGTGTGTTGGAAGGGGGGAAACCTGGAGAACGGGGTATGTAACCGCAGATCGAAGTCAACAGTCACTGAAACAGGCTCAGGTTCAGCTTCTCTGTAAATCAACTGGAGAGTCATAGGTTACCCTGCTCTCCGAGGAACCTATCTTTCAAAGCCTCCCGGATGCACAGCGCTTCCCGCTGGGATCTTCTATCGGCACGGCTGTCTGGGTGAGCGTAATCAGCAGCCAGGCGATTGGCCTCAACCTCCCATCCAGCCATAAAGGTCTCCCCCTTGCTCTCACAGAGATTGTGGAGCACACAGCAAGCAGCAATAACAACGGGGGTATTTTTTTCGCTGAGGTCCGAGCGAGTCAGTAAGCTCCGCCATCTCCCCTTGAGACGTCCGAAAGCACACTCCACCACTATTCTGCACTTGCTCAGCCGGTAGTTGAAGAGTTCCTTGTCACTGTCCAAGGCGCCTGTATAGGGCTTCATGAGCCAGGGCATTAGCGGGTAGGCTGGGTCCCCGAGGATCACTGTAGGCATCTGCACATCCCCAACCGTTATTTTGTGGTCCGAGAAGAAACTACCTGCCTGGAGGCGTCTAAACAGACCAGAGTTCCTGAACACACGCGCGTCATGAACCTTGCCCGGCCACCCCACGTAGATGTTGGTAAAACGTCCCCTATGGTCCACCAGTGCTTGCAGCACCATAGAAAAGTAGTCCTTTCGGTTAATGTACTCGTTGGCCTGGTGGGCCGGTCCCAGGATAGGGATGTGATTGCCATCTATAGCCCCACCGCAGTTTGGGAATCCCATCGTGCCGAAGCCATCTATGACGACCTGGACGTTTCCCAGGGTCACTACCTTTGAGAACAGTTGCTCAACGATTGCGTGGGCTACTTGAATCACAGCAAGCCCTACGGTAGATTTGCCCACGCCAAAGTGGTTCGCTACTGACCGGTAGCTGTCTGGCGTTGCAAGTTTCCAGAGGGCTATGGCCACTCGCTTCTGCACAGTCAGGGCTGCTCGCTTCCGGGTGTCCTGGCGCTTAAGGGCAGGGGCCAGCAAGTCACAGAGTTCAAGGAAAGTGCCCTTACGCATCCTGAAGTTCCGCAGCCACTGTGATTCATCCCAGACCTGCAGCACTATGCGGTCCCACCAGTCCGTGCTTGTTTCCCGGGCCCAGAATCGCCGTTCCACACCATGAACTTGACCCATTGCCACCATGATCTCCACTGCACGGTGTACCCTGCTTTGTGAGAGGTCTGCGCCACTCTGTGACTTCCTGTCCTCACCGCGCTGCCGGAGCCTCCTCGCCCGATTTCTCAGCAGCTGACTGTGGAAGAGGTGGACGATAAGGTGCGAGGAGTTGACAACGGCCATAAGTGCAGTGATGATCGCAGCGGGCTCCAGGCTCGCAGTGCTGTGGCGTCCGACCAGAGAAGGGCACAAACAGATTTCCCGGCGGCGCTTTCAAGGAGAGAGGGCGGGAGTGACGGTTCAATGATGACAGTTACCCAAAACCACCCTCGACACATTTTTCCCCCCAGCATGCATTGGGGGGAAATCCCAGGATTCCAATGGGCAGCGGGGAGTGCGGGAACTGTGGGATAGCTTCCCACAGTGCACCGCTTCCAAAGTCGACACTGGCCCCATTACTGTGGACTCACACAGTCGAACTAGTGTATTTAGTGTGAATACACAACTTCGACTTCATAAGGTCGATTCCAGAAATTCGAATTAAGTTGATTCGAAATAGTCTTGTAGTGTAGACGTACCCTAAGGATCCATTCGTGTGTCTCACCAGAGTCCTCACGGATACTTAGCGTGCCGCAGGCTAGTGTGGGACAGATTCACACCCTGATTTGCAGCAAGCTAAGTGTGCGTGGGGACAAGTCCAGATACCGTTATTTGGGACCCAGAGGGTGGTTCCTTCATGTTGTTGTATAAAAAGCAAAAGACGTAACAAAGGAAAATAAAGAGGCTGAGAAGGGAAAGACAGAACTCCAGGATCACAGCAGCATCCTCATTCAAATCATAGCCTTCCCGGCTCGCAAATGGAAGGGACACATTGAATATTCTCGACGGCAAGGTTAAGTCGTATTCAAATAACCATTCCACCCAGGCTTTATTAATAAGTTCTCTGTAAGATTTTAATTTTAAAACTGAAAAAATCCACGTCACCCAGTGCTCCTGTCCTACCAGACCGGGAATAGTGAGGGCAGAGCTGCCTAGAGTCCAAACTTTGCATCCTGCTGGTCATTTGCAATTTCATTCGAGAAAGAGGAAAGACATAAACCAACCAAAGAGACGTCATCGCAGCCCCTGAACATAACGAACGGAAAGGGCATTGTGCATTTTCCATGGGGCTGTATTTCCAGGCTGGAAATAATGTGATTTCTTCTGTTGTAGATACAAACTGGCTCTTCCATTTGGATTGCAGAACTGGAAAATGTGTTTGAGTCTGATAATGTTTCTATCCTGCTCGGTCATAGCCTGTGGTCCCAGAGATACCAATGCAAAGCACGACTCCTCGGTGAGATTTATCTGGGGTGGTGTTAGGAGGGCCTGTGTCTATGCACCTGTACGTATCTAATAATCTGCATGTACTTGTGATGTTAGTAGTAATTATCTGTATTATAGTAGTGCTTAGAGGCCTATTGTTCCAGGCACTATACTTACAAGTAAGACACTCTTCCCTGCCCAAGAATCTTAAAGTCCAGGCAAGGCAATAGAGGAAGAGTTATCATTTACAGAGGTTGTGATTTGCCCCAGGTCACTCAGGGAGTCTATGGCAGTGCCAGGATTTGAATGCAGATCTCCCGAGTTCTTAACCACAAAACAAGGCTGCCAGTCTGAGTACATTATACATGGTCCTGTAAGACTAGATCTGCGTGTCAGATTTTGCATGTCTGTCTATATGTCTAGGCATGTCTGTGAGGAGCTTTGGCTCTTGTAACAGCTACCTGTTGCAGGCAACATACATACACCTACGTAAAACACACACACAACTGGGGAGCCAGGAATGGAAACCCTGGTCTTTCAACTCCGAAAAACATAGGTCCCCACCCTCTGAGCTAGAGGAGAGCTTCCCTGGCAGCTAGTAGTAACAGAGAGTGCTTTTATTTATTCATGTGTTTTGAGCTGCTCCTATCTGTACCACAGGGCCATGCTCAGCAACATATTTACAAACAGTAATGCTTTTTTTATTTTCCTTTCTGGGGTAACCTCAAGTGTGTGCATGAGACACAGAGCTACAAGTCCTCATGAGTTTGTGTGGGACATGTGGGCACGGAGACGTATTTAGTGCATAGATGGTAGGTCCTTTTTCTGGGATGCCAACCTTCAAGAAGAGAATGAACCTGGATATCTTCAGTGCAGGCCTGGAGCCTCAGGGATGTGTTTTGCTTCATGTTTAATGACTAAGAACAGGATTCCAGAACTTGAAGGTATTTAGCAGTGTTTGAAGTCTACAAGTGCTTGGAGGGTGAGGAACTGAGTATAACTGTGGGTATAACCAGAACTGTGCAAACTTTCCCAGGTACATATACCATGAACTCATGTTCATGAACTGTTTGATATCACAGTTGGTGCACACAGCTTTACGGTCCCTGGGGTTTAGAAAGATGCTCCGGTACACAGTGTTCTGTTACATCACACTCAAAGCCTAGATTTTTATCTGTAAATGTTGGTAAACAAATATTTCACTGTACACACACAAACTGATGAAAGAACATAACAGTTGAAAATATAGGTTGGCGAAGTAAAAAAAAAATGCTGCTTGAAAACTTCTTAGAGTTTGATTTAAGGATAATTGCTTTGTGTATTTTGACATGGGATGTTCACAGTTTGTGTGTTAATGGTTATAAAGCTTTAAATTTTTGCATCTCAGCATCTACTGTCATTAAATAATTATTGCCTGAGCCCCCATTAATTTCCCATAACTCTGAAAATTTAAAATAAAAAAGAAATGCTTAAAATCCATAATTCTGCACAACTGTGAACATTTAAATGGATAAACACAGAAAAAATGCTTAATAATAAACATTGAGGTTATCTGTCAAAATTATTAAAAAATTGAATTCTGCCAAGCCGAGGTACAATTCTTATGTGTGCCAAAAGGTAAAACAATGACTCAGTAGACAGGAGTTGGAGGAATTACAGAAGGTAATGTCCTAGCCACTGCCTCTCTGCTAGAATGAGCCACAAGGGTTTAGTGAAAAATTTTTTTCTCTTGCTTCCAGATTCTCTCAGCCAAATCCGAGAACTCCGCTAAAATATCTTCTCTCTCTTTTTCGGAGAAACCAAGTAGAAATAGATTCTGCTGAGCTGACACTTTTGGTCACAGGGATTTGGCTGAACCAATCGAGGAGGCAGGAGAAACACCAATAAGACTCATTCCATTGATCTATCCAGAGAAGCCTGGTCCAAACCCAGAATGGCCCAGGAACATCAATATCACAGTTTGTGGATAGCCAGAGAGGGGAAAATGTTCTCGGACTGTAATGACTTGTGGACAGAAAAATTGTCATGTGCTTCTGTTCGGTTACAAACAGGGGGCAAACTCTGACCCAGACTGATTTCAAATAGTGTTGCAGTTGTAACTGAAGATGTGTGTAGAGCTATGTGGAATTATTAAAAACAATGTGATGAAATTAAGCAAAGGAAAATTTAGGCTGAGAACTCTTAGACTGTGGAAGTCTCCTAAGAGAAATGGCTGTAGCCCTGTTGTTTGAGGTCTAGACTGAACAGGAGCCATGGGATAAAAATCAGAATTTATTATCATTAAATCAGTTACAGATTAATTGGTTCCTTTCCAAAATGTATTTATTCACATATGACTCAGAAGCATCGTTAAAAGCGTGTGTCAGTAATTTGAAAACCTGGGCGCCTAAAATTAGGCTCTGGAATCCAAATCTAGGTTCCTAAATAAAAGTTTCTTGTTTTTTTTGGAGGTGATGAGCACTTTACTGCTGCCACTGATGTCACTGTGTCTTGAATCAGGTCTCTGGTTTGTGGTGATTGTCTTGTAAGTCACTTGGCATTGCTTCTGTTCACCGATTGCATGTGCCTAACTCCTATAGTTATGAGGAGGGCTTAAAGAAGCTGCTCTGGCCTTGCTTGAGGGAGCAATAGAAGCAGTATAGCAGATAAATGAGATGAGGATGGTTCGGAGAACTGAAAACCTTTTCCCATACAGACCTGCACTGAGGCATTGTTCGTAGGAAAACATAGGCTGCTGTAAGATTTCTAGGCAGGGAGCAGAGTTTAAAACTGAGGCCCCCAGACTGGAAGAACCGAGTTTCTACAAGTCAGGAAGAGAGGGATTCATTGCCAAAGCTGTATTTTGCCTGGTTCCAGTCCCTCGCCCTCACAAGTACTAAAAGTTAACCAAACTCCTCTCACAAAGTAAAGGTGATAAACAACCTAATTTTCTTCTGAATTACATGCCAGACCCAATGAAATGCAGCAGCAGGCTGGCCTCCTAAAGAGCATGTGGTACAAATATCTCCCTGAGCCAGGACCTGCCAGTCTGCGAATGTTAGGATGGAACAGGAGGACAATTTCCCTGCTGATGAAACACTGCCTTGCTCAAGGGACAATGTTATTGCTATTGTTTATTATTTATGCATGGTGCTTTATAGTCCAATAAAAAAAGGGACGGGTCCCTTTCCTGAGGACTTTACTACAAAGCTGGAGTATTATAAGGAGATGAGGTCATGGAGCTGAATTCTCCCTACGCCCCAACATTGGTCTGGCTACCCTTTTAGGGTGTTTTCTTTAGTCCCGAAGGATTTTCCTGGGCATCGGGGTCAGGGTAGCTTTCTCTTCTCCTCTCCTTAGCTGCAGATGGCATTTGGGAGGTCGTGTCTCTGATCTGATATGCATTCCAAGGCTGTCGGCAATAGGCATGAGCACACAATAAAATTGATGCTCTCCCAGCCCCAGAGTTTTTGGAGTTTTACAGATTCCCAGCCATCTGCCGCTTCACCAGCTGCTCACAGTGCAACCGGAAACTTCTTTCAATTCAGTGACACAACCTCTTGGGGGGGAATGGAGGAGTGAGACTGGCATACCCCCCAGCCCTATATCCAGTGGGTCCTGGCAACGGACTCTGACTCCTGGGAGGCTGAGGGTATGAAAATGAAGGTGACGACAGAGGAAGAGGAGAAAGGGGGCTTGGAAAATGCTGCCAGGCTGCTATTTCACACAGCAGTGCCCAGGCAGGTCTGTCATGGAGATATGCTGGCCTGGAAAATAGTGAGAATGTGAGTGCAAACCTGAGGAGACCTTATCTCACCAGAAGTTGCCCAGCCACCCTAGCACGCTGGGCTCCCAGAATTGAACTCCAAAGAAACTCAGACCTCTCCAGTTTCATTCTCTGCTGCACCAGCATGCTGGGGCTGGCCATTTGACTGTGGAAGGGCAGCTGTGCCAGGCATGGTAGGGCAGGGGTGGCGAGAGTCCCTGGTTTGGGAGAAAGAAGAAACAAATTCTGCTGGAGTGAGGGAGAGGCCATGGAAGGGTATTTAGCTGTGAGCAGAGTGCCCAGGAAACTCAAGCCCCGGCAGTGGTTAAGCATCTTTCTCTGCCTCTGAGGCTCCCCTTTGAGCACTTCCCAGTTTCATTAAACCTCATTATTATAATCCCCTTTGGATTCCACTAGCTGCCGAGAATGCTCTGCAAACCTACCCCCCTGCTGCACCCTGAGGAACATGGGGTGATACAGGGCTGGGCTGGGGAAGGCAATCTGGGTTCCTCAGACCAGCTGAGAGTGAGCGGTCAGTTTACATAACTCCCTCCTGCAGAAATTCTTCCCCTGGCATGTGCCATTTCAAACCTGTGCAGAAACCCCCACCCCCTCCCTGCCCCATCACATTTTTATGCATTTTCCAATTAAATTTCCTCCACAAGAAGGAGAGAGACACTCCGAATCCATTAGCATTCGTAATTATGCCAACGCTTCGGGGAGCCGACTGTCCGTCATTACATATAATTAATGCTTCTGGTTACAAGTCGAGGGATTGTTCCTTTTTTTTTTGGTAGGGGGTAGGGGTGCAGGGAGGGCAATGTTCCTGTATTTAATTTGCATAATCAGGAAGTCTGATCGGGTATTCATGAGGGTGGGTGGAGGCACTCCTCTGGAGCACATGCTGCCGAGCTGGAAGGAGAATCAGAATGAAAAGTGTGGGCCCTGAGTGGCTTCAGTCAACAAGGTATCTGGAGGCTCAGCTCTGGACTGGGCTCTCTGAACCAGCTGGAAGATGCAGCCGCCTTTGGACGGCAGGGAGACCTGCTTCTGGATATATTTATCCCTTTCCTCTACCTTACACTTCTACTGGAGACAGCTCTGGCCCCTGGATGGGGCGCAGGTCTGAGATGCAGGAAATAAGGTTTGTTCCTGGCTCTTTCACGGCCCTCAGGTAGGTCACTCAGGCTGGAATTTCCAACCCTGGGTGCCCAAAGCTTGGCACTGACATCTGTATTGAAGTACCTAAATAGCTGCCCTGATTCTCAATACTAGCTCTAACTCTAGCTCTGCATTAGCTTCAGTGGGATTTGTAGGGGCTCAGAACCTCCAAAAAGCTGGGGAATTATTCAGGTGCCTCAATCTGGATTTTGGTACCTGATTTTGGGCACTGGGGTTTGAAAATGTGAGGTTACACAGCTTTTTGCTTCAGTGTCATCACCTGTAAAATGGGCATAGTGAACCTCACCCTCCTTTGTAAAACACTGTTAGATCCAGGGATAAGTTGTTTCCCTGCATATGTTGTAGTCACCATTAATCCTCTCTCCTCCCACTCCCAATGCAGGACATGGGGCAAGACCCGCTCCCTCCACCACAAACCTTTCCTCGCTTTCCCTCTTCCACTCTGGCTCCCCATGCTCCTCCTCTTCCCTGATCTTTCCCTTCACCCATGTTTCTTTCCCTCCTCCTCTCTTCTCTCACATTCCTCTTCTCCTTGTTCCACCCTAGCAATCATCAGAGTAACAGTGGATCCTTTAGCATTATCTAACCCTAAAGCTAGGGGCACGTGCAGCTCTAGAAGGTTTGCTCACTGGTGCTCAGATATTTGCAGGGTGTGCCATTGACACCCACTGAAGGAATCATTTCCCTGTCAGCAGTGTGGGACCTTGTTGGGTTTTTAATGGCAACCACTCTAGGGAGTTTCCTCTGAACTGTTTTGCTAGAGGGAGAGAAAGAACATTCAGGCCTTTGACTTCTAACAGGGCATTGACTGGATGGTAAGAACAGAAGGCACATGGGCCTGCGACAGACACTGTCTTCTACATTCAGTTGGTCAAAGGCCTATGGAAACAGGTACCCAGATAAGGGACTATGGGGAGGTGTAGGGGGCACTGGCAGAAATATGTGCCTGAGTCCAGCACAGGATCACGTTGTTCAGCAAGGCAGCAAACGGGGAGAGCAGAGAAACCCAAAGGTATCAAGCAGATGAAAAGGCAGCCTGGGGGCAGAGGTACAAAGGAGATTTTCTAGAGTGGTCAGTTATCCTGCAAGGGAGGAGGGCCAAGTGTGCAAAGTGGTTTGGAGCAGGGCCTGATGCCTGAGGTGTGAGGCTGGTTGGTGTGAAGCTCACCTCCCACTTTGTGGATGGTGTGGTACGTTCTCCCCAATTCTAACTCTGCTTTTACAGGACGGACACCACTAAAAACTGAATGGACCTCACTGCCTCCTGGCAATCCGGCCCCCAAATACTTGCCTGATGGGAATGGGCACCCAATGGCATGTGGAAGTCCCTGGTGTGGAGAACAACTTGGACAAGTCTCCTTCATCTGGGTCTCTGGCACAGCTGCAGTTCTGTGAACTGGCCTTGGTTCCCAGACTCTCACACCGCGAGGCTAATGGGGGCTGGAAGGATTTGCAAAACAACAACACTCAGCCGCTGGAAAGGGAGGGAATTCTCCTGCTTGTTCTTCAGCTAGAAGGATGGGGGATGTAAATATAAAGCAGAAAACCGTGTGTGAAGAGAAGAAGAAGAAAAGTGGCCGAAAGAGAGGCTGACATTCACCAGACCCCCTCCAAAAACCCATAAATATCTAAGTGGTGAGACATTTCTGGATTGTGAATGATTTCACATGGGAGAGGATGGCTGCTGGAACAAGGGACTCCTGGCAAAGCTGGATTCTCTTCTTGTTAAGGTTTTGCACTATCTGACTGAAGATGCATTTGTAGTGGATGAGGTGGAGTGCTGAGGTTCATAGAACCATACAATATTAGGGTTGGAAGAGACCTCAGGAAGTCACCTAGTCCAACCCCCTGTTCAAAGCAGGACAAATCCCAACTAAATCATCCCAGCCAGGGCTTTGTCAAGCTGGGCCTTAAAAACCACTAAGGATAGAGATTCCACTACCTCCCGAGGTAACCCATTCCAGTGCTTCACCACCCTCCCAGTGAAAAAGTTTTTCCTAATATCCAACTTAAACCTCCCCCACTGCAACGTGAGACCATTACTCCTTGTTCTGTCATCTGCCACCACTGAGAACAGCCTAGCTCCATCCTCTTTGGAACCCCCGCTTCAGGTAGTTGAAGGCTGCTATCAAATCCCGCCCCCCTCTTCTGCAAACTAAATAAGCCCTTTTCCCTCAGCCTCTCCTAATAAGTCATGTGCCCCAGCCCCCTAATCATTTTTGTCGCCCTCCATTGGACTCTCTGCAATTTGTCCACATCCTTTCTATAGTGGGGGACCCAGAACTGGACACAATACTCCTCATGTGGCCTCACCAGTGCCGAATACAGGGGAATAATACTTCCCTTGATCTGCTGACAATGCTCCTACTAATGCAGCCCAATATGCCGTTAGCCTTCTTGGCAACAAGGGCACACTGTTGACTCGTATCCAGCTTCTTGTCCACTGTAATCCCCAAGTCCTTTTCTGCAGAACTGCCACTTAGCCAGTCGGCCCCCAGCCTATAGCAGTGCATGGGATTTTTCCATCCTAAGTGCAGGACTCTGCACTTGTCCTTGTTGAACCTCATCAGATTTCTTTTGGCCCAATCCTCCAATTTGGTAGGTCACTCTAGACCCTATCCCTACCCTCCAGCATATCTACCTCTCCCCCCAGCTTAGTGTCATCCACGAACTTGCTGAGGGTGCAGTCCATCTCATCATCCAGATCATTAATGAAGATGTTGAACAAAACTGGTCCCAAGACCGACCCCTGGGGCACTCTGCTTGATACCGGCTGCCAACTAGACACTGAGCCACTGATCACTACCCGTTGAGTCCGACGATCTAGCCAGCTTTCTATCCATCTTATAGTACATTCATCCAATCCATACTTTTTTAACTTGCTGGCAAGAATAATGTGGGAGACCATATCAAAAGCGTTGCTAAAGTCAAGATATATCATGTCCACCACTTTTTCCATATCCACAGAGCCATTTATCTCACCATAGAAAGCAATCAGGGTGGTCAGGCATGACTTGTCCTTGGTGAATCCATGTTGACTGTTCCTGATCATCTTTCTCTCCTCCAGGTGCTTCAAAATGCATTCCTTGAGTACCTGCTCCATGATTTTTCCAGGGACTGAGGTGAGGCTGACTGGTCTGTAGTTCCCTGGATTCTCCTTCTTACCTTTTTAAAAGATGGGCACTACATTTGCCTTTTTCCAATTGTCCTGGACCTCCCTCGATTGACACGAGTTTTCAAAGATAATGGCCAATGGCTCTGCAATCACATCTGCCAATTCCCTCAGGACCCTCAGATGCATTAGATCCAGACCCATGGACTTGTGCATGTCCAGCTTTTCTAAATAGTCCTTAACCTGTTCTTTCACCACTGAGGACTGCTCACCTCCTCCCCATACTGTGCTGCATAGTGCAGTAATCTGGGAGCTGACCTCGTCTATGAAGACCAAGGTAAAAAATGCATTGAGTACTTCAGTTTTTTCCACATCATCTATCACTAGGTTGCGTCCCCATTCAGTAAGGGTCCCACACTTTCCCTGACCACCTTCTTGTTGCTAACATATCTGTAGAAACCCTTCTTGTTACCCTTCACATCCCTTGCTAGCTGTAACTCCAATTATGCTTCCGCCTTCCTGATTACACCCCTACATGCTAGAGCAATATTTTTATACTGCTCCCTAGTCATCTGGGAGGAGTATAAAAGTTTCCACTTCTTGTAAGCTTCCTTTTTGTGTTTAAGCTCACTGAAGATTTCTCTGTTAAGCCAAGCTGGTCACCTGCCATATTTGCTATTCTGCACATCGGGATGGTTTGTTCTTGCACCCTCAATAAGGCTTCTTTAAAATACAGCCAGCTCTCCTGGACTCCTTTCCCCCTCATATTAGCCTCCCTGGGGATCCTGCCCATCAGCTCCCTGAGGGAGTCAAAGTTTGCTTTTCTGAAGTCCAGGGTCCATATTCTGCTGCTCTCCTTCCTTTTGTCAGGATCCTGAACTCAACCCTCTCATGGTTGCTGCTGTCCAGGTTGCCACCCACTTCTACTTCCCCTACCAGTTCTCCCCTGTTTGTAAGCAGCAGGTCAAGAGGAGCACGGCCCTTAGTTGGTTCCTCCAGCACTTGCACCAGGAAGTTGTCCCCAACACTCTCCAAAAACTTCCTGGATTGTCTGTGCACTGCTGTATTGCTCTCCCAGCAGATGTCAGGGTGATTGAAGTCCCACATTAGAACCAGGGACTGTGATCTGGAAACTTCTGTTAGTTTGAAGAAAGCCTTGTCTACCTCATCCTCCTGGTTTGGTGGTCTATAGCAGCCACGACATCACCCTGTTGCTCTCACCTCTAAACTTAACCCAAAGACTCTCAACAGGCTTTTCTCCAGTTTAATACTGGAGCTCTGAGCAATCATACTGCTCTCTTACATACAGTGCAACTCCTCCACCTTTTCTCCCCTGCCTGTCCTTCCTGAACAGTTTATACCCATCCATGACAGTGCTCCAGTCATATGAGTTACCCCACCAAGTCTCTGTTATTCCAGTCACATCATAGTTCCTTGACTTTGCCTGGACTTCTAATTCTTCCTGCTTGTTCCCCAGGCTTCTTGTGTTTGTGTACAGGTGTAACCTCTTCTGGGTGTGGTGTTCTGTCCCATCTAGTGGCACTGAGACCACTTGGAGAGAAAGATAAAATGAGTCTACTCTACATCCTTAGCTACCAGCCAGGTGGCTTTTAGCTCATGCGGTAGAGGCTCATGCACTAAGCTCCAGAGGTCCCCGGTTTGATCCTGCATGACAATGACTGGGGTCTGTTGGCATTACACAGGTACCTAAAATAAATAGGCGATTGCCCTATATGTTCTGTAGTTTGTAAAGCATGTCTATGCTCTGCAGCTAGAAGGAACCACCAGGGAGGAGCTTTAGTAGAAGCACCTGTAAAATATCTGCTAGAGAGGGGGAGGGATAGCTCAGTGGTTTGAGCATTGGCCTGATAAGCCTAGGGTTGTGAGTTCAATCCTTGAGGGGGCCAGTTGGGGATTGGTCCTGCTTTGAGCAGCGGGTTGGATTAGATGACCTCCTGAGGTCCCTTTCAACCCTAAGAATCTATGATAAAAGGATGAGATTTTCAGGGGTCAAACCCTCTTCTTAATGATAAGAGAAGACCCAGTGCCACCAATGAATGTGATCTCTAAAGACTTGGAGAAGAAAGCCCAGAGAGGACCTACTGGAATGAAAGTCTTGGGGCTTTTAAAGGAGTATGGCTGCTGCAGAATCATCAGGTCTGGGGAAGTTGATTTGTAGCCAATAGGGAGGGAAGTTTCTGACTGTGAAATAAAAAGGAGGATGTCACTGGCCCATTTTCAGCACCAATGACATTCAGGCCTCAGCAAAGCATGCCAATGGGGCAGTGGTCATCAAAGACAGCAGCGAGTAGTGAGAAGGAAGGGAGCAGATAACCTGACTGGAACCTGGAGGGTGTGTTCAACTCTGAAATAGTCTCCTACAGACAATGTGGGAATTCCTGTCCCTTGAGACTTTGAACATGAGGCAGCCTGTAGCATGCTATTCCTTTGCCTTTATATGGAGCTTTATCTCTGGGGACCTCCAAGCACCAAAATGATGCCCCATAAGGTAGGTTAGTGTTATTGTCCTTAGTGAAGATGAGGTCCTGATGGTGTGAGGATTGATCCAGACCTGAAGGCCAAAGGTGGGGCTACGGGAGAGGGAGTAGGAGTGAATGAGGCCATGGGGATTGCCACGCATGAGAATGAGAGGTTGTGAGGAGTAGAGAGGAGAGCCAGGTATCAAAATGAGTGAGGCAGGACGATGGGGAGGAGTCTGCAGACTGACCAATAACACTATGGACACACCTATGTCTCAGCATCCAGGAAGTTTTCACACCAGAACATACTGTGCCAATGGTCCATCAGGATCCTATCTTCAACTGTGGCAATTTCCAGGTGCTACAGAGGAAAGCATAAAGTCCCCAGAGTGCATCTAGTAGAGCAGTACTTATTGGGGGGCAAGGCTGCACTCCCCACGAATGCAATGGCATAGTGTGTATACCCCCAGGGCCACGGAGGTGTCATCTTGCTGAACAGATTCTATAAAAGGCTGATTCAGCAACCATTTGAAAGACTTTAGGGCACTGAGGGAATCAACTTCCAGCTGTCAAGCTATAACTATGTGTGGAAAGGTGAAGAGCAGAATCCCCTTTGAACTCAACCCCCTGCCAGCAGCTCCATGAGGAGTCACATTGCTGGTTTGTATAGCTGTCTCCTCCCCTCCCCCCATTTCTTTTTTGGTTGTAGGGAAACTGATGTGCAAGAAGGAAAAACACAGCAACACACACACATGTGCGGGCGCACGCATACACTGGAGATTGCTAAAGGCACAAGTTAAATCCCACATCAAAGCAAAGAGCTATCGGAGCAGCACTGTTCAAAGGCTCCAGCTTCCTTTCTGGTAAAGACAGATTGTCACTTTGATTAAGAGATTCTAACAGGGGGAGGGGTGGGGGGAGATTGTGAGAGAAGAGACGAAAGAGAAGAGAGAATTTTCACTTATATGCCTCTTCCCTTTGGCCATCCAAATAACATTTGGGTTTGCAGAGAAAAAAGAAAAGGAGCCCAGTTTAAAATAAGTTTAATGTAACAATGAATTATTTAAGTGGGAAGGAAATACAACCTTCCGCTTAAAAAAATGGAAAAAGCTATTACTGAAATGTCAGAACAAATACCTAGCTTGATCTGCATTAATATGATAAATACTAATATATTCATTTCGTCTGGTGCTTCTGGGCTCACAGAGGTACGTCTGCAGTGCATTGCTTACAGTAATCAGGTCATAGCTTCAAAAGGAGAAGTGCAAAGTATTCCGGGTCACATTATGCAAACTGTTGCTAGAAACCCCAGCTGACCATCCAGTTTTGCTGAGAAGAGCCACCAAACGATCTCCTAGTAAGCATGGGATTGAAAGAGGGTCTGAAGGCCCTGTACTCCCGAGCATTTGGCATGGACAAACATCATCCTCTACTAGTCATAAGAACATAAGAATGGCCATATTGTTTCAGACCAATGGTCCATCTAGCTAAGTATCCTGTCTTCTGACAGTGGCCAAGTGCTTCAGAGAGAATGAACAGAAAAGAGCAATTATTGACTGATCCATCTCCTATTGTCCAGTCCCAGCGCCTGGTAGTCAGAGGTTTAAGGAATCTCAGAGCATGGGGTTGCATTTCTGACCATCTTGGCTAATAGCCATTGATGGACCTATCCTCCATATGAACTTATCTAATTCTTTTTTGAGTCCAGTTTATACTTTTGGGCATCACAATAACCGTGGCAATGAGTTCCATAGGTTGGCTGAGTATTGTGTAAAGAAGTACTTTCTTTTGTTTTAAACCTGCTGCCTTTTTGATTTCATTGGATGATGCCTGGTTCTTGTGTGATGTGATGGAGGTAAATAACACTTCCCTATTTACTTTCTCCTCACCATTCATGATTTTATAGACCTCAGTCATATCCCCCTTCCCCCCGTTGTCTCTTTTTCTAGGCTGAACAGTCCCAGTCTTTTTAACCTCTTCTCACATGGAAGGTGTTCCATACCCCTAATCATTTTGGTTGCCCTTCTGTGTACTTCTTCCAATACTAAGGTATCTTTTCTGAGATGGGTTGACCAGAACTGCTCACAGTATTCAAGGTGTGGGCATAGCATGGATTTATATAGTGACATTATGATATTTTGTGTCTTATCATCTATCCCTTTCTTAATGGTTCCTAACAGTCTGTTAGCTTTTTATCTGAGGATCTCAAAGAACCTTTGGTTGCTACTGCACATTGATGTTTTCAGAGAACTATCCACAATGACTCCAAGATCTCTTTCTTGAGTGGTAACAGCTAATTTTGACCCCATTATTTTGGATGTATAATTGGGATTATGTTTTCCAGTGTGCATCACTTTGCATTTATCAATATTGAATTTCATCTGTCATTTTGTCACCCAGTCACCCACTTTAGTGAGATCCCTTTGTAACTCTTCACAGTCAGCTTTGGACTTAACTATCTTGAGTAATTTCGTATCAGCTGCAAACTTTGCCACCTCACTGTTTACCCCTTTTTCAAGTTCATTTATGAATATATTGAACAGTACTGGTCCCAGTACAGCTCCCTGGGGAACCCCGCTATTTCCCACTTTCCATTGTGAACACTGACCATTTATTCCTAGCCTTTGTTTACTATCCTTTAACCAGGTACTGAGCCATAAGAAGGCCTTCCCTCGTATCTCATGACTGCTTACTTTGCTTAAAAGCCTTTGGTGAGGGACCTTGTTAAAGACTTCCAGAAAGTTCAAGTACACAGTATCACCTGGATGACCCTTGTCCACATGCATGTTGACACCTTCAAACAACTCAAATAGATTGGTAAGGCATGATTTCCCATTAACTCTTCCCCTCCCCAACAAATCGTGTTCCTCTATGTGTCTGATAATTCTGTTCTTTATTATAGTTTCAACCAATTTTCCTGGTGCTGAAGTTGGGTATTGACCTGTAATTGCTGGGATTGCCTCTGGAGCCTCTTAAAAAATGGGTGTTATATTAGCTAGCCACCAGTCATCTGACACAGAGGCTGAATTCAGCGATAGGTTACATACCACAGTTGTTAGTTCTAGAATTTCATATTTGAGTTCCTTCAGAATTCTTGGTGATACCATCTGGTTCTGGTGATTTATTACTGTTCCAAAACCTCCTCTACTGACACCTCAATCAGAGACAGTTCCTCAGATTTGTCAACAAAAAAGAATGTCTCAGGTGTGGGTAGTCACCTAGTCATCCTCCTCCTTCTTCTTGCTTGTCAGGCAAACAGTGGAACAAGAATTTCTGCTGATTTTGGGTTGCAACATGAGTTTTGGGAGCCTGTTTCAGCACCACCTCCAAAATAAGGAGCTACAGATCCACCAGTAGTGGATCATATCTCTGTACAAAGCCAAGGTTGTCTGTACCCCAGAAAGGATTAGTCACCGAAACACCCCTAGTGGCAATTCAGCTGGTGCCAAGTTCATGCAGGTTGGCTGAAGATTCCTGGCATATGAACGATGTTGGGTGACGGTGTGTGTAAGAGGTGTCTTCCTTTGATTTAGTCAGTGTGGGAAGCAGATAAGTTTTGCAGCAAGTGGATGACTACAGTGGGGTCACCTTAAAGAAGAAACAATGTGGTTATGCATCTCCAGAAGCTGTGGTTGGAAGCTTCTTGGAAGTAGACTGGACCCCCTTGAGAACTTCCTTTGCTGTAGTTTTCCTGCAATGGCCCAGTTTCCGGACAGCATCGAGTCTCCTTTCCAGTACATTTGATTTATCGATATAACGGGTGTTGCGTCCATCTGCTTCTGTCCCTCTGTCTCTCTTTTCCCTAAATTTAAATATTAATGTTGGCTTTTGGGCATTTCGTGTGAACAAGTTATGTCCCCACAATGGACCAATTCCTCAATTAAACAACACATGCGTTCAATTATTTATACCATTATTTTCTCTGGAGGGATTCCAAAGGAAGCGCAGTCCGGCTGCTGATGTACATCCTGGCCGCAGCTTGTGGCTTTGGGCTGGAGAAGGCAGACTCTCCCAATGGCCATTTTCAATCCGTCCACTGTAAACAGTGATTACTTCTTATTTATTACAGTTAAATGTTCCTGCTCGCAGCCGCCATGGTATTAAAGTAAAATGTTCTATGCTTAACACGCTGAATGCAGAGACACGAGGCTAAATGCAACACATAAAATCTTTATGGGGCCATAAACAGCCTCTTGGAATATTTTCTGCAGTTTTTTGTGCCGTCAATCCTAGGTCTCTCCTACTCCCCCTCGGAGCCCTTGAGAATCAGACAAGACTGTGATGATACTGCCAAGGGGTTGGTAAGTGAAGGGAAGGGAGAACTAAACTGAAACAGGACCTAGTTACCCACAGTCATTACTTATAGGCCTTGCTTACTCCAGGATTTGCCCCAATTACAGCTATTGGCAGCCAGTGGCTGGTGTCGCTGTGCCAGTGCAACCCCCTAGTGCAGACAGGCAAGGTCTCTGTAAGCTACAATTTGCTTTAGTGCACTTACCCCAGTTTCACTCATGGCTAGGCTGCATTGGAACAAATTGCAGTTTGTAGTGATTTTTTGCCTGTCTGCAAAAGGGAGTTGCACCCATGCAGCTATGCCAGTCCCTGAAATCCCCAGTGCAGAAAAGACCTTAAGAGGTGAAAAAGACACTGTTTCTGTAACTCAGTATTTAAAGTGCAAATCTACTCTGGAAAATCCCACCTTCTTACTCCAAAGACCTGCTCTTTGTAACTGTGCTGAGTTCTCTGCTCCCTGTGTATATCCATATCTGCTTAATCTACTGACCAAAAAATAACCTTGTCTCCTTTTCCCTCTTGTTTGCACTGCAGTCAATGCAGCTATGGGAGAGTAAGCTGGATTCTTATTATAGCTTGCTCATTGTCCACAGACTTGTTAACCAAGTTCCAACTAAAGGGCCAAATTTTGGCCTCACTTAGACCAGTGCATCCACTCCAAAAACAATGGGGTTGCACTGGTGAAACTGAAGAAAGAGCTTGTCCTGCACAATCTCTATTACTGATGATGATGTGGAAGCAGGACAGGACCCTGATTGACTCTCGGATCCCAGGTTGAGTTTATAGGGCTGGCTGTTCAAATGAACATTTCTTTATTTTTAAACCGAGCATGTTTGATCTAGAATCACTGAGACATTATAAACATGACATCCTATAATGCCATTTTTACAATAATTGTGTATTGGATGATGACACTTCAGTACCAAAACCTCAGCATTGCCTTGCTCTGTGTGAGAAATTTTGTCACTTGGAAAAAAAGTGAAGCTGTTATGTCCCCCGTGACTGGTGTATTGATATGTTTACATTCAGCCACTAGATGTCTCTCAGTGTTGTGTAGCATTCCAAGTGGGGTGTGGCCATTGGAAAAGAATGGAGACAAAGTTGGGACTCAAGCTATGTGTGTCTCTAGTTTGTAGTTTTCTTTAATAAAAGCTTCCTGGTTAAGACCATGATTCCAGCCGTGATCCACAGAATACTCACTAACTTTCCAAAGTCGTCTTCTGGAAGGTACTAGGCTCAATGTCAAACCTAGGATGGTTTCCCAGGGGCTGGTCTGATTTGTGGTTGTTACTGGTCTGTAATCTGCAGGGGGATATCCCTGGGAGGTTAGCATTTGTAAATCTTTTCATACCCCACATAACATTCCCATGCATATTGGGATTGCCCCCTCCTGCCTGCAGTATGGTGATGGGGACAGCATTAAATTCCTGCACACTCTTGATTGCTCTGGATGTTTCAATGCCACAGAAGTTTCCATACCCCTGCATCTCCTCCTCCTCCATTCACTAATTGTCTCGTGCTTCTAACATATGGCCAGAGCATCTTCTGTCTTCTGCTTCTTCACTTCAGCAACCATAACAACTGTGGAGTGGGAAATCTGTTGTTTCACTCAGCCGTTTGCAACTACCAAAATGGGGTAATTACAATGGCCCTAATTAGCCAACTGCAGTACCACTGCCCGTATAATAATAAATAGTGCACACTTAGGAGATAAACTAGATGTAACAGTGTTGGGTTCATCCTCCTCCACCTAGTAGGCATGGCTCCAGCCTATTGAGGAGACCAGTAATGGTGTCCTGCTGGAGCATTGAGCAATCCTACCTTTTGGAAAAGGACCCTGTTCAGATATTACACCCTTCTCCCACTGCAGCTAGAGACAGACTTCTTAACCCCTCTTGAAACCCTGCCAAGAGGAACCCTGCTAGGGCAAGCTGCTGGCAGCTTCACCCACGGCGCTCACTCGCCCTTTTTGCCTGAGTTCTCACCCCTCATCACTGCCCTTTCAGGCTGTTGGGCTTTTTTTGTCATTAGCAATTACACAGGCCGTGCCGTCCCAATTACTCACTGCTTTATGCTGGCTGCTGGAAACCCACCCAGGACTGGTAATGACTATTAAGTGAGGGTGCAACCTTAACTATGTGCCATTACGTTAAGTTTCAAGTTGATATATGGCCGGAACAAATTGAATTTTTGCTGCTATCCTGTCTGACATTTGTTACATTACAACGCGTGCTCTTTTGTTTTTGAGTCAATAGCTGCTGCTTTCGAGAAATATGGATTATTAGAATTTATAGCTCATCCTACGCGTCTTTTCAAACACTCATATCCTTTTATCATTTCTTTTTGTTGTTGTTCTGCCCAGCGTGGTTTGTATTTCTCCAGGTTTTAGCACCTGGGACTCTTGCTACTTGTGCTAAATCAATACTCCTTGTCCTCATTGCTTTAATATACACAACCATTTGTGTGATGCATGAATTGCAGTGGGTTTTCTGCCTGTGATTGCCATTTACTCTTCCTGCGAGAGCATTGCGTCCCCACTCTGCCTGTGCATCACTCTTTGAAGTAAATACAAAACATCTGCATTTAAATGCATTTAAATGCAGATTTCCATCTGAAGTCCTGTACCTTGGGTGGTGGATTTGACGGCTGCTTTGTAGGAATGTATTGCAACTGACATTATTTAAATACTCCCTGAAAAGCTATGCAACATAGGCTTTATATGATCTGCTTTTTGCACTTCTGGCAACACAGGTGAGTTCCTGTGTGCAACTCTGACAAAGGATCTGGACAGCAATCAGTTCAGAATGAGCGTGGGAATGGCCCAGGCAAGTAGTAATGGGGTAAAGCATGGTTTGCTTCTAGGATCTAATGGTAACTTTGGAGGTCTGTGGGAAATTGAACCTCCTAATAACGTGGTGTCCACCCCACAAACCCACCCTTGCTGTTGCAGACAACATGAGCAGAGAGGCTGAGGGCTGGATGGGTCATGGGGGCTGAACTATCTTCTCAGGTGGTCTCTCCAGACCTGAGCTGATGTACAGTGATATGGGGAAGTTTGTACTAGTGCAACATCTGTTCTACCTGTTATGTGGGTTTATAGAGGTCTCCAAGGATGTTAATTTATCACCTGTTATTGACAGGTGGAAGCAGCAATATGCAAAACATGCTACACTGTACAAGTTTAACTGCAGGGATGTGTGATCTTCCTGAGGCATTTCATTCACATACTTACATTCTTGGCCCTTTTCCAGTGGTGTAATGGGGACATAAACCTGCTGGGAATACTGCTAGTGTAAGGGGTCTCCCCAGGTATCATAGTGCTGCCAAAATGGTGCTTCACCATCCCCACTGCAGCCCCCATGTAGGGAATATGTGGGAGACATGACTGGAATGGTGCTGTGCTCTGGCTATTCTCAGTTGCTAGAATTGTCCCCATGGGCCTGTTGCACCCATGTGCAAGCTAGAGCAGCCCTGAGGTTGCTCTAATTTATTCCAGAGGCTGACTCCAGAATATGGGTGAAACCTTTGCCCTTTTCCCCCATTCCTGTGCTGGGTGTAGAAGTACAGCAATGGCGGCTCAGGCCCATATCTCTAACTGCACACAGTAGGTAGGAAGAAAAACACATACAGAGTGAATTCCATAGCCCTTTGCAAGGTCAAGGAATGCATGGATCATGAGCAGCAAGTAAGGGTCAAGAGGTGACCCTTGGCCAGGACACATGATCAGGAAAGGGAAGGCTTAACATGACCAGGCTTAACGAGCCCTTAGTTCATGGCAAGCTGGAGTGTAAATCTACCTGCCACATGCTACATGCGTGGACTCTGCTGCTGCAAACTAAATGTTCCCTTGTGCGCTTTGATCTGGTTTGAAATGGATGTAGATCAAAATGCACTAGGGAACTTTGAGTGCATGGCAGCAGGGTCCACACAGACACTTAGTGCATGGCAGGCTACTGTGGGATAGATTCACACCCCAGCTTGCCATAAGCTAAGCGAGGAGACTCAAAGGGCTTGGCTTGTTTAGCCTAACCAAAAGGAGGCCAAGGGGAGTATGATTGCTCTCTATAAATACCTCAGAGAGATAAATATATATAACCTGCCATCAACAAATTTAGGCTTGAAAGTAGACAAAGGTTTCTAACCATCAAAGGAGTGAAATTCTGGAACTGCCTCCCCAGGGGAGCAGTGGGGGCAAAAAACCTACTTGGCTTCAAGACTGAGCTTGTTATGTTTACAGAGGGGATGGTATAATGAGACTGCCTACAACGGCATGTAGCCAATCTGTGAGCATAGGCGCCGACTCCGTGGGTGCTCCAAAAATAATTGGTGGTTGCTGAGCACCCACCGGCAGCTCCCTGTGGCCCTGACCCCTTGCTCCAACTCGCCTCCGCCATGAGCGCGCCACCGCGTCCTGCTTCTCCTCCCTCCCAGCCGTTGCGCCGCGACACAGTTGATTCGAGGGGCAGGGAGGGAGTGGGGAGAAGGGGGAATGTTGTGTGATGGGGGAAGAGGTGGGGCAGGGATTTGGGGAAGGGATCCAATAGGGGCAGGGAAGGGGCAGAGTTAGGGCGGGGACTTTGGGGATGGGGTTGGAATGGGAGCAGGGCCAGGAGTGGGAATGGGGTGGAGTCGGGGCGGGGCCAGGGGTGGGGAAAGGGAGGGGGGGACGCGGGCACTCACCAGCGCCAGAGAAGGTTGGCGCCGCTGTCTGTGAGGGTTAGCAGCAGATATTTCCAATGGCCGCTGGTGGGATGCTAGATGGGGAGGGCTCTGAGTTACTCCAGAGACTTCTTTCCCAAGTGTCTGGCTGATGGATCTTGCCCACATGCTCAGGGTCTAACTGACTGCCATATTTGGGGTTGGGAAGGAAGAAAGTTGCATGTTACTTCCGTATGTTGTGCAAACATTCTACATGCAGTGCTTCTACACATGCATGCTACTGTCAGACCATGCTTCATATGCATTCTACATATAGTACTTCTACATGTACATCCTACTGCCACTCCAGATACTGTATAACCTATACATATAAACCATATTTCTGAATTGCATGCATGTTACATACACATGTCTGTACTGCTCCGTGTAGACATCCATCCTTGGCACTGTCATTGTATTTACCTGCTTCTGCCCCACATTTCCAGAGCCTAGTCCCCACCATGTCAAGTCTGCCTTTGTTCCCTGCAGTGATGGATCCTCTCACCTGTGATGTGCTGCTTGCACACTCTCTGTATTAAGAGATAACATTGATTGCTGTTTGCTTTGTTTTAATTCTCCCCTTCTTTGTACCAGCCCCACCGCTCTGAGTTGTTACCTACTGTAGCTATCTCCTCTCTGCTGCCAGCACCACAAAAGGGGAAGGGAGGGGGTGAGGATGCTGCAGCCGCTGTGACCTCCAACAGAAGTACTGGCCTTCTCCTGCTGACTGCATTACCCACCATTAAAGGTGTGAAAGAGGGAGGTCCTCCTCTTCACGGGCTGGGGGTGTGGGGGAAGAACTGTTTGCTATTGGGGCTGTCAGCAGAAGTACTTGTCCCATGGCAATGTCCTCTGAGCTAGTGGAGGGGCCTTCCCTGAACCAGGGCCGTGTGTGTCAGCCTGTCTCACTCACCTGTTCCCCTGTCCACTAGTGGCAGGTGTCCAAAGAAGTGATGTGGCCTCAGGTGCCATAGACTTCAACCTGTCCCCTGTCCACACCTCCTTCTTTCCTGCTAGCTTGGCCAGGTGTTCAAGGGGAAAGCTGGGCCCCCCACGGGGTTTACCCTGGGGACAGACTTGGTGAGGGTGAGGGAGGGTAGGGAGAAGTGGGAAGAAAAGGGCTACCTTTTCCCTCTCATTGACAGCAAAGGGCAGGGCGAGAGAAGAATATTTGTCCCCTGTCATCGCTTCACTCTTTCCTTCAGTCATGGACTCCTCTCTCTCTTCCATTCCAGTTTCCCCACCCCCAGATCTCCAGTCACATGTACCACCAGTTCATTCCCACTCACCCCCTGCACCAATTCTCCACCCCCAATTCAGAGAAAGGCTTCAGTCTCCAAATCTCCCTCTTCCATACCCCACCTGGCATAAACACCCCCAACAGACAGAGAACCCCTTCTTCCTACCCAAACTCCCCCAGCTCAGAACTGCTCCGTCTCTCCTCAAAAGCCCTTCTGCTCCCAGCCCGCACCCCCAGGGCCTAGCTGAGTCACTGGGCTCCGGTGAGGAGAATAGCTCCTGGTCCGTTCCTGGCACTTGAGCGCTGGCAATTGAACTAAGCGAGATTTCCAAGACCGATGAGTGTGACTTTGTGTGTCTCATTGAAACCCAGGGCAAAGTCCCTCATCCCAAGAGAGAGGCTTTAAAAACTGCCTCAGAAATTAATGCAAGAAGAGCCAATGTCCCGCTCCTGACCAGTGAGAGCATTGACCCTTCCTCTTTCCTCTTCACCTCTGCCTTCACAGACATCTTGCCTTTTTCTCTATGCTGCTGCTGCCAGTCTTGTCTCCTTAGCCTTCCCCCACCTTTGAAAAATGAGGTGGCAGTGTGACGGGTTAGATCACAGAACCCCCTTTGGGAGCTGTCACCCGATGTGCCAAGACTACTTCTGCTCCTGCTTTCCCTGCCAGCTCAGGACTCCAGCACCATGTCTTGCTGAGCCAGACGCTCCCGTCTGCTCCAACAAAGACCCAGGGTCTGAATTACTTGCCCCAAAGCTGCAGGTTTACCTGAAAGCAGCTAACAAAAGTGTTCCTGTCTTTAACACTCAGATGCCCAACTCCCAATGGGGTCTAAACCCAAATAAATCCCTTTTACCCTGTATAAAGCTTTTACAGGGTAAACTCATAAATTGTTGGCCCTCTGTAATACTGATAGAGAGAGATGCATGGCTGTTTGCTCCCCCAGGTATTAATACATACTCTGTGTTAATTAATAAGTAAAAAGTGATTTTATTAAATAAAGAAAGTAGGATTTAAGTGGTTCTGAGTAGTAACAGACAGAACAAAGTAAGTCACCAAGCCAAATAAAATAAAATGCACAAATCTATGTCTAATCAAACTGAATACAGATAATCTCACCCTCAGAGATGCTTCAGTAAGTTTTTTCCTCAGACTGGACACCTTCCAGGCCTGGGCACAATCCTTTCCCCTGGTACAGCCCTTGTTCCAGCTCAGGTGGTAGCTAGGGGATTCTTCATGATGGCTTCTCTCCTCCCTTTGTTCTGTTCCACCCCTTTATGTATCTTTTGCATAAGGTGGGAATTCGTTGTCCCTCTCTGGGTTCCCATCCCCTCCTTCTCAATGGAAAGACACCAGGTTAAAGATGGATTCCAGTTCAGGTGACATGATCACATGTCACTGCAAGACTTCATTGCCCACTTGCCAGCACACACATATACAGGAAGACTTACAGGTAAAACAGAGCCATCTGCAGTCAATTGTCCTGGTTAATGGGAGTCATCAAGATTCCAAACCACCATTCATGGCCCACACTTTGCATAATTACAACAGGCCCTCAGAGTTATATTTCATATTTCTAGTTTCAGATACAAGAGTGGTACATTTATACAAATAGGATGATCACACTCAGTAGATTATAAGCTTTGTAATGGTACCTTGCAAGAGGTACCTTTTGCTTGAAGAATATTCCAGTTACATTATATTCACTCATTAGCATATTTTTATAAAACCATATAGACTGCAACGTCACAGGCAGCTCTCTTGAAAGTGGGTGGTTTCAGGTACTCCTGGTAAAACATATTCCACAGAAACAGATGGGAGAGAGACACCAGTTTTACTGACCAGCTGGATTAACTAAAGTGGAGATGGGCCGCAGAAAGAAAAGAGCTGGCCAACTCCTTAGTTGCTGTAAATTAGTGTAGCAGCTACACCGAAGCAGTGGTCAATTTACACCAACTGAGGATGCAGCCCGTTGAGCTAAATTCTATATACACTCTGTGTAATCTCATTGGACCAAATTCTGCTCTCTTGGGCCTGGTCTACACTGGGGGGTGGGGTTTCGAACTAAGTTACGCGACTTCAGCTACGTGAATAGCGTAGCTGAAGTTGAACTACCTTAGTTTGACTGACTTACCTGTCCTGACGCCGCGGGATCGAAGTCCGTGGCTCCCCCATCGACTCCGCCACTGCCGTTAGCGGTGGTGGAGTTCCGGAGTCGACGGGAGCGCGTCCGGAGTTCAAACTATCGCGTCTAGATTAGACGCGATAGTTCGAACTCCGAGAAGTCGAACTCTCCGCATCGACCCGGCGGGTAAGTATGGACCTACCCTTGGACAGCAGGGTAGATACAGAGTGGCTTGGCTGGACTTCAGTGGAGTTATCCCCAGTTTGCTCCAGTGTAACACAGCATAATTTGGCTCCCTGACTTCAGTGGGGGTGTAAACCAGCCCAGAATCTGGCCTTTATTGCAGAGTTTCTCATTAGTATCAAATTTGCCAGCCACGCTTTTCCCACTCCTGGTGAGGCCTGTCCCATCTAACACAGTTTGAAGCCCTCAGTGCAACCCATGTCCCAGGTCCTGATGGCAGAACCCTGCAGCGATTTCAGAAGGGCCTTCAAAAATCCGTCATCGTGGGCGGCATGCATTCCTGCACACTCCGTGAAACATAAACGCTCCGGAATATAAAGATTATTTACATTCCCGAGCAAAGCTGCCAACCACTTTTAAAACGTGTGTTAACAGCTCCTCTCTCTTTCTGTCCCCCTTGCTTGCTGATAAAGGGCCATAAACAAACTTGACACATTTATAATAACCTTCCCCCCTGCTTTTATTTTTTTCTTTCTCTCCCGTCTCACTCATATGCTGTGTCGGGTAATTTTTTATTATTCTGCCATTATTCGGGAATCTATTGTTTGATGGGGGAATAAAATGTTGAATCTCTTTTTATTTTTATTTTCCCGTTGCAGCGGACGGCAGCTGTTTCAAATGCCCCTAGCAGATTTTTGGTTTGAAAACTTTTTCGTTCCTTTTTCCTTCTTCCCCTTTTTTCCATTTCTTCCTTCTGAAAGGTCATCTTAAATGATGCAAGGATAAATTTTTTGCAGGTTGTTTTTATTGCTTCTCAGGCGATCTCAAAGGTCATTCAGCCTGCTCAGCAAAGGTTGTGGGTTTGCAGTCCCTCCTCCTTTCCTTTTTAGAGGAATATTGATACTATAAACAAAACAGAACAACCCCACAAAAAATCCAACCCACGTAAAATAAGATCCAAGTAATTTTTTTTTGCTCAAAGCCAGCTATCTCTCAGATCCACCTTTTCAGTGATGCCTGGTCCTCTTTAGAGATATTGATGCAAGCACCATGTCTGATAATTCCTTCTCTGTTCTGTATTGATGGAGGTCTGGAGAGAGGGGAAAGAAATGTCCCCACCCCCACCCTGCTGCAGATGAATGGGGCAGTGACTCCAGTAACCAGTGGTTCCTTTGCAGCAGCTCTTTGGTCCATGAGTTGTGGGGGTGAGAGTGAGGGCTTTGGGATGGGGGCGGGGGGCGGGGGGGAGAAAGGAAATATGTCTATGGCCAACCAGTTCCTAAGGGAGCACCAACCCCATATCACCAGCCAGCCCCTGGAACTAGTTGTCCATAGACATATTTCCTTTGTTGTTAGCAGCCTCCCTAACAACCCTAACTGCGGGTTTGGCTACACTTGCAGGTGTGCGGCGCTGGGAGTTAAAGCTGTCTTCGTACAGCTGTGTAGGGAAAGCGCTGGAGTGTGGCCACACTGACAGCTACCAGCGCTGCAGTGTGGCCATATTTGCAGCATTTGCAGCGGTGTTGGGAGTGGTGCATTATGGGCAGCTATCCCAGCATTCAAGTGGCTGCAACGTGCATTTCAAAAGAGGGGGGGTGGGGTGGAGTGTGACAGGGAGTGTGGGGGAGAGAGAGAGAGTGGATTTTTGGAGCCAACACTGTGTCAGCTCCCTGCCTTGCAAATTCCGACCACTTCCCCCACACTCTTAAATGCAAATAGCCTTCAGACCAGATAAGCAGCTGCTCCGACGGACTCCCTTCCCCCAGCCCCGCCGTGCTGTTTCTCTCCTCAAACAAACACTAGCTGTGGACATTCTTCCCCCTGCCTGCCTCATTCACAGCAAACAGGAGCTGTGTTTGTTTTTTAGATAAGCAGCTCCGGGAGCCCCGAGTTCACAACAAAACAAAGAGAGGCATCACAAGAAAACAAAGAGAGTTCTTCAGTTAAAAGCATTATGGGAAAATTCCGGAGGTCAGTTACAGCGTAGTAAGATTAATCACTGTTTACACTGGCACTCCAGCGCTGCAGCACCAGCGCTGCAGTCGTTATTCCCCAGGCAGACGTGGAGTACAGCCAGCGCTGTAGCCAGGGAGATACAGCACTGTATGTGCCTTGCAAGTGTGGACAGTGAGTGAGTTGCAGCGCTGTAAAGCCACCACCAGCGCTGCAACTCTCCAGTGTAGCCAAGCCCTGAATTTGGAGAGGCTTTTTGAAACGTGTTTGTGCATGGCTGGGGGCCATGCTACTCCCTCCTTGTCATATTTCCATGGTGATTCACGGAGGAGAAATCTGTGTGCTGTTCTCATCCCACCCAACGGGTGTGTCTCCGTTGCAAAAAACTCGCCAACCACAACAGTGAGTCTCAGAGCCTGAGTTTACAGCCTATAGTGCTAAAACGCCATGTAAATGCTCCAACTCGGGCTGGACTTCAGGATCCGACACCCCCTCCTGCCTTGCCAGGTTTCAGAGCCCAAGAGCCCAAGTCTGTTGACCCCAGCTTTGAGACTCGTTGCTGGGAGGGGTGTTCCGGTGCAGATGTACCCCACTATGGTCACAAAGGTTGCAGTGCTTGGGGTAAAACGCGATTGGGCATGGCTGAACTGGTCAGGGTGAGCTAACCCTTTCCCCACCCCTACACACAGCACAACATAAAGAGCCAGAGAAATTGTGGATTCGTTTTGCCTTCCTGCAAATCATCAGCCACAGGCCATTGCAGGAGGGAAGGGAATGGATTTGATGGACCTTTGTTGTGATTTGGAATTGCTCATTCTCTGGGCCCAAAGGAAGCCCTGGTGTCATGCTTTAGGGTGGAACTTAACTCTAGGTTGCTAAACACCTCCTCTCAAGAGAGGTGCAGTGATCCTGGGAACAGGGCACTGAACTAGGAGACTTGGGTGCTATTCCTCACTCTGCCATTGATCATCTGTGTGACCACTTCCCCTCCCTACTTTGTCTTGTCTCCTTAGCCTGTAAGTTCTTCAGGACAAGGATTGTCTCTTATGATGTATTTGTACCATGAGGTGCTATCATAATAATAACTACTATGCCATAGGATTCTTAGATGCTATAAATTGTAATCTTTGTGTAGAACCTTTGGTGATGGGAAAGGGATTTTTAAGATAGATAAAATTAGATCCACTAGTTTTTCTGCACACGATATAGGTCATGGTGTGTGCCCTATAAATTTACAGAGATGAAGTTTTGGTTATGGTGCTCATACAATTCTTTAATTATAGGCTTAATGGTAAAGTATATTAGATCATACACAACGATCATCAGCTATTCGTTTGTACAGCACGTAAAGTGCTGTAATTAAGAACAGCTGACAGAAACCTTTGCCCAACACTTGAACCCAACCAAATCCAAATTTGATTAGCTGTTTCTGTAATTAATTAAATTCTCACGGTGGCCTCTGCTTTCACCAGGGACTGAAGACGGAAGTAATAACACACGAAAGGCCAATCTCGTGGTTTTTCCAGCACAGATGAAACCACTGAGTCTGGGAAATCTGGCAAACAGATCTGATCTTGCAAGAAGGCCAGGCTGATTTGTAGAATTTAGGGGGCCAGATCTCCAGCTGGTATAAATTGGCATAGTCAATGGAGCTACACTGATTTACACCAATGGAGGATCTGCCCCTAGAAGTTCAAATTAAGCAAGCAAAGATTCAGCATTTGTATTTGATTCAGATACTGTCCTGGCCCTTTAAAATACCTTCCACTGAATGACATGGAGATCCTGTGAAAGAAGGTATATGCTTTTTTAAAAGAGGTGGAACTTTGGATGGACAACTGGACCATAAGCATCTAAAAATGTGAAGGTTCAATTTGATGAACAGATTAGTCATGCTAAAGTCCTCACCTTGTTTGAACATCTTGGCTCTGCAAAGAACCAGGCTGGAGAACATGTTCTCCCATAAAATATTGCTGGTATCAGAACCTTCTTAAGACCAGAAATTAACATTTCAGAACCTCAACCAAGTTCAGTCAAGTTTGGTTCTAACACTGGGCAAAAGTTGAAGTGGGAGTGGGGATGAGAAGGTCGGAGCTGGGCAGGCACCAGGGGTTCTCATCTGGTTCTTCCATCTGGACAATCATCCAACATTTGGGATGATAACGCAATCAAACCAGGCCCTCGTCAAATGCTGAAGAATTCACGGCGCATTCCTCTTACAGCAGTTGGCCCCGATCCTGCTTCAGCATCTACTAACACAGATCCTTTGCCCTGGTGCAGAGCCCTGTTCAAATGGGTTCATGTTAGTGGTCCTGAACCAGGATTGGGGCCCTGAGCTGTTCTAAAAATGATGCAAGAATGAAGTGTCCTCTCTAATACAACATGAACCCTCATCACATGAGCTATATTCCAGTGTATTAATATTCATTTTGCACTAATACTGGATGAATACATTTAAATGTTTGGCCAGAGCACATTAGTCATTTTTATGTCATACTCACAGAATGTATCAATGTGATTTAGTGTGTATTTTAACATAATATTAGACAATACCATCCAGTATTTCATGTGGACACACACCAAGCTGTGAGACAGGGAGACAGTTACGGCTGGACAAGGGTGAGCTCAGGAAAACAGAAATAAATTAAAATAGATTATTCTGCAGTGAATGTCATTTCTCGAATAAATTACAGGCCTCAGCTTTAACCTCTCGCTGGGTTTGTCTTCCCCTGTGTTAGTCTAATTTTGGGAAGCCTGGTTTGAAGACTATCTTGAACATGGTCACTAGTGCGATGAGTTTGGGAGTCTCAGCTTTGCATGTCGCAATCCATTGCGAAATTTAACACCGTTGTCTGACTGTGCTCAGGAGAGGTGCAGGGCTGGGACAGCAGCAGACAGGGGCGGCTCCAGGCCCCAACACGCCAAGCGCGTGCTTGGGGCGACAAGCCGCGGGGGGACGCTCTGCCAGCGCCGCAAGGGTGGCAGGCAGGCTGCCTTTGGCGGCTTGCCTGCGGAGGGTCCGCTGGTCCCGCGGCTTTGGCGGACCTCCCGCAGGACCAGCGGACCCTCAGCAGGCAAGCCACTGAAGGCAGCCTGCCTGCTGTGCTTGGGGCGGCAAAATGCCTAGAGCCGCCCCTGGCAGCGGAGCTGCAGGACAGACTCAACACACACTGGCAAATGGATGGAAGGGGAACTTGCACGGTGCCCATTTACTAGTGTTATTAGCATTGGCTCAAGAAAGGACCAAGATTGGAATCACCTGGGGCATTGTCGGTCTGCAATGAGGTATACTAGTAAAGCTATAGGACTCCTATAAACAAATAAGTAGAGGGCATTTCAAGTCTAGACAGAGGAGGCCTAGCAAAGCTCTATGGCATGCCAGAACTGGAGTAGCAGGGGATGCTACCATAGGGGAGCATTGACAGAGAGGGTAACAGTAATGGTGGGGAGTGCTGTAGGTCAGGACTGAGGTGCATTGGGAGAGAGCGGACGGATCCCAAGTCTGTAGTAACGGCTCAGGAGGATGAAGGTGCACTGGCAGAGCTGGTGGTATCCCAGAGGTGCTGCAGGTCAGGATTACGGTGCATTGGCAGAGCTGAGGGAAGCTGGGGGAATTGCAGATGCCTTGCATGTGGGGAAGGGGAGAAGCAGATACGCTATAAGAAAGGAAGCTGTACAAGGCCGGTAGAAGAGAGACTGGGAGGTGCTGGTACCTGTGCACATGTTGAAGCAGGGGGGATGGGGAGGAGGAAGGGGCAGGACCAAAAGAGGCTGGGAAGTTGTACAGTTACTTAACAGGCTTTTGTGTTTTGCTTTATTTATTCTGGTGTTTTGCCCGGGAGGCTGGTGTTTAGTAATTTAGACCAAATGGATCCAAAGAGCGGCTGTAAAGGGTAGTTCAAAAATCAATGGATGTTAGAAAGGGCCAAGCGATGCCATAAAGAGTTTAACAGCAGCAAGGAGAGATAATATCCCCCTGATTGTGGATATGGCCAGGGAGCTTTATGAGAGGGAAAAAGAGGAGATGAGCAGCAGCCCAGCTAACACCCCCTTCCCCACTGGCCCTTCCCCGGTAAGGCTCAGGGCTGGTGGGAACAGGAGGGGAGCTAATAAAGGCAGGAGAGTATTTGAGAGGAGGCAGCAGTCTGGGGCCAATGAAGTCTTAGTTTCACCTGCTTTGTCGGCACAGGCCCTGCTAAATCACTGGGGAGGAAATGACTTACTCAGCAGCCAGCCACGGGTTTACAGCGTGAAGGTCAGACTTTATGAGGGTCCCCTGCAAGCGTGCGGCATGGCACCGCAGTGCTGCGTGCCACCCTCTAGGCATTGGCTCAGCCACAGGGAAGGCAGGGGAAGCAGCCTGGCACACAGATAACTGCAGATAGGGGAGGAGCCCCTCACATCCCCCCCACCTCTTAGCCCCTTGCACAGGAACTAGCATAAGGGACTAAAGGGGCCAAATCATTCACTGGTATTTATAATTTATCCAGCACCATCAGCACCCTGGAGCAAGTACAGAACACACAGAGGAGGCACAGGCCTGACCCCCGCCTTGCATCCTTCAGCTCTAAGGCTGGCCTTTTCAAATGAAATGAGGGGCCCAAATCCCTCACTGGGCTCTAGGTTGAAAATCCCAGCCTGAGCCTCCAGGCGCTTCCTGTGAAGATCGCCGGCGGGAGTCCACTGAAGTGACTGGACAGGTGGCTTCCATGCGTGGCTGCTGGATTGGGCCCCAAGAGGGCCAGGCAAGAATCATGGCTGAGGAGGATGTAATGGTCTTTCCCTCTAGTGGTTAGTTTCTGGGTTGGTGCCGCCGTTGATCTGAATGCTGCCAGGGTGACAATTTAAATGACAGGGATTTGGAAAAGGTAAAAAAGAGAGAGAGATAGAGAGGTTTAGAATGTCTCTGAGAATCCCACTGCCCATCTTCACACCCTGGGAGGCTACAAAGCCCCTCAGATGAATCAGTAATGAGTGAGGCAGGTTAGCAGAGAGTCTCCTAGGCTCCAGTACATCAGTGTCTGCCTTCAGAAAGGGGGAACTTCTTGGCAAAGTCTCTGGAGCAATGCAATTCTTTGCATGGACAGCAGCTAGTAGCACTGGTTGTGGCTGACCAAACACAATGGGAAGCAGCATTTCAGGTGCCCTGAGTAGCCATAGTTACAATGTGGATTGCACTGTACTGCCTGTGAGGGTGCTGCTCCTGGTTTGCATGTGCACAGCCTGCCTTGGCCCAGCACATCCTTCAGCTGTTTCCCAGCTCAGGCTAGTGAGCCAAGTGGCCATCACATGACAGTAGCCTGGAGGCAGTGCTTCATGGGAGCGGGGGGGGCTGCTCGCTCAAGGGTGGAGAGGTCTGTAGTGGGCAAGTGATTTGGAGTCAGAGAAGACCTGGGAAGGGGAGCTCCGCACCAGTCAGATGGAAAAGCCTTCCTGGACCTACCAGCTGTGAGAGGAAGAGGCCTGAAGAGGAAGGGGCTTCAGGAAGTGTCCAGCAGCAAGACTTGGGATTTGGGAAGAAAATCTTGAGTCCAGCAAGCAGTTGGAGTCTGGAAAAGGTAGGGTTGTCTTTGACATTGAACAGTGGTTCTCAGGGATCAGAACCCCCAGAAGGGGAAGTGTTGACTGACTTGAGAGGTCAATGTGCTGTTATTCGGGAGTCCAGGAAGGGGAAACTCTCACTTTCATGCCTACTTTTATCTCTGTGACATTTTATTTTTCTGCCTTTCTCTTATTTCTCTCTCTGTCTTCTCCTGACTTTCCCACTCCCCCCATCTCTCCTCTCTCCTCCAGCCTCCCTCACTGACTGTGGCGATGAGACCAGAACTGACCCATCCAGTTTCATTCCTAGCTGCATCAATTGCTCCTGCAGAGCCCAGCTGATTGGTATCCCTGTGTAGGGCTGGAGAACATGAAGCGATAAAAGGATTAACCCAGACATCTTGTATTTTATTTATTGCTGTTTTCTCACCCCACCCCACCCCAGCGCTGAAACAAGTTGCAGGGCATACTGATGCTGCAGCTGCCACTGCTATTCCAGGGGAAGCGTGATGACACTGCGTGGGTGGAGAGTTGCAGAGGAGGATTGGAGCAGGCAGCGAGTGCGAGGCTGTGCCTGGTAGCCCAGGGGATGGGGAGCTCTTGGAGGAGTAGGAGCTGTGGCATGGAGAGCAGGGGGCAACTTGCAGCCCAGTGGGAATCCTGACACCTCAGCACAAGGGCCTCTGCTGCAGCCAGCTCTGAGTCCTCCTTTCCCCTCTCGGGCAGTGTCTCAACGATAATCTTTCTGATCTGCAGTGGGGTTGACAGCCCAGTCAGATAGGGTCTGGCCAACTCAGGACCTGCTCAGCCCCCAGAGTGGTGGGGACCTGACCCCATTAACATTTCAGAGGGCTCCGAGGATGAGGGGAAGGAACAGTCAGCTCCTTGGAGGCTGAAGATGAGTTCAGGGAGGAAAGAATCACTGCAAAGCAAACTCCTGTGCTTTTCCTCATTGGCTGGGTCACAGGGTCACCGGCTGGGACACTGCTACAAGCACAGGCTGCAGAGGGATGAGGTTATTCCCTAATCCAGACCCCTGCAGCTCCCCAGTCAACTACTTTTGGCCTCCTCGCTTGTTTACCAAATATGCCCAAACAAGCAGAACAGACCATTTCTCAGGGCCTGTCTACATCTGACTGAAGCGCCCGGAAGTCCTGCAGCTTAGGCACAGCCAGTGACTGTAACAAATGGTTACACCGGGAAAAGATTCCCGGCCCTGCAGTGTCACAGCAGGGAAACATCTACTCTTGGGCAGGAAGAATGTCTGGTGCCAAGGCTCTGAGGAGTGGTATGAACTAGCTGAGTTCAAACCAAACCAGGAGTTTATAATGGAAAAGGTGATCCAAACTGGACCCTCAAGGCTCAATCTTTCCTGAGCATCCTCAACCCCTCCTGAAGTCACTAGGAGTTGAGGGCACTCATAACCTTGCAGCATCGAGCCCGGGAAGAGCAAGGCTATGGACAATATAGGCCCAGTGCTGCGATTTGCATTTCAAAAAAGAGCCTCAGGAAGTTATAGACCCACCCATGGCAGGGATGGGACAATACGTCTTAGTTCTCCAACTTTGTGCCAAAGGCCGTGACGGTTTCTTAGGATGCTTGCGTTGCTGGTAATGCTGCCTAGCTCTGCCCGTGATGCTGAACAAGGAAGGCGATTTTTGGGCATGTCTTTTCTTTGAGTGCAACATGGCAACAACAGTAAATCCACAACGTCGTTTGACTAAAGAGGCCTGGTATTGCTAATGGGTGTGTGTGTGTAAGACACAAAATAAAGGGCCAATCTCTAACAGATGCATCCACCAGCCCTAGGAATAGCAGAGACCTTGGAGCTATGGCATGTAAATGAACTGCAATGTTTTCCATTGAAACTTTATAACCTTAACAAAATTCCCAACAGCTTCAATGGGACCAGGCTTTGGCCCTAAAGGAATAACAAATAGACAATTATATGAAGTTAGGAAATGCCATCCTTGGGCTCTTTTACCCTGAGCGTTGCCTAGTTAGGTGTACAATCTCAGTGGAACCATTCGGTGTTCTCCAGGGGCCAGTCCTGCTGCACTAATAATACCTAATCTAATATAGCACTTTTCACCAGTACATCTCACAGCACTTTAGGTTGCTGAGCTGGCTCTTCTGTCCTCACGTCAACCTCTCTTAGAGCCTGCCCAGTCACCCTTTATAGGGGACCCTGCGTGGCCAAGCTGTGTACCGCATAGTTGGCAGGCTGCCCCTGGAATCCTGCCCCACACCAGATCCACCTGATACCAGGGGAACCACCTCAGCTTGCAGAGACAGGCTGGGTTCTCTAGAGTGAGGACAGGGATGAAAAATGGGGCCAACCAAGAAGCATCCCCAATGGAGAAGGATCCAGCCATGGGGAAAGTGAGAGGGGGGAGAAAGTGGGACCTCTTTAGAGAGAACATGTACATTTCCTCTTGGCATGGCTCAGCTACATCTAGCATCAGAGAGGAGCTGCTATCCAGGCAGCCAGAGTGGCTGCTTTTCCCCACAAGCACCCTGTGCAGTACATCTCCACGGGTGTTTGCTTTTCCCCAGCCTTCCCTTTACTTCTGCTTTTGAGCTTTCATTCTGCCCGTGTCCACAATGGACAGAAGTATCCGCCATGGCACAGTTTATCAGCCTGGGAAGACCCGTGGAATATTAATGAAAACGAAAGAGAGGGGGAAGGAGGGGAGATGTATAAAACCTCGAGACCGCATTCAGAGCGGCAGCGATAACAATAAGCGAGAATAATAGTCTAACAAGTCGGAAATGTCACATGCGATCTGGTGCTATTAACACAACATGGATCTGAAATATCACATAATTAGTTTTATGCCTGTTGTTCTGATTTGGAAAGAAAAAAATATGAAAGGAAAGAGGTGGTAGCGGGGGGCATGTATGAAGCAAAGTCATAAAAGGGTGAAGCTTACAGCCTCTAATGTTTTTGGAATAATATAATAAAGCTCTGTCTCCTTACCCATGTCTGAGGCAGAGATTTTTATCTGGCGGTATGGGATAAAAAGAAATGAGACCTTGAAAAGGCTAGATAAAATTGTGATTGATCTCTTTAAGACCTCCTTGCCTCCTCTCAGAGACAGCTTGTGGGCTTCATAGATTGCTCCACTGCTGCAAACCATGACCCCCCTCCCCCGTGCCCTCCACACCATCCCTAAAAGAAGAAAAATCAGTGTTTACAAGGCTTCTTTTAGCCTTGGGCACAAAAATGGCTGCAGGATGAGCATGTGAGCTGTTAATTCTGGGAGAGCACCCCTGACATGTCTGTGTTTGAGAAATAAAAACGGCCAATTGCCCCTCTCCCCAATAAAAGTCCATGTAAATGCAAATACATTGTGCTGCTCCATGTTCAATTATTCCAGGTTTATATGCACCAGTGACTGCCGAGTGCACAGAGGCTGCTGCCTTTGCCTACACAGTCAATGTACTGCTGGTGTTATTTTGTGACTCACTCTGGAATATGTGGCCTATAAGCAGCTGTAAATAAACCCAAATTCCTATTCCACCCCTGCATGGTAAATTTTCCATGATGACAGTGATTTATTAATTACATGGGTTCTTCCTGCCTGCTTCCAAAGGCAATAACAGAAGGGAATGCTGCAAGTATAATTGTGATCGACACTTGCAAAATTGGAGCTCTTGAGGCATGATCTCAAAGCTCTTACCTGCAGAATTCTATGAACTCCATGGGACTCCGTGCATGGGCAAGGTTTCCTCGCTGGAGTGAGGATTGTAGGATCCTGTTCTTCAGTGATCTCTTTGACATGATATCGGGTCCACGTTTTGCTCAAGAGAACCTATAATTATTTGGGATCAAATTTTCAAGAAACTCTGGTGTTTAAAGCCAGGTTCTGCAATCGGTGCTTATGGATTTAGGGCTAGATCCTTGAACCTGCTCCAGCTACTTTTCATTACTTGAGTAATGCAGAGCAGCTGTAAAGCTTCCAGATTCCCTCTCCATGTGCCTCCTATGCCCCCCTGCCCTGTCCTGGCCTCTGGACCCTGGCGGGGACAGGAAGCACGGTTCAGGTGTACTTGTTCTTCTGAGATGTCTGGTTTCTGAAACAACCACTGGGGGCTGCCCACTCTTTGCTGGAGCACCACCTGTAAGTAGGAATCAGGGCTGAGATGCTAACCATGTCAGTATTCGTAGGGAATACAAACGCAGGAATGACCCCGCCAGACACCAATAGGAAACATCAGCCAGCTGGGGCACCCTGCCCACCTTTCAGACTCCAACCAGCTATTTTCCTCTTCTGGCAGGAACAGCCTCTTGTGGTCCAACATGTCCTCTGTGCCATGTGGAAAATGTCTGGTAGCCACTTTGAATGAACTGAAGTTCATTTCGGTAGATGGCTATTTCTCTGTGACTTTATGTGCTAAGAATCATAGAATCATAGAATATCAGGGTTGGAAGGGACCTCAGGAGGTCATCTAGTCCAACCCCCTGCCCAAAGCAGGACCAATTCCCAACTAAATCATCCCAGATCATGGCCTTTCTCTCTCTTTCCCAAGGCAGTTCCCGGTTAGCTAGGCTGGCCTCTGCTCTCTTATTTGGGAGGCCAATTTCCACGAATGCTTCATTTTCACTCGTTCCTCTGACCTGGCTTCTGAGTAGAAACATTGGAGATCAGTGGGATTCTGGAGTTGGCGGGTCCTTCACCCCAATCTCTGGCAATTCTAGATGAAACTACTTTGTAAATAGTCATGTATGGATTTTGCTGTCTGTCATTGCATCAAAGAAACCCCCTTCTCCATCTCCATCCATGCCCGTTTGCTGGCCTATGTGAAATCAGTTGAAGGTCTCAGTCCAGCTTCCATGCCTACGTCACAGAAAACACCACAATCATTGTCACTAATAATTCACAGACACCCTTCCTGGCAGTGTCAGCAGAGAGGCCAAAGCACTGAGTGATCCACGGAGAGTAGGCTGTTCACTGGCCAGGTCCTTCCGGACCAGGATTAAGGCATATTGGTGGGATAGATCAGGGAAGCTCACGCTACTGCCCCTGTGCTGTACCTGCTCTGTGACTGCAGCCAGGACTTTGCTCTTGCACTCTGTCAATCTGGCATCTTTCCTTGGCACTGGCCGCTTATGGCGAATGAAACAGCTTCCCGTGCCAGGCACACTCGCAGGGTGGGGGAACCAAGAAATGAAGCAGATCAGATCAGGTGCTCCTAGGACCTAGAAGGTTTCATTCTTGATTTGTCAGAAGACCTAGAAGTGCACCCATTAATATATTATCCACCTTTCTGCAGGGGCGTGGAGAGTTATACATCAGCATATTTCAAATATTTATCTTAATTTTAATTATTTTTGTCTACTTCTAATTATTTTCAAATGTTTTCTGGGCAAGAGATACTCTTAACCAAAAGCTGCATGCCTGTGCCAAACACTGATTGCTCTGTCCAGGGGTGATGGATGACTGATGTAACTATATATAATATCCCTCAGCCAACAATCCTAAAACTGGAGTTTGGTTTGTTCTTTTACAAAGTACTGAAATAGGGGATGGCTGAAATGCAGCCACCTCTGGGATGGAACGCAGCAGCTGTTAACAGCAAAACTGCACAACAGATTAGCACAGGAAATGAAAGAAGACTGCTGGACTAGTTAAAACTGCAGGAGGGATATAGGTTGCACAGCTGGATAGAACCGGATTTTCCATTCATGGGAAATTCTGCAATATCATTTTTCTTTCCATTCTGAAATGGAATGAAAACCAACTCACTGAAAATTTCCTGAGAAACAATATTCGGAAAGTCCTCCCTCATTTTGGGTTGATCGAAACATTGTTTTGATGAAAAAGAAACCCTTGATTCTGATGTTGACCTACTTAAACACCTAAAATGTTTTCTTTATACAAAACGATACGTCTTGTTTCAAAAAGTTGTTTGGAAATGAAAAATTGAAACATTCCGTGCAAAAAATGTCAAAATGGGACATTTTGTCATTATTGAAATGCTTGGGTTTGTTTGTTTTCTAAACCAAATTTTGTCCAAATCCAATTTTTTTTTAAATATTTACAGTTCATAAAAATGACATTTTTCATTGAAAAAACACTTCGATGAAAGATTTCCAACCTGCTGTATTTGGTAGGTAGGATGTAGTTACACTGGCCTTTGGGCAGCACAACCGGATAGCACTCTGCTGCTGTGAGAAGTGGTGCACGGGATCTTTAATGAGCACAAGCCCTCAAAAGAATCGTAACTCTATGGCTTATCTGTGTCATGTGACAATGGTAAAGAATCACTTTCTTCCAACAGCCAACAAGGAAGTTTAAGGAAAATAGGAGCCAGCTTCCTCCAGCTACATATTTAAGGGAACAGTAAACACATGGTGAGAATTGAATTTGTACCAAATAAAATGCAACTTGTGGGTCCTGCATCTCTTCTGGAGGGTTCTGGGTCTCCAGCAGTAGCTGAAATGGGCAGTAAGATGAGCTTGGCAGCTTCAGTGTTTGCATCAGTTTTGATTTGGCTGGTTCCAGCCTCATCACCTGAGCTTTGCTTTGAGTTTCAGCTTCTGTTGAACCCCCAAACTCACTGCAAATTTCTGCCAACACCACGCTCACTCTGAAAACCAGACAAACACCAGTTCTGCAGGGTTTTGTTGCAAAAGTGTAAATCAAACCCAGCTTTGGTTTCAACCAGTCCCAGTGTGGTTCTAAAGACTTGCGAGTCACAGCAACCCAATTAGATCAGATTGTCCCTTGCTCTGCGCTTTGTGTCATCAGTTACACCAGTGCAAAATGGGCGTAAGATGCAACCGAATCAGAAGGGGAATGATTTATATCCAGTTCTCATTGGTGTAAATGATGGTAAAACAACATGCCGGGCAGTGGAGAATCCAGCCCCCAGCATTTGGAAATGAAACAAAGCCAGATGAGTTTTTCAGGGTTTGGGATTTGGTCACGAAATTTATTTCTAACCTCTGGCACAGGGGGAGATGACTTTGGAGATACGCCTTAAGCCAATGTACAAAACTACTTTGCCTAGTGCCCCACAGCTGCTACAGCATTGCCAATCTCAAGTATTCAAAAATCAGGAGTTAGCTCCCCCACCCTCTCCAATCATGAGATGGGCTTAAAAATAATGGAACAATAAACATTAGATTCTTTCCAATTGCCTTTTGGTTTGTGAGCCTTTAGGCTTCACATTTGCTAGCTATTCTCTGAAATCACAAGGACTGGACTTTTTTTTTTTAAGTGAAAGCCAAGCTTCCCGTGATTCCAGGAGCTGGGAATTTAAAATAACAAACAAACCACCAACTAACTTGGTATTCATGATCAAATCATGAGAGCTGGCAGCACTGCAGTTGCTGCAGATAAACGTGCCCACTGCTGGACTGGCAAGAGTTAACCAATTTCTCACTCTTTTTTAAAAAAAACCCTGAATTTATTGTTAAACTAATTAGGCTGAGTTTCTAGTGAGGGCAGTAATAGCTGGGCACCCATTTGTGAACCAGTAATATGGGTGGCTGAAATAGAGGAGAGGACCTCTAATGAGGCAACAGCAGCTTACTAGTGATGCATAGCTAATGACCCCTGTCTCCAGCGGCCCACAGCCAGGCGGAACAAAAAATCTATTTCTACCAAGTGCTTCATTATAGCACAGCTACACTTGGCTGAATCGCTCCATTCAGCAGAGAGAGGAGAGGAGAGGAGAATGTAGCAGCGCAGCAGGGGTGTGGAGCCCTGGCATGAGATGGCCTCCGGGAAATGAGAGTTGTCCCAACAACCTGCACACCAATCAACTTCCCCATCCCACCGGAGGAGCGTTCTGTGCCCCTCTTTGATCTTCGGATGCTGGGATATGGATGTGAGTCAATGGGCTGTGGGGAGGAGACACTGGGTGTGAAGTGAACCACAGGTCTTTAAAGTCATCAAGATGAAAGTTGTGATCTCAAATCATTAACAGAGCACATAATATAGAAACTTACAGTGTGAGGGCCTGGCCCTGCTCCAATGGGAGTTTTGCAGTTGATATCTATGGGAGCAGGATGAGGGTTTGGAATCAGGAGCCCCAGGTTCAATTCCTGGCTCTCACATCACATGCATTTTTAAATTGGGGTTGCACGTGTACATAGGTGCATGTGTGCACATGCACAAATGGCTGACCTTTGTACACATCTAGGGCCAGCTCTTCAGCCAGGGTAACTTGGCATTCCTCCACCCACATCATCAAAATTCCTGGGTGGCTTTGCATACCCCCTTTGTCTCAGATGGGGCTGCTGCTGCTTAGCTGTGTCTGACTGTTCTCTGAAATGAAAGACGGAGGTCACAACAGTTTAAACAAGGATTAACCCAATGCATACAATATTTTACCAACCACATAGGAGTATTGTGAAGCTAAATTAACTGAGACCTGTGAAGTGATAGAGATGCTAGAGAAGAACAAATTATTGTTAGTATTATGACCATTATTTATTAAGAGCATATTTACAGTTGAATGGGACAATGACAAATTAAAAATTGTAAGCAAATTTGCTTGCCTATTATTTAGCAACATCTGAGGCCTAGATCCTGCCAACGCTTGAATACATGGATAACTTTATTCATGCAAGCAGCCTGATTGAAGTCTTAAGTCTCTGTAGGAATGGAAATAGTCAAGGTCTACACTAAAAAGTTAGGTTGACCCAGTTACATTGCTGAAGGGTGTGAAAAATCCACACCCTTGAGTGACATAGATAAGCCAACCTAATGCCCGGTATAGACAGTGCCAGGTCGACAGAACAATTCTTCCATTGACCTAGTTACCACTTCCTGGGGAGGTGGATTAACTGCAGCGAAGTGGCTGTAGTGAGTGTCTGCCCTGAAGCAGCTGTGCTGCTGTCATGGATTAAGTGGAGACATAACCTTAGATATTAAAAATGAAAGAATTTTTAAATCAAAGGTATGTTTTGCTATTTGCACAGTTGACTTCCTTTTTTATCTATATATATGTCCTGGAAATATATTTATGAGTCAAAAAATTTTCTGGTGGTTTACAAAATTCAACTTTCAGTCAAATTTGAATTGTGTCTCTTTCAAACAAACTATTTGCAAGCCTTTTCCTCCTCTACTTACCTTGCTAGAGTTGGGGGTTTTGATTCTGTTTCTGATCTACAGTAACTTACAATATCACACAGAAACCTATGCTAGCATGTGATGCACTGTTTCTCTGTGTTCCTGAATCCTATACGCTGAACTGTGTCTCCTAAGCCCATGTGATCTGACTGTGTGATGCAGTACGGTGCATCTTACACTTTATGCTGTTTGGACTTTAAGGGGCAAAGATTCCTAAACATAAGCAAGAGATCCCCAGGACTAACTGGGTTAACCCTAATGGATATATAGAGCTGGCATATTTCAGCTGTTCTGTCACCAACTGAAACCTAAGACTGCAAATCTTCTGTGTTTTAACTGTTTTAACTTTGTAAATAAGTCTCTTTTCTTTTTCCTAGTTAATAAACCTTTAGTTAGTTTATTACAGGATTGGGTACAAGCATTGTCTTTGGTGTGAGATCTAAGGTGCAAATTGTTCTGGGATAAGTGACCAGTCGTTTGGGACTGGGAGTAACCTGAATATTTTGTGATTGTTCGTGTACAGTCACCATCTATCACAGACTCAAGCTTGCCTGGTTGTCAAGAGAGATTGGAGTGCCCACAGTCTGGGACTCCATGTTAAGGCTCCATGTTAAGGCTGTGTTGTGCCTGAAGAGTTTGCACTTGTTACTTGGTTGGTGAAATCTAGTTATAGAGCTCAGTCTGGGGTTTGTGCCCTACTTCCTAACATCTGCCCCGAGGTTGGTATTCTTGCTTGTGAGCCACTCCAGATAGCGTGACAATTTTTTTTTCAGAGTACTGACCTCAATCGCTGAAGTCTAATCCCAAGTGGAGCACTGCTGCTAAGAGGTTACTTATCCAGTGACAGCCCAAAGCAGAATTTCCTGCCAATAGGTTGATCTCTAGATTTGCTTTTTTCTTGTTGCTGCTGAATGATCTAGTTGGATGGAGACCATTACCCTTCTTTGGGGAGTGTGTCTTATCCTACTCTTCATATCTACACAACAGCTCCAGCTTCATCTCTCTTCTGCTCCACACAGCACCTATCTTCCAGGGGCTGCCCCTGAGTTAATTTCCAACATCCAGTTCAGGTTCCTTGCCCCCTAGGAGCTTTGTCTATAGTCCATTCCAGGGAGGCATAAAATGCACTTCTGCTTCCAGGGTCTGTACTTAGCTTCCATAGTAAATCAAGGCACTGATCCTGGAAAGATGTATCCAGTCTTTGCAGAATCAGGGTCTAGCATACTGATCCTGTCTAGGATGTCCCTATAACTGAGCCTGGGGAAAAGATCTAGCTTATAGAAGGCAGTGGTCTCCCTCTATTACCATTGTTTTATTTTTAGCACCTAGACTTGTGCCTGGCACTGGACAAACATAACAAAAAGATGGCCCTGGCTCCAACAAACATACAATAATCTGGGCAGTGTCCTGCAATGTGGTCAAGTACCAGAAATGGAGTTCTGTGCCTTCCTGGAAGGACCACGTCTGTTTTGCAGATAATGCCTGTATACAGAGAGCAGGGCAAGTCCGCATTAAAGCCCCAATTCAGTAAAGCACTTGAGCGTGTGCTTAGGTCCCAGCGGAGTCAATGGAATTTCAGTACATGATTTAAGTAAAGCATAGGCTTAAGTGCTTTGAAAAGGGATGGAAATCTTAAAGTTAGGCATGTGCTTAAGTGTCTTGCTGAGTTGGGGCCATACTGCAGGTCGAGTTTGCGTTTAAATTCCATAGTCAGCAGTACTTAAAAAGATCTTAAAATCTGTGGCAACTCCCCCCCAGTCTGTGTTGGATCTTGACTGCCCCTCCCTCGAATATTTAATATGCTGCCCTCAATTCCCCCATTGCAAACCTAGCAGCTTCCCTTGTTATTTGCATCCCTTGGAAAGCAGAGGGGCAGCGGCCCTACTGAAATTGTTAGACAAATAAACCATTGCCCAAGCAAAGCAATGTGTTTAACAGAGAGCAGGTTCTAATCAGCTCCTCCCCTATTTCAATTTCCTCCAGACAAGCCTCACAGCTTGCAAACCTCTCCTAGCTAGCTTGCCTGAGTCCTTGCTCCCTCCACCACCCCTTCCTACCTGTCACTTTAGTTTAACTGCAGTGCAAAATTTTGGCTGCCCAGTCAGCAGGAGGGGGACTTTCCCCTAAGACTGGTCGTTACCAGCCCTTCGTTAGTTGCGGGCTTGTAGTGGGTGGCCTGAAGGAAAGCCAGAGGCGATGCTTACCCAAGCCACCCAGCCGGCAGTGACCACATTTTAAATTTGAGGCCTTAGTGAATTTTTGTGCATGTTAAAGAAAAACAGACCAATATAACACCCAGCGCTGACTGGATGCAACAGTTAGATTTGTGAATATTTTCCCCAGTAAAAACAATAAGTGGAACGCTTATTTGTCTGAAAAGTCACCCCACAACTTCCTCATTTGTTATTCGTTCTCCTCTGCCTTAAAATGTGTTAGTCATCCAATCAGGTAGCAGAAGTAAGATCACATGACCAATGACAGAGTACAGATAAGGACGAGTGAAAGAGAACAGTTTGCAGACAGCCCCGCAGGCTGTAGATGATTCACTGTGTCTGGGTAATGAATGCACCTGAAGGAAATGCAGATCAGCTTATGCTAGCTAAGGACAGCTTTGTAATGAATCTGATTCATAACAAATAATTTAACCAGCTCTAATAACTTCCTTTGTCAGTGTTTTGTCTGTCTCCTATCCCATCTCTGTGTTGTGTCCTTCTAGCATGGTATCCCCACCTTTTGTGTCCACCAGAGAATGAGATACACAGATTCAGGTGCATTTGAAAATGAGCATCGTAAGCTACTGGGAGCCCCTTCCTTCTGGGAATGGGAACTGCTTTTTGCTTTGCGTTTTCTATTAAACTCTGTGATATTTCTTGGCTCTAGGAGAATCCATTTCCTATGGTGGACAGGCCTAAGCACCAAGGATCACAAAGGCACTTGGCCACTACGGAGATGGGTGGCTGTATGAAAAATAACTAGGGCTGGTTGAAAAGTTTCCTTTTACACTGTTTTTTGAAGGAAAACTGGGTTTTTGACTAAACAGCTTGTTTCACAAAGAGCGTCTGCTTTCTGTAGAAAATTTGAGTTTTCATCAAAAATATGGAATGTCCACAAACCAAACATTTTTCAGCAGAAAAATGAAATTTGCATTTGGATATGACATCACAATGCCTAAGGGGGCTGGAGTTTGGATGTCTCATGGCTCTATTCTCCTTTGTAGGCCAGGTGCCCTAGCTGGATTATGTCGTCCATGAAAACAGCACTTCTCATCAAGAGGGGAAACTGTGGTATGTCGGGGGTGATGTAGCCAAAGAGGAGAATGGAGTATAAAGCACAAGGAGCACAACTTCCATGAGGCATCGTGGTGGCATTTCCCAATCAAAATATTTCACACTTTGATGTTTGGCCAAAATGTCAAGTTTTCCATGGAACGCCTGGCTTCACCGATACACGTCAGTACCACACCTTCTACAATGGGATCCTGAGTCCTGACTGGGGTTCCCAGGAGCAATCTTAATATGTATACTCAGAGACCATACCACCAGTATCACAATAGAGTAGCATGGTGCATACGTCCCTGATCCCTTTGGTTTCTTTACAGCCATTTTACCTGGCTGGTGCCACCACCATAGAGAGAAGCAGGGCCTGGGCATATGAGAATATTTCATTAAGGATTTAAGTGACTTATACCAGGGAAGGGAAAGAAGAAAGAAGAAAGAAGAAAAGCCAAAAGCTTAACAAGTAGTATTCTTGAAGTTAGCTTAGCTTAACAGGAAAGACCATTACCCTGTTTGCCCAATAACACTGCACATAACAAGGCTACTCCATGAAATCAGAGAATGGCTTTGGGTATATCTACACAGGGATAAAAACCCCAGCAGCTAGCCCATGTCAGCTGCCCTGGCCCAGCTGTGGCTGTGCTGCTGGTATTTTATCCTGTGTAGACGTACCTTTTGCGGCTAAAGAACCAGACTTGGACTCCAGCCACTTGGATTCCAATCCCAGCTGTGACACACTCTGACCATGGGATTTTGGGCAAGTCACTTACCCTTCTCTGTACCATGTTCTTCCCATTTGTGCCTACCTCACCAGGAGACTGTGGAGCTTCATGACATTTGGAAAGTGCTTGGAGACCCCGGGATGGATGATGCTGTAGATACACAAGGATTGTTATTGATAAAGGATCAGTGGGTTGCAATATCCAGTTCAGACAGCAGTTAGCAACTCAGCAGCACTTCCTTGCTTGCCTGGCCAGGTCTTTTAAAGTTGAAAAGACAAGACACTCCCATTCGCCCATCAAGATGTTGGTTGCAGCCTCAAATGACTCCTTCCATTTCAAGGACATGAAGAATGACCCCCTGGACAACGTGATTTGTAAAACACACCATTGCCACAATGTTTTATTCCTGCTATGTTTACATTACAGTGTCAGTTATGCCCATTTTCAGTTACACCCATTCAAGCCTGCTGGAATCAAGGTCTTGCACTAGTGTCATCTATGGGAGAATTTGGCCCATGCATTTGTGAAGCACGTTGGGATCCACCTGCATAAAAGCAGTAAATGGATGTGAGTCATAAGTCGTCCTTCCCATCCTCTCTTGTTTTCGAAGCTTTGTTTTCTCATCTTGCTGAGCGCAGGATGTGGCTAGTTTTGCTTAGAACATTACGAGCAATCCTGTCTGAGTTAATTGACCAAGACAAATTTTGTTAAAAAAAGCCCTGACATTAATAATGAGAAACAAGAGCTGGGAAACAAAACACATGCACTGTATACATAAGTTATTGGGCACCCCTCCTTTCCCGGCTCCTCCTTAAGCAGCTTGACAGAGTGTTAAGGTCAATTAGTTTAAAATTAACTTCTGGCTTCTAAGTCAGCCTCCAACCAGAGCATCTTAGTGTGGCTTATAACTAGTTTAATTAGCCTCTCTGAGTCGAGGATGGACAGAACGGTTTAGTGATATGGGATGCCCTACCAAATCCATCACTGCCAACAGACATCATTGTAATATGAACTACCTCCCTTGGGGAGCTGGGGCCTAGAAAGTTGTCCCTTCAGTTCCAAAACTGCATGCCTTGATGACTTGAACTGGAGGAGAGTGTCACTAGCTAGCAGCAGTAGCAGGGCTCTTATCCTTTCTGAGGGCCAGCTACAACACTGCACCCACATGCAAAGCTAGTACATTACAATACCTCAAAAACAATATAAGCTTTTTGCAGTGATAATTCCCATCCATTTCTCTGCTTTTCTGGAAGCTTTTTGAATTCTACAGGGCCTTGAGAGTTTCCCTGATGGGCTGGAAGCAGAAATAATTAATGTTCCTTCCCCTTGCCCATGGGTAACCAAGATAACTGGTCTTTACATGTGCAAGGCTCAATTTTGGGGTGGGGAGAGGCAGTGGTACTAGTTGTATTCTCTCACTCTGTCCACCGGCTAAACTCAGTGACCTCACAGTTATCATCATTGGGCATCTAAATTAACATTTTACGGAATGAGGCATTTCCCATCTCTGAGAGCAATTGTTGCAGACGGACAGATATCGTGGCATTGGGTACACTCAGTTCATGTTTCTTTGTGGCTGTGAGGGATAGAGACTTACTTTAAAAGAAAAGGCTGACATTTTGGAGAGAAAGATGGTAGCCTCCCCAAAAGGCTAGCATGGAGTCACCTGACCCAGTCTAAGCCCTGCTTACGTGTGACATAAAACCTTCGCCCATGTGATGCCGAGGCACAATCTCACTAGTTTGCTTCCTTTCTCCATCATGGTGAGTGACAGGTGACCCTCAAAACCATAAGAGTTGTTGGTGTTCAGCTCAGATGTTTCCTCAGAGGATTCTGGGAAGCTCGTGAAACAGGCTCTGCCATGGCATTTTGGTCCCTGGGATTACAATTCCAGATAGACGAGAAGTGAAAAAATATTCCTGAAATATCTCAGAACCTCCAAAAAGGTTGGATCCAAATTTGCTTCTAGAAGTGGGTGGAAGCTTGGGGGCTGATTCTCATCCCCCTTTGTCACCCTGCAGAATTGTGCTGCTGTGGCCTGTCTCAGGAGACTCTGCTGCCATGGGTTGCTAAGCTGATGTGTTCCTCACAGGCAATCAGTCAGTGCAGTGTGGTCCTTTTCCAGTGGCAGAGCTGCACCCGAACATAACTGATGGATACTGCCCAACCTTGACGTGGAATCAGTCACTCGGAGCTTGCTCATTACTGCTGGCTAACTGTTTGCCTGCCTCATCCCCCATTAATATCCTTCCCTCACTGCTGCAGAGTCACAATGGGATTCTGTAATAGTCTTATTTACATACATACAGCATTTCATCAGTCTCTTCTTCCCCTCAGTCAGTTTCCCATCTGCGTCATACCTCTGCCCTCTAACATCCCCGGAGGATGGAGGTGTTGGGGGCTCGGGATAGTAGCTTCAGGTCTCTATTGCTGCCTCTGTGGCTATGGAATACCCTTCCCATGGCTAACTGGGAGGACCATGGAACTGGCACCCTATAAATGCAGTGTTTAAAAGTCTCTGAATTTCAGGAGGCCTTTGGCATGGTGCCTTGCTTTTATTATGCTTTTATACTGCTTTTTAATTGCAGTCATTGTAATCCTCTATGTATTTTAGTTCTTCTAATCTGTTTGTGTTTACATTCTTTTAAAAATGCTTAGGATGCTTTTCCCAGAGATCTGCTCTAGGAAGACAATGTATTATTTATCACATATATAATCTGGGCATTTTGAATATATTAACACAGGAAAGAGAGCTCCTTGTAGTTGGTTAGGAGCTGCAGGTTGAGCCCCATATCCCTGCAAAGGCAATTCCCCTAGTTTGACAATAAAGTCTTGAATTTGACTTATGACCTCTATGTCATGAGCTACTAATGATCTCCAGGCAGATCACTGACAAACATGCGTTGGGGGATGGTTTTGTAATCTGCTAGCACCTCATTAGTTGGCATGGACAGACTCAAACTGTAGAACTCATTTCATTGTTAAAGCTGCCCTCATTGACACGGAGGTCTGGCTGGTGATTTTGTGGGAAGATCCGATTGCACTTGTGGGAATGGGTGCACACATATCTGGTGCCCGCCAGGAGTTATTTTGGAAGGGTGGCTGGGTACCGAGGAAATAAAAGTGAGCCCCATAGAAAACGCCTGACTGAAAACTAGAGTGGGGCCAATACAACCCCCCCAAAATACACACAATTTTCGTGAGTATAAAAATGCATATTAAAACCAGGCAGCCTTGAGGAGGAAAGTGCACCTGGGCCTAACCAGTGCCCTCTCCTGAACCCTGCCCCACTTCCAGCTTGTCACAGTGCTGAGAAGTGCCTGGAGGCTCTTCAGATTGGAGAGACAGCCAAGCAGAGACCCACTGGGAGAGTCCCCACTTCCAAGTGTGGCACTGGGGGATGTATGTAGCCCTGCATCCTGTTCCCCTTCTACCCATATGGGTGGGCAGGGGAGAACAGCCTCAGGGGGAGACACTGCCAGCCCAGGGAGGACCAAGCAGCAGCATGGCTCAGATGAGAGCAGTGGTTTGTAACTGGGTAGCTACTCTGGTTGTGGAGGGCTGGGATCAGGTCCAAGAAGGGGCCCAGTTACATGGGTATTGGCAGAGGGTCAGCAAGCCCTGCGAGAAGAAACTGGCTGAGCAGCCAGATGGCTTTCACTGTGATCTTCTGGCTGGAGAATACCAAGGGCTGGTCCTGATGTTGCTGCCAGGGCCCCTGGTTTATTTTCAGTGGTTAGAAGGAAGCCACTGTATGAATTCCCTCCTTATTTCACAGTGCAAGCAGCACTTAGAGCATTAGAATAAGCACTGCAGTTTGCTGTGTTTCATTTTCATGTGTGTGGGGGGGTCTTTTCCTCTCAGGTCAGCTTTGCAGGATATTGTATTAAAAGTCAGGAAAGGCTATGTGCTGGAGCTGTTCTGCTTGTTAGGTGGATCTCTGAGAGAATGTGCAAGCTTGGCCTTAGAGTTCTCTAATGCAGAACGTCCAAGGAGACGGGTGGGAGGAAGTTCGATTGCTGCACCCAAAAGAGCTTTTCCATTTCACCCTTTTAATGGTGAGGACTGGTTCCCCTATTAGGGTGCCTGCTGTACATTGGTGTGTGCGCACACGTGCACCAAACCAAAGTGGAGTTGATTGTCGCTGCCCGCAGGTGTGAAAAGGTTGCATATAACCAATATTTTATGTGCAATAAAGCAACCCTGCATGATTGCAGAAAGTGGGACTCTTCGGGTTTATCTACACTACAAACTACCCAAACTACAATTACACCTTAGACATACTTGCACTAGCTTCAAGCTAGCTAGCCTAGGTAACAATAGTAGTGAAGACATGGTGGCATGGACTAGCCACCCGAGTACACACCCATCTCCACCTGGGCCACCACATCGTCATTAGCATTGTTACCATTTTACCTAGATTAACACTAGTGCAGGAATTCCTACATGAGCTACAGTTACACATTAATTTTCAGTGTAGACATACCCTTAGTTTTCAGTGGCCAATTACATTAACAGCATAGTAGATGCAATGTGTTGCCAACTTTTGCAATGTTATTGCAAGGCTTGAGATATTTGGTGGTTTTCCTAAAGCCCTATCTCCTAGAGTCATGGGAATATGTGAGAAGGTTGTCTCTCTCTCTCTCTTTATATATATATTTTTAAAAATACAATTTTGGCTATTATAGTTGAGGAGAAATTCCCATGGAAGTAGAGGTTTGTTCCTCCTAATGTAAGTCAGCCCCTCCACATTCTGCATTGGAGAAGTGTCTTCTCTCATATTGGTGGCCACTGCAGCACTTTCCCTCTAAGTGGAGACACAGCCTGGAAGGATGCTGACAATAGTACTACAAAAGCAGCTGCAAATCCCTTTCCAGAAGACCAGGAAATGAATCCTTTCCAGTGTCCATGCAACATGTTCACTTTTACTGAGCCAGCAAGCAAGAGTCCTGAGGTGCTTTTGTCAAACAGGCAGACATGAGAGAGACCCATAACCCATCAGTCCATCTTTCCTTAGTATTGCAGCTTCAGGCAAACAAGCAGCCTCTGCTGTGGCTAAGTGCTGAAGGCTGGAATGTTGTTGCCTCAGTAATGCTGTTCAAGGCTGCTCAGGGGCATCTGTCCTTGGAGCTCCAGTGTTACCAGTACTAAGAGCAGAGAATGCAGCCTGCTTGTTCAGAATGCTGTAATGTTTCTCATAAAGAGAGACCACAGGCATGGTTTGGTAACAAAGACACTTGGCTAGGTTTATTGCCCTCAAGGCACAGTCCTACTGCCCTGGCTCTATGGTCACAAGTACACAAACTCATAAGCATCCAGTGGCAAGGAATGGCTCAGTCAGCAGTGGGAGTTTCTGCTGTCTCCTAGGCCACAAAAAAGGATCAAGGTGAGAGACCCCAACATTTATAGACTGAGGCAAACAACTGGGATACACAACTTACACACAACCTTACGTGTTTCCTGACATCTGTTTGTTACCTCCCCTTGTTCCTGATATCTTGGACACAACATCCCTATTCATTGTTCTGTTAAACCATCTTATCTTGGACTAGATTGGGATGTATCTGTACTAGACTTGAAATATATTTACATAAATAGCTAATGCCCAGGGCCGGCTCCAGACCCCAGCGCGCCAAGCACGCGCGTGGGGCGGCATTTTAACTGGAGGGTGGCAGGCAGGTCCGGCGGACCTTCCGCAGTCATGCCTGCGGGAGGTCCAACGGAGCCGCGGGACGACTGGACCTCCTGCAGGCATGACTGCGGCGGGTGCGCTGGTCCCGCGGCTCGTGTGGACCTCCCGCAGGCATGCCTGCGGAAGCTCCACCGTAGGCGCGGGACCAGCGGCACATCTGCGGGAGGTCCCGCAGAGGCGCGGGACCGGCGCCTGGCAGCGCGAGCGGCGCAGCGCGCCGCCCTGCTTGGGGCGGCAGAATTCATAGAGCCACCCCTGTAATGCCTAATATGCTAGCAACAACTATGCCAAGTTCATGTCCTGGCAGTGAACTTCTAAGCATCCACTTTAATACCTGGCCTAACTTTAGTTCACAGCTTCTGCTTCATGCCTCAGATCTTGCACCAGACCCAAGCTTGCTCTCTCTCTACTACATTCCCCTGCTTTTTGTCTTTTTATGCAGAGGGTGTTCACCCATCATCCCGGAGAAGCAAAATGCATGACCTGAAAATGGCCCAAGTGGCTAAACACTGTTTTATGGCTCAGTGGTCCAGGCTTTCTCTCTTTGCTATACCTTCACCAGCTGCAAGGGACTTTGGGCTGGAGCAGTCCAGTCTGAATTGGAGCTCAGCGAGATTGTAAATAGAAGCTCTGTAGCCAAAATCAGGGTCAAATGCACACAAATTCCAGTCCAGGTTTTCTCTGTGAGATGTTATATGTCACAAGTGGAAACTTACCTAGCAAAGTCCTGACTGGTGGCAGACTGGGAGGAATTTCCCTCTTGTAATGGAAAGAGCCTAAACATATCTGTGGCCTTGTCCAGACAGCGAGATGGTGTTCGGCAAATTAAGTTCCCAAGTTCCCTAGTGCACTTTGCTCTGTTCCTGTTTCAAAGTGGAGTAGATCAAAGCACACGGCAACTTTTAGTGTGTGGTCACAGACTCCACATGGCTAGTTAGTGCGCAGCAGGCTAGTGCTCTGTAGATTTAGATCCCGACTTGCCATGCTTTAACTCTCCATCTAGACAAGCCCCATGTGTGGCTGGAGGCTCTGGGTACAGCTTCTGAGCAGAGGATAACCTGAACTGGGTCCCAGTGCCCTCCAGAATGGAATCGATAGCCTCCAGTTTTAAATCTAGCTCGCCTCGACTTTTCCCCAGGTCCAGTGGAGTCCATCTTAGTTGGGAATCTGCTGAAGCTTATGTTCTGTAGAACGCAGAAATGCCTGAGCTTCCCATAGTCTTGGTGGGTTTCTGTGGTCATGTCAGCTGCAGAGAGAGAGAGACTCCTGTTTCCTGCCTTGTCTCTTGGCCCTAACTTAGCAATGTGGAGAACCTGACAGTCATGGGCTTTAAATAGCCAGGACTAGAAGTGTCAGTAATAGCAAGTGAACTGAACTTAGCAGAAGTAGAGCCTGCACTTGAGTCATCTCTTCCCACCTGTCCAGGTGGAGCTTCAGAGAACAGAAGGGGAAGGGCAGAGTGGAACTCTGGCCAGGATAACATTGCCTTCTCATGAATACCCTTCCGGTGAGGCTTAGTGAACTAGCTCATACTAGATGAGGACTATCCAGAACCGAACCTGACCTTAGAGCTGGACAGAAAATGGATTTTCCCTACTGTGAAAAATTTTGAATCTGAAATTTTTTTTGCCCCAAATCAGGATGAAAAGTAAAAAATGTAACATTTTCTGTCCTAGGGAGAATTGAAATAGAAATTTTTGGCTTGCTGGCTGCCTGGCTGGCTGCCTGGGGAGCAGGGTAGCCCAAGAGTCAGTTGTTCAGGGAACCAGCCAGCTGACTTGCTGGGTAACCCGAGGAGCAGGGGAGCTGGGGAGTAGGTCAGCTTAGGGAACTGGCCACCTGGGAAGCCAGGCACCTTGGCGAACCTGAGAGCCCATCCGCCAGCTGACTGGCTGGCTGGCCAGAAACCAGGCAGGGAGGCAGCTGCCCAGCTGGTTTTGATGGAATCAACGCTTTCCTGTGGAATGTTTCAGTTCTGTGGAATTTGCATTTCCTGACTAACTCTACCTCATCAGGGCTTGGCTACACTTACAAATTTGCAGCGCTGCAGCAGGGTGTGAAAACACACCCTCTCCAGTGCTGCAAATTGCGGCGCTGCAAAGCGCCAGTCTGGTCAAAGCCCCAGCGCTGGGAGCGTGGCTCCCAGCGCTGTCCGTTATTCCCCACAGGGAGGTGGAGTATGGACAGCGCTGGGAGAGCTCTCTCCCTGCGCTGGCGCTTTGACTACACTTAGCGCTTCAAAGCGCTGCCGTGGCAGTGCTTTGAAGTGTAAGTGTAGCCAAAGCCTCAGCTGAATGGATCTGGAAATCTGAGGAAAAGTTCAATCAACTTTTCAAACTATTCTCTTTTCCCCTTCTGTGCTTCTCAGTATTTCCTGGCTCCACCAGGGACTGGGAGTGTTGGGGAATCCTGGAGCAGGCTGTTTCCAGGATGTTTCTGGCCTAGGTTTCCAGACTGATTTTACAGACCCAGTGTTCAGGACATGCATCCCACTGGCAGACCACATCCTCTCCTGGTGAAGTCAGTGGGAACTCCAGGGTTCTCAGTACTTCTGAAACTCAGGGCAATTTATTTTGAATGCTGAGCCAGGAATCAGCCTGCAAAGGCAGGTCCATATACAGCCCTCAATCCACAGCAGATCTCCCATCAATAACAATACAAGCAATCAGGAGAATGATGAGGGGCAGTTGGCCCAATGCTGGGAGTGGGGAGGATATGGCCCTAATGTGGTCACTAAACTTCTACCTAGTAAAGTTACTGGTACATCTGCTGTCATTTAGTGGGAGAAAAAAAATCTCTTGGGTGCTGCAGCCTGCCCAGGGTTCAGCTGCACTTAAACCTGAGTTGCTCACACACTTGCAGTGGTTGTGCACCACGCAACTGGTCACCCATGTTACATGAAAATCTGGCTCTGATGGTGTCGTAATTAGACTTAACATTTACTGCCGCATTTCCTAGAGCTGTTGTCCCAGGCTGGCTGCAGACTCAGGCAGACAGAACTGTGTCGGCTAGATGCCCATCACCTTTGGAAGTTTTTCCTTGTGGCCATAAGGGCTCGAGACAGCCATGTTTCTTCACTGAAAATTTGCAGTGTGCTGCCCCTGTATCCCAGATTAATACCTTGTGTGGGCAGGTGCAGTGCAGAGCTCAGGGCTTGAAGGCCTCTGGTCTAATGGTCTGAGCCAGCGCAGAACTAGGAGCCTTGATCTCCTGTGTTCAAAGCAGGACTTCAACAGTGACTCCCCGGGTGACCTTGAGCAAATCACGTCCCTGTTCTCTGCCTCAGTTTCCCCCCAAATGGGGCTCTATTTACCTGCTCTGCAGGGATGGATGGGGATGAAGCCTTGGAAGGTGGCACATGCTGAGGACAGTTACACTTTTGCAGCTCTTTAACCCTGTATCTTCTGGCAGGGCCATGATCCACCCCCACAGGTGGACCGGTAGCCACGGTCTCATCTCCTCTTCCTTTCCCCTACCCCTCCCGCCGCTGCATTGCTGTCAATAGGGCCAGCTGCAGGAGGGCTGATGTCACCCACTCCGATCTGCAGCCGGCAGCCCTTGGGCAGCAGCTGCTGCAGCGGCAGGGGGTCCAAGACTGCCAGAGCCGGAGGGAGCAGGCTAGGGAGCGATGCGGCAACCCGGGGAGAAGGCGGCTCCAGGCTGGCAGTGGGGGCGCAGGTGGGCAGTGATGTGGGACGCGGCGGAGGGAGGTGGCGGGGCCCACTGTCGCAGAGGATGCCCGCAGAGGTAGGTGCTAATGGGGCTGCGAGTGGCCCATCCCCCTGCCGGGAGCAATAGTGTAAAAATTTTTGGGGGGCACCACTTTTTGGTGCCCCCAAATCTTGGTGCCCTAGGTGGCCGCCTAGTTCGCCTAGTGGTTACACCGGCCCTGCTCCCAACTGGACCTGGTGAAATCTGCTTCCCATTGTGCATGGTACAATAATCTCCAATATACTGACCTCCAGCCCCGACCCCCATCTGTCTATCTCCACCACGCCACAGGCCTCCTATACAGTTATAGTCCAGCAACAATCAATTTGGTGCTTTCAAATATTTATGAGAAATTGATGGATTTTTTTAAAGTTTGAAGTTGTAGCTTTCATGGAATTCAGTTTTATTAGCTGGAAAGTCAATATTTTCACTGCGCTGTCTTTGAGCTGCCTTAATTCCAGCCCAGCAGCAGCACTTCAGTGCTGATGGTGCCTGCCCATGACAATTTGAGTTTAGATGGCCTTCGACATGCTCAGAGCAGGTGGGAAACCTCAGAGAAGGAAAATAAGGCATAAAGATCATGGTGAAAATTGGCAGAGGTGGGTAAGGAACTTGCCTGCAGCAAAAGTCGGTAATCCATAAGGAGAGACAGAGGATTGTTTTTTCTCCAAACTACTCTCACTATGACTCCAGCAAACTTAAACAATGTAGATTGCACTTTACCAAAACTCCCGTTGCCTTGCCCAGGAGCTCAGGGTACCCATGTCTCAGGTGTTCAGCATTTCTCAGGATCAGACTCTAGCTTTTTGTCCTTGGTGTTGATTGATTTAAATAATAACACCTAGCTCTTCAATTTTCATCTGCAGATCTCATTGCCTTACAGGACTGAGTAAGCATCATCAACTCCATTTTATAGATGGGGAAACTGAGGTACAGAGGGAATTAAGTGACTTTCCCACATTCACTAGAGTTATGAATATAACCTATCCTTCCATCTATGTTTTTATACCATGCCACCAGTCGCTGTCAGACCTGAGAACCTAGGTCTCCTAGGGCTGAATTTAATGTACTGCCAGTTAATCTTTGACTGGTTCTGGCTAGTTGAAGCAGGCCATTGTTGTGATAATTGCATATGGCTGAAGAACTGAATCTGACAGCAAGATCTTAAACTCTTCATCCTCATGGTAACCATGGAAGAATTTTTAGGCAGAGATTATTCTATTCTATGGAAGTTCTTACACTATGCTCATCACCATAGTATCTGAGCACCTTCCACTAGTGCATTAAGCACTGGGCCACCTTGGTATTAGTGGTGTGGCGGGGCGATGACTCACTAGCACGGTACCTCCTGCTGGTCGTCTCAGGAATTAGCACTTTCCTGCCTGGAGCACCCTCTGCAGGCCAGTGTCTCGCCTGCCGCTGGCCCCCAGGTCCCTCCCAGACCCCGATGCCCTTTGCCCAGGGGTTCTGCCTACCACAGTACCCCCTCTCTCTGGGTCTCTCTTCCCAGGGGAACCCCCAATCCCTGATCCCCACTTTGCCTCAGTGGCTACTGCCAGTCATCATCTAGCCTTCGCTCACTGGGGCAGATGGCAGTCTGTAATCCACTCATCACTGGCAAGTGGGGTTTGGACCTGCTGCCTTTGCCTACCCTGGGCTGCACCTCTGCAACCCCAGTACCTGCTCTGGGCCTTCAGCAAGGTCTGCAGCCTGGGGGTTTCTCAGGCTGGAGCTCCCCAGCTCCTCTGGCCTTCCCCCAGCCCTGCTCCACTCTGGGTACCCTCCTGAGCTCCCAAGCAGCCAGGCCCATCTCTCTCCACAGCAAGAGCGAGAGAGTGTCTGTTTCAGCCTCTGGCCCTCAGCCCTCTTATAGGGCCTGGCTGCAGGGCTGCCCAGAGGATTCAGGGGGTCTGGAGCAAAGTGGGGGAGCTGCGGCGCTTGTACTCACCGGGCGGCGGTTCTGGTCTTCGGCGGCATTTCGGTGGCAGGGGGCCCTTCAGTCGCTCCGCATCTTCAGCAGCACTGAAGGGCCCCCCGCCGCTGAAATGCCGCCGAAGACCCAGAGCGACTGAAGGGCCCTCCACTGCTGAAATGCCGCTGAAGACCCGGACCACCACTGGGCCAGGGCTCTCGGGGCCCCTGTGGGGCCCAGGGCCTGGGGCAAATTGCCCCACTTGCCCCCCGCCCCCCACACTCCCCGGGCGGCCCTGCCCGGCTGTGGCCTGATTGGGGCATGACCGCAGCTGTGGCTGCTTCTCCAATCAGCCCAGCTTTTTCCAGCCACATCCCTCTCCAAGGTTGCTTTAACCCCTTCAGGGCCGGAGCAGGGTGACCACCCTGTTACAGCTGGTATAAGTGAAGGTAGGAAAGCTGCAGCTGTGTGTCGGCCCTAATGGGCCAAATGCATCCCTGGAGTAACTCCATTAACTTCTGTGGAGTTGCACCAGAACTGAATGTAATAGAGTTTGCAGAATAAAAGGTACTCAAGCTTCCAGCATGAAGGGAACCACACCTCCCCCCATCAATGTCACAGTATCCAAAATACTTTGGGGGGCTAGGACAGTTCTGTGGAGCACACAACACATACACAGGGCCAGGCTGTGCGAAAGAGGTGAACATCATCTGCAGTGAGACCCTTCAATGTACAGGGCATTGAGTCAGCTGAAGCACCCTTAGGGATAACAGTTTAATTAGAACTGGAAAGAAGGGTGGCAAAGCGGCAGTGGATTTGCACAGATCTTAAGGATACCAGTAATGGGAACATTGTCTACGAGCCATCGCTAAGGACTGGGTTCTATCATCTCTGCCGCTAACCTGGTGAGAAGTCGTTCCCCATGTGTACTGCGGGAATAATGGCACTTGTTGTGCATACCGAGACAAGTTGGGGCTCTGTCTCTACTGCTTCTGAACTGTGGATGAGTTTATGAAATTGTATCATAAATGACAGCATCATGGAAAGCCTCTAGCTGTGTGGGGACACCCTGAGTTAGCAGAGTTTTGCCATGTCTCTGCCAAGCCAGAGACAATGGTGAGCAATGAGCACTAGAGTAAAACACCTTAGGACACTGGGTTCGCTCTGCCTGGGAGAAGACACTTCCTCCTCTTGGCTGACGGGAGGGGGTTTGGGAATAGTGGAAATTACCCAAAGGTGGAAGAAAAGAAGCAGAAGACCCCAGCAAGAGTCAATAAAGGGACTCACAAGGGAGAGTATCATTTTACACCAGGTTAAGATGAGGGAGGCTGCTGCAGGGGCAGGGTAGGTGAAGGGATGGAGAGCCATGCCTGCCTGACGGAACACAGGCGGTCCCCCAAGGGCAGGGTGAGTGACTGAGGGACATTGTGTTTTGGATGTCTTATTGTTTTCTATATGATCTTTACTCTCCTGTGCTTTATCTGTTAAGTAATGAACAGAACGTTGTTGAACTGTATAAAGTGTACAGGCGTTCCTCTAGCAGTTCCCTAGTGGGTGGCCAGGAAGGAGCGCTCACTAGGATCTGTGACACGTACCTCTCAGGGGGGTGAGGAAGATGAATTTGTTAATGCTCCCCATGTGCTGTGAGATCCTTGAATGGGAAGCTGCCATCCAAGAAGAAAACATTCTTGCGAGGCTGAATAAAGTCAGCATTGCATTATTCCAACATCAAAAGTGCCCAATGCTAGCGGGCTGATAAAATCCTCTTGGCTATTCTGGATGGGAATGAAGGGTTATTGACAAGTCAGATTAGACAAAGCATCATCTGAACAGTATCAGAAGGGTAGCCGTGTTAGTGTGGATCTGTAAAAGCAGCAAAGAATCCTGTGGCACCTTATAGACTAACAGATGTTTTGGAGCATGAGCTTTCGTGGGTGAATACCGACTTCGTCGGATGCATCTGAACAGTGCACTTCTACCACCCTGGAGAGCAGAGTCAAATTCCATCATTTCCCCTTTGGAATGAAGTCATCAAGGAAAGAGTTACAGCAGAAATAACAGTGAGACTTCTGGGGTTGACTCAGGGCAGGTCTCCACGTCATGAGATGATATGATTGTCATGGCGACTACACAGTAATAATATGACCAGGTCCTAAGAAAGGTCACAGAAGAGCCCAGGCATCTTCAAGAAACATGCAAGCCAGTGCAGAGCACGTTCTCAGCTTTCTGGCTTGATCAAGCTCCCACTGAAGGCAATCTGGCAGGACTGCGCAAAAGGAACGTATAAGCCATGGTTAACTTGCTGTCACCCCCACTGGGGAACTATTTTCTGTTAGAAAATGCTGATTCATTCAAATAAAAAGGTTCTGCTGGAATGTGTCAATTTCCTATTCCTTCTGATTTATTGTTTCAAAATGACTCTTTTTTGTTTCAAACTTTATTTTATTTTACATTATAACAGTGTGACAGAGGGAGGGGAGGAAAACAAACCCAAGCGGCTGACTTCAATTAACCAATCGTCTCTGAGCCTGCGAGGAGTGGGAGGGGCTTGGGGTCTATATAAGCCAGACCCAGCTCATTCCACAGGGAGGAGAAGCAATACCCAAGAAGCCTGGGAAGCTGAAGGAGTGCCAGGGAGGAAAACAGCTCCAGAAAGGGGCAGGAGGAAAGGCAATCCTGAGTTTGGGAAGAGTTGGTCACAGGCTGGGTCCTAGGATATTTTGGACTTGCCTTAGAGGTAAGAGAATTTATGGAGAAATGGGACTAAAGACTTTGGGTAGATGATGATAAATTAAATACTGATGTCCCCTTGGTAAGCACTACAGCATTTTTTCTGGGTCCTTGCCCGCCTCAGCCTTTCTGGGGCAGTCAGCTCATCCTGACCCACCAGGCAATGGCTTGGTGACATTTAGAACTGTGGGATTTGGGGCCAGGTCACCTTAGTGATTGTTGGCTGAAGTCCCTGGGCATGGTGAGAATCCACTGGGTCACAAATACAATGTAAAATAACATTTAAAAATAATATTAAGTAAAAAAAGCTCAAACAAAATGTTAGATGTTGTCAAAGCAAACACTTCAATTGCCCTAAAACAACTAAAAAAATTCACTTTATGGTCTGGGAAATCTTGAAATTTCAGCTTTTAGTTCTAATTCAGAACTAACTTTTTTTTTTTTTTAAAGAGTCACAATGTTCCATGGAATGGAAATTCTGCTTCCTGGCCAGCTGTGACCGCAACTAAACCCACATGTTATCAGACATCAGTGCTCTCATTTTATAGCTCTAGTCAAAGGGTTTACTATTCAGGCAGATGCATGCAAGGATGCTCCAGGAGCTTGCTTAATTCAAGGAGGAGGGCCTATACCATGTGCAATGAGAGTAGCATGCTGAGACCATCTCTTTTATTACATGCAGCATGGAAGTCTAGCACAGTGACAGAAGCTCGTGCCAAGCTAAGACAAAAACTGTACAGTCGCCAAAAGTGCTAGCCCATTATTTATATGTCATCAAGGAGATCTAGTGTGAACAGAGTGGCAGGCATGAGTCCATATCTTGCCATGCTCTTACTGCATGCAGTGTAGTGGTAGCTGTGCCAGTCCCAGGATATTAGAGAGACAATGTGGGTGCAGAAATATATTTTATTGCACCAAGTTCTGTTGGTGAGAGAGACACGCTATTGAATCTCACAGAGCTGACCTGAAGAAGAGCTCCGTGTGGCTCGAAAGTGTGTCTCTTTCTCCAACAGAAGTTGGTCCAATAAAAGATATTACCTCTCCTGCCTTGTCACACTATTTTTGTTATTTATTATTTGCCTCTGGTGGCACCCGCAATATGTTAGGTGCTGTACAAACACAACAGCATGATCTCTGCCCGGAGGAACTTACCCCCTCAAATGGCAAAAGAAACAAGCAGAGAGTAGGGGGAAAGGGGACAGCATACAAGTAAAGAGATCAGGCAGTAATTAGTAGTGCTGGGGGCATCAGAAAAAACTTAGGCCTTAACTTTACAATGGCTGTGAGGGATACACAGTGGCCAACTCTACCTGAGGCAAATGCTTGACAAATAGGCCGTACTATTACTACAACATACTGCTAGCTGAATCTGAATCTCTGGCCTTCCACATCCAGCCCCCAGCAGGGACATGACATGTATCTCTCTCCGGCAGGAGACAGTGTGACCAGGGGATAGTGCACTTGACCGGGACTCCGTGATGTGGGTTCTATTTCTGCCACTGACTCCCCATGTGACCGTAGGCAAGTCACTTTACCATGTCTATTTGGTTTACAAATTCTTTAGGGCAGGAACTGTCTCTCTCAATGTGAATGTGCAGCATCTAACCCAACCAGTCTTGATTGGGGCCTCTAGTTAGTTCTTATGCTGTCGCTTGGACAGAGTAGAGGCCACTGAATTGAAAGCCTCCCATTGCTTTCAATGAACTCTGGATCAGGCCCTCAGGCACTGGGCAGAACCTGATGCTTAGATGAACACCCCATCTCCAATGTGCAAAACTGAACTGGAGGGGGAAATACTCGTTACTGCCCTCTGCAGGCGATCAGCTAACGGTCTCAGATTGGGTTCCCCCAAACTTAGCCTGTACAGCTACAAATATTATCATTAAATATCTGCCCCTTTGAAAAATCCAGTTGCTGTATGTGTGTGGATGACGACCTGATGCCCTGTGTTCCACAGGCTGACTCCATGCTTCAGAAAGACCTGCTTCCTTTTATCTTATCTTAGTTTTCAAGTGTGCTGGCTGATACTTTCATGGCTGGTTTATGTACAGTGTGCCCCCGCCTTCCTCAATTTCTCCAGATAAGCATGAAGAATGAGAGTGGAAGAGACGAAGGCATGGAGAGAAATGGGAGTGTTCTGTCATCCTCAGTGGAGGCTCTCCCCCTGTTGTCCATGCAGAGTGTGGCCTTGTTGTTCTATGGCTTAATGACACAGGAATTGCTGGACAAGTAATCCATGCTCACTCAGATGGCATCTGACACTGCCAAGGCAGTCCAACTCCAGAACTTTAGTCTCACACAGGGCGTGCTGTGAATGCCTGGTGGGTTCAGACTCAACAAAGGCTCCATTGAGAATCTCCACAGCTCCCAAGAAAGCAAATTCACTCAACTCCCTGCACCTCAGTTCCCATGTAGGGCCCTATGAGCTCTAAATGCCTGTACCTGCTCGGCTTACGCATTCATGGTTTTCTCTCTCTCTCTCTCTCTCTTTCTTTAGCCACCTGAGGGCAGGCAGGAATGCCATAATTACCAACCACCCGGGAAGGAAAACTTTAGAATAATTAAAAAGCAATTAGTATTTGCACTGCTAGCTGTGCCATGGCATTGCTGTTTCCAGTCACATCCTCTGCCTCCCGGTCTCCCCACCACTTACCTCGCTTTGTAGGTTTTCTTTATCAGTTGCTTTTCATTTTTATTCAAGCTGGCTGTGAAAGCTGCACTTGGAGCTTAGATTAAATTGCAGCTGAAATCTGCTTCGCTGGGGGGATTATGGCATTTGCTGTGATGTGTTAGCTATCAGGAGGGGAGAGCAAGCGAAGGCTTTTAGCAGGCTGAGATCAGAGGGAAGCCTTTACTTTACAGAACTGCAAATGCAGGTGTAGGCCTGAGTGGCCAGTCAAAGTCTGGGGCCCTGTGTGTGTGTTCCTCCAGTTTCTTCTTCCAACTGGCAGTCGGGTGTTTCTCTGGTGCAGTTTTGTTTATTTACCAAGAGTGTACAAAGTCCTGTGTCTCTGAATGCGAAGTACTCAAATAGCAGGAAACCGTTTCTTTTGCTCACAGCACCAACAGCAGTCTTTTCAGCCTGATGCCCTGGCCCCAAAATCTCTCCCCAGGTTTCTTCCAGGGTAAGCAATATTTGATGAGCTGCTAGCCTAGCTCAGAGGAATTCATCACACCTTGCTTTTGTCCTTCCCAGAGCAAGGAAGGTTGGGATTTTCTGACTCAACTTGTTGGGAGTTAGAGTCTCTGCTTTGAGCAGACTGAGCTAAGCAGTGGAGGGCCAGAGACATGCATCCTCTCTGCCCAGAGGGAGACAGTGCCAGAGGGATCTAGCGAGCAGAGCAGGTACAGATGGGGACAGGAGAGGGGGATGTATGTGGTGATGCAATTCCACAGGAAGAGAGGCACATGGACAGTGCTAGACTGCCAGAGTGTGAACAGGATCCTGGCTCTGTGGCTGCTAGCACCAAATATCCCCAATGGTCAGTGATGGGACACTAGATGGGGAGGGCTCCGAGTTGCTACAGAGAATTCTTTCCCAGGTGTCTGGCTGCTGGGTCTTGCTCACATGATCAGGGTTCAATGGATCACCATATTTGGGGTCCAGAAGGAATTTCCCCCCTGGTCAGATTGGCAGAGTTTTTCACCTTTCCCTGCAGCATGGGGCACGGGTCACTTACAGCTTTAAACTAGTGTAAATGGTGGAGGCTCTGTAACCTGAAGTCTTTAAATGATGATTTGAGGATTTCAGTAACTCTGCCAGAGGCTAGGGGCCTATTACAGGAGAGGGCGGGTGAGGTTCTGTGGCCTGAGATGTGCAGGAGGTCAGACTATGTTAGCAAGCAGCCTTAAAACTGCAGTGTCTGAGCACAGGAAATAGGGAGTGGGACAGATTGTCTCCTGAATACCCACAGCAGCTACATCCTCTGGCATCTGTTTCACCAACCACTGGGCCACCTTTTCACTAATAGTGGGCAGGGCACAGATGATCCAGAGCGCCAGTCTGAATTTGCCTCCCAGAGCTGGGAGCTCCTTTCTCTGTGTTCCTTCCCTCTTCTTCCTCCTAAGGCGCCCAGATCTTCCACCCCATTCCACCTAGCCCTTACTCAGCTTCCCCAGACCTGACAATAATCATCCCTTTATCTACGTCATTTCTAAAGAATCCCTCCCTGCCACCGCCACCAAGGCTCTCCGGCTCCTGGGCATGTGACAAAAATGCAGTAAGGTACAATGATGCTAATAATAATGATGCTAATTTAACGTGCTCGCCCCTCCTTTGTGACTACACTGTTGCTGGCTTGTCCATCTCCCCTAGTGCTCCTGGAGTCAGGGATTCCTGTTTCCCTTCCCCATCCACATGCTTCTCTTTCTTCCCCCTCCCTCCTTTGGCTAAGCACTGCTGGAGAAGCTCAGCAGGTCTGACAGCCTTTGCTGGAATGGCTGCTTTCTTCATGACTGGAATCATCCCATCTCACCCTCTCGGAGCTTCCCCTTGTCACAGGTGCCCTGCCTTGCACTCTGCGCCTCTGATTCTAGGAAGCCCAAGAGCGCATGAGATGTGGCGATCCAGCTCAGCAGGGATGGTGACTCACAACATGGCTTTTGTAAGGCACAAACTAAGACAGCAGAGGCCTGTTGCATTTGCCTGTGGAAGTAGGGGTGAGATGTATTAATCGGACCTTAGGAAAGGTTTGGGTTTAGTGTCTGGTCTCCTGGAAATGGCTCTTATTGAACTGGTTAGTTCACTCCCAGTTCGAATAGGGGCCAGGACTTGGGATAGATTCCTGGGACACCCACAGAAAATCCACACCGAGGAGCAACCTAAGCAGTGCCAGCTGTATGTTCCTCCTTTCAGGCAGCAGGCAGGATAGCAGGGCTCCCACTGCACACAGGGATCTGCTGATGAGCTCTGAGACTGACTAAAGATACCTGGGTTAGTACTCGTAGGGGAGATGACTCTGGTACTCCATTGTTCCACATGTGCTATCTGTCTATCCCATGTGTGGAGCATGATCCTGCTTTGAGAGAAGAGCATTATTTCCCCTAGCCCATCACTTGCAGCCAGATGGAAATAAACAAGTGCTCATTCCCCATTACACATGTTTATTTGTGGATCCCTCTCTCCCTTTCTCTGTTGTTGGGAAACTTTTTCTCAGAGTTGCATTCGCTATTTAGTGTCTGCTGGGACTGGCTGGGATTTCTGGAAGCAAGGCTGAAGCATGGCTATTTCTAATTTGCCTTGGCTGAGGGTGAAGTCATGTTTGCCCTTGCTACTCTCAGCAAGAAGCTCACAGCATGGCTAACTGTGATTGGCACATCCAGCAGTGAGGTCATGGCATCTGCTGATTCTGGATGGTTGGCCTGCTATTGAGGTCATGGTGAGGAATGGGTGACCCCGCTCAGGTTAAATGAGAAACAAAGCTCAGTGTGAACCTGAGCAGAACCCTTGCATGGTAGCTCTGCCCTTGCTGGTTCTGCCTGGATTCAGAAGATGTGTCAAAACCACCAAAGCAGCTTCTCCCTTGAAATTTCTAACCTCAGTTTTAGAGACACAGGCGGGTCAGATAGGATTGACTAAGCAGCCCAACTCTGAAGTAAACCTCCAAACAGTAAGGGATTCACCCACCATTGCAAGGTCTAGTGAATCGCTAGAGAAAGCAAATGGGACTCAGGAGTCATGGTTCGAATTCCCGGCACTGACTCACTGTATCATGCCAGGGAAGATTTTCAGAAGTGCCTGACTTCAGTGGGACTTGTGCTCCTAAATCCCTTCACGGCTTTTGAAAATCTCACCTTTCCCCTCTCTATGCCTTAGTGATACGGGGTTAATAAAGCTTATCCCCCACCCTTGCCTGGTGCCCTGAACTGTGCAGAGGAAAGGTACAGGAGAGGCAAGTGCTGAGCACCCTTCAACTCATGAGAGTCGGTGGATGTTTTGAGGTCACTCATCCCCTTCTGGAAGCAAGCCCAATGTCAGTCAGTCCTGATCAGTCCCTCTGTCGGTGACCCAAAGTCATTGTAAACCTCATTCCCCATACTCACTATCCTTGTAGGTTCACTGTTCTTCTCTTCATCCCTATAGACTCTACCTATCTCTAAGGCAATCAGTTCCTTCGCTATAAGGAACTGGAAAGCTGTAAAGGCAAATGTTTCATGTAAGCACTTGTGTCAACTGTGTGTTTATTGCATGCTGGAAATCGTACAATCCCCTTTCCTCCTCGGCTTGTCTCCTGCTGACTCTGGGGACATGGGGTCAGGGATGCCATGAAAGAATAACAATCCTGGTACTTCATGTCCAGGCTGAAATTCCTAAAACAACAGACAGTGTGTTTAAAATTCCCTTCTATTTCTAATCTCCACAGATGTGGGGTAGATAACAACATTTTTGCAGGGTTACTCAGCAACGCAACAATATTTGGGTCAAGCCGAGCTGTTTACATTCAGTGTGGTTTATCCATCTCGCTGGAAATTAGGCAACTTTCCTATTGGTTTTTTTTTTCCATTTATTTTTATCTCTGCACTTTGTTTAAAAAAATGCCAAGTGAATCATGGACATTATAATCATAATCATGATGAGTGTCTCCATGGGGGCTCTTCACTGTGGTGGTTTATATGGTGGGGCAGACTGGTTCGCATAAATAAGAACTGACATGCATTCCACCCCAGACTTTAACAGAATACATGGGTTAGAACGTAATGTCCCATTCTCATGAGTCATTGGCAGGATATGAAGCTGGGACCTTCAGCACTGACCACTTGAGACAAAGGAGCACTCCCATTTCTGGTAGTAGTAGTAGTAAGCTGTTAACTCCTAATGGACCACCCACTAGATCAGGATTCAGCAGACATTTTCCCAGCATGCTCATGGAAAAGAGAAAATGTAGCTATTTAAAAAAATCAGTTTACATTTTTACTTCCTGTGAAGTGGAAGTGCAAATACCAAAATGTCATTAAAAATGCTGTTTTTGTTGGCATTTTGGGCCAGACCAAGTGTCATAAGAGAGAGAAAGTTCTTGACAGATTTTCAGCCAAGTTTTACAGACATAAGTTTTATAGATAACTTGGATGGGCATCTAAGCTCTTGGGGTTTATCACCCAAACTGAACCTCAGAACTTTTTGATGTTTGCCCATTACTAACCTGAACGTGATGATGATGATAACTAGGAATTAAAGGAGTGAAAATGAAAACAGAGATTTTAGGCCAAATAGCAAAGGAGGCTGCGAGAGTGAGGAACAGTCTCTTGTAGGGGTAGTGCTAGAAGTCCGGTCACAGTAGGGAATGATCCTGCATTGGCTCCCAGGAGCTGGGAGGTGGTGTCTATATGACCTTCTAGGTAACTTCCATCTCTAACATCTACGCTCCTGTGAATGGTGTTGATAGACATTCCACTGATGACCAAGGTCACGGGTCATGTACTGAGCATTGGCCACTGCTGAAGGCCCCTTTTGAGACCAGGATTCATGTTTCTGCTGTCTGAGTGCTGCCATGGGAGATTGAAAATGTGCCATGGGCACAATGAATGAAAACAAGGTCAGTAGTGAGGACTGTGTCTCTGTGGGTGTTAATGGATTTGTGTGCACCGGGAAATGTAAGGCAGTGTCTCTCCTCTTCCTCATAACGTGCCCCATGGAGGCGAGCGCAGACCGTCAAAGGTAGTGTGTTAGCAAATCACTGTAGCTCCATTAATTTAATTAGCACTTCACCAATTTACATCAGTCGAGGATGAGGTCCCGAGTGTTTTGTAAAGTTGTAAATAATTGAAGCCATGCGAAACAGAGGATGATGTAAGGAAAGGAGGGGATAAAGCAGAGACTCTGAAGTGTTTTGGGTTCTTATAGGAAGGGTGTTATGTGGAAACACGTCAGCACTGAGGTTGTAAGGGGGCTATGGCAGGAGGGTGGACAGGGCAAAGGAGCAGCTGAGCAGCTCAAGGTTATGAGAGTGTGTTCCTGAGGGGGGATGGGCAGAACTAGAGTTGAATAGCTAATGAAATAGCTGCAAATGGTTGGCATGGTACCCAGTCCATGTCAGAATGGGAGACAGCCAATCAGAGTTGGCTGTGCCAGCCTCTTCTGGCCTCTTGGGAATTTTGATAAATCTGTTTATTTGTACATACTGTAAGTGAGAAGTCGCCAATGCTCGGCACCCTCCGTCAGCTGCACAGTCTGGCATCCCTAGCAGTTTTTATCCAGGGAAGACCTAGACTTCTTTTTCAACCGTTGTTCACAGTTCATGATTCAGTGTGTGTGTGCTGGAGGGACTCTGCACAGCACCTGTTTGAACTATGTTTAGCTCTTCACTGCTCTGACTTCCTGCTCAGGACTAGAACAACAGCTGGGACTGAAGCTCATGATTAAGCTGCATTGGTAGAAGTATATGAAAGACCTGGGTGAGAATTGCAAGGACATCATGGTGGTTAGGACTGAGATTGATTGACAGATCTGTAGGGGGCTCAGGAATGGAATTATAGGGGGATTGGAGATCAGACTCAAGATGCATTCATTCATATTTGAAGTTACAGGAGTGGAATTGCAGGTTAGGACTGAGGTGCACTGGTACAAATACAAGCATCAGCAGGGCCTCTGATTGCAGTTTTGTGATGATTTGAGGCACCATGGACCCTAGTATTTCCGAGGTAAATCTACCTGAAAGTCAATGTGGTTTCCGACCTGGCCAGAGCACAGTCGACATGGTGTTTGCTGTCAGACAAATACAAGAGAAGTGCATGGAACAGAATATGCACCTGTATGCTGTCTTCATAGATCTGACAAAGGCGTTTGATACCATCAACAGGGAAGCCCTTTGGACCATTCTAACATGACTTGGCTGCCCAAGAAAATGTGTCCAGATTATACGCCTTTTTCATGATAGCATGACAGGCGAAGTATTCTCTGATGGAGCCACATCAGCCCCCTTCAACATCACCAATGGCGTGAAACAAGGATGTGTTCTCGCTCCTGTCCTATTTAACCTGTTCTTTGCATGCGTCCTTAACCATGCAATGAAAGATCTGGACCGAGATATATACTTGAAATACCGGCATGATGGTTCACTTTTTGACCTCCGTCGCCTGAATGCAAAGACTAAGACAGTGCAGAAACTCCTTCTTGAGGCACTCTTTGCCGACGACTGTGCCCTCATGGCTCACACTGAAAATGATCTTCAGCACATTGTCAACAAGTTTGCTGAGGCCTCGCAACTCTTCGGACTAACTATCAGCCTCGGAAAGACAGAAGTTCTTCATCAACCTGCACCTGGATCAAATGCTTCTGACCCGAGTATCTCCATTGATGGCACTCAGCTTAAAGTAGTGGAGAACTTTAAATACCTGGGTAGTGTCATATCTAGTGATGGATCACTGGATAATGAGATCAACGCACAAATATCCAAAGCAAGCCAGGCACTTGGCTGTCTGCGTGTCAAAGTTTTAAACCACCACAACAGCCGGATGTCAACAAAACTGCTTGTGTACAGAGCTGTTGTTCTCTCATCTCTTTTGTACGGGTGCGAAACATGGACACTATATAGGCATCACATCAAGCAGCTCGAAGCATTCCACATGCGCTGCCTCCACAACATCATGAAGATCCGCTGGCAAGACAAAGTGCCCAATCTCGAGGTCCTCGAGAGAGCCCAGATGACAAGCATCGAAATGATCATGAAGTCACAGCTACATTGGACCGGTCATGTCAGCCGCATGGATGCCAACAGAATCCTCCGCCAGCTTCTCTATGGTGAGCTCTCCCAGGGCATCTGGCATATAGGTTGTCCACGGAAACATTACAAGGACACCATCAAAGCCAATCTGCAGCACAGCAGTATCAAACCCAGGGACCTTGAGGACGCCGCCAGCGACAGAACACAGTGGTGTGCAACAGTTAGAAATACCTGCATCGCCTTTGAGGAAGACCGCTGCCGGTGTCTACAAGAGGCACGCGAACAACGTCACAGAGCATCAGCAGCGCACAATCCACTGACCGCGAACTTCCCATGCACCATCTGCAGCAAAATGTGCACCTCTAGAATTGGCTTGTACAGTCATCAGAGGGCACACCATGAGACCAACAATAGATGATCTGCACAGATTTGTCATCATCGGATCGATGGACTACCAAGAAGCACTGGTACAACTCTGGGAGGCTCAGGGCTGAAATATGAAGAGTTGCTGCATGTCAGGACTGAGGTGCATTAGCAAAGCTGTGTGTGGGAAGCTTGCACAGCATGCTCTTTTCCATCCTGAAACCCAGACATGACACAGCATTGCAACTGTTACAGGGTAATAAAAAAGAGATAAAGGAAAATACCAAGCATAAAATCAATCTATTTTCAGCCTGGGGAATGTGGCAGGAACTTATAACTTGGGGAGCTGATGGCCTGGCCATGACAACCTTGTAGATTAAATGATAGCAGAGATAAAAATGTGGTTAACTTGGAGTTAGGTTGAAAGATCTGAGCACTCATTTCAGGGGAATATCAAACATGGAAATTCTAAAATAAGGGTCTACTTCAAATCAATGACGACAAAACCATTCCGACATAGACATTTACGGTCACCCAAATCTTACCTCTGCTCTGCCCACTTCCAGCAACACCCCCTTGAAAACGGCCTCAGACACCACCACACTCAACAGCAAGATGAGGTGCAGACAGTGCACCGGTATGTGTTGTTAGACACCTCAAATTCAGAACATTCTAATCTCATGTTGAATGTACATTATCTCCCAGAAACGTGCACATTTTCATCACAAGCTTGCATGACAGCTGGGGTTTCTAGGGGCCATACAGAGCCCACAGAAATATTTGTTTCTAAAGCATCTATCGGGGAAGCCACATCTGGGCAGGGGATGGGAGTCAAAAATCACTTCTTTTCCTCTTCCCTCTGTCTCTCTCCTCTTCTTTTGTTTGTTACAGCTGCTTGCTGGATCTTGTCTTAAATTAGAGTGCAAGCTCTTTGAGAATGGGGCCATCTTTGTACCATGCCTAACACAATGGGGCGCTAATCCTGGGTGAGGCTTTCTGGTGTTACTACAATAGACATAATAAATAATCTCTTGACTATGTTACTGGAAGATGCTAGCTGTTCTTCTGAGTCCAAAGAGAGCTGGAGGCCGGGCCTCCTTTCCTGTTTGACATTGTGCATCAAATTCATTATGGCCCTGCATCTCTTCAGCTTTCGTCGGTGTGGATGAGACCAACAAATGCTTCACTCTGCATGTATTGGGACCCAAACCACATTCAACCGCATTTGTGTGTGTGTGTGGGGGGGGAAGATGTGGAGCTGCATTTGTTACCTTGTGTCAAACACTATGGGATTTTTAGCATCAGCAGGGCCTCTGATTGCAGTTTTGTGATGATTTGAGGCACCATGGACCCTATTGATCTTTGAAGTTAACAGATCATGGGGATGGTGGTTTAAGACAAGACTTTCATAGTGGGACAGATTACCCAACCTCCACCTATTGTGGGTTTCTTGTCCATTCCTCTAAAGCATCTGGTACTGGCTGCTGTCAGAGGGACAGGATACTGGGCTAGCTGGACAACGGGTCTGATCCAGTCTGACAATTCCTATGTTCCGAGATGTGGAGAATGAGGGAGATATCTGTATTTTTATGACCATCATATGCATCTCATTTTATCTGCTTGGTATTATCCTGCTTGCAAAGAGTGAAAGCAAAGGCAGCCATTGGAGGGTAGTGGTGGGGAACAAATAGGAAATGAAGCAACGACAGCCAGAGAGAATACCAAGGGTCCTTGGGAAAACTATGTGGAAGGTATTAACTGGGGAATGCCCCTGCCTGGCTCCAGCTAGGCTAGCAAGATTTATTCTTCCCAGGCCTGAACCCAGGATCTAAGGGGATCCTGGTCTAGGGAAGTAGAATTAGGGTGACCAGACAGCAAGTGTGAAAAATCGGGACACGGGTGGGGGTAATAGGAGCCTATATAAGAAAAAGACCCCAAAATCGGGACTGTCCCTATAAAATTGGGACATCTGGTCACCCTAAGTAGACTGGGCAGTAGCAGCTGGAGAGGAATCTCTGACAGAGAGACACTGACGATGCTGCAGGGGTCTGTCGCTCCCTGCCCAGGAGTAGGGAAGTCTGACGTGATGGGAACTTACCCAACACTGGCAAGGAAAGAATCAAATGTAGGTAAGATGCAGGCAGATGGGCCTTTGTTGTTTTATCCCTTCTCTCTGCATGCTGTGCACCTTTGGTGAATAAATAATGCCTCGTTTTGAAGAAGCTGTATTTGAATCACTTTAACCAGCTTGCTGATCACAGTGCCCCAGAGGAAAAGGGGTGACAGGTGCCAAACCCAGTGGAGCCTGTCATGTTAGCATGGTTCGGGAGCAGGGGTGCTGCCACCCAGAGATCCAGTCCAAGAGTGGCTGGCTTATAGGATGCCACCCTTTGAGAAGTGCAGGGAGTGAAGCCTATGCCTTCAGGGATACGCTTGAAAGGGATTAAAAAATTTCTAAAGCACAGCCTGCCCTGTGACTATGGCACCACAGCTAAACACAGAGATGCTGCATTTGTTTGACTGAGGACTCTGGCCAGTGTTGCTGGATTAGTTAGCTGCCTGTCCATGTCATGCCATAGCAAGGTACCATGGTAATGGGCCTCTGCCCAATACCTGGCTTACTGTACATAGGGAAGACATCTAGCTAGTTCAGCAAGGAAAAGGCTTAGAAACTACTGCAGAAAAAGAAAAGCTATTTCTGAAATAGTCCCAAATACTCAAGTGATGCCTTTTTTCATGCTTGCACTGTTTCAAGAGCCCTTGTAAGAGCGCTATTTTAAAAAAGCAAGAGTTCTAATATATTATTCATCCAGCAAAATCATTTCAGAGTAAAATAAAATATTTTCCTTCTCCACCTTATTCTTAATATACTCTCCTCTCCTGCCTTCCACCTCCTCCCTGCAGGGCTCCAGGGAATGGTATGTATGAAATTATTTTGTAAAATCCAATAAAAATTTTAATCAGGTCAACATCATTACAGGGAAGGAAAGTGATGGATCTTCCTTGATGCAGAAAAATGTAAAGGAGGAGAGAAACACAAACATATAGCCACAGCCCCACACATACATGCTGAACTGAACACACTCACCCTTCATGCCCCATCACCACTGGGCCAGAAACACGGAGACTCCCCTCCTGCCTGGCTCAATAGAAACATATGGCCATGCATACATCCACATCCACGTACCAAACACATGGTCATGCCTTCGCACAACACACGGCCGTGTGCGCATACACACATTCACCCACCAAATACATAGCCATGCACAACACATGCCACCATGCACACGTTCTCAGTCTCAGCAGTACACACCTGGACCCCCATAAACACACTGCCATACATTCACTCAGCCATGCACCTGCTTCACTCCCCACCCCAAACTGCTACGCATACATTCACACCATCAGCCATACATCCATTTACACCCTGATGCACATTTCAGCCATACACACTGAAGCAGTAAAATCTCCAGAAATTTGTAATGGGGAGAAAGAATGGGGTGGGGGGAGGGGAGGCGGGGAATAACATTCCCATCAGATGTAACCAACAAAACGTAAAGCTTTGGGCGTACCTGTTAATAAAAATTACAGGTAATGTGAAATTGATCCTGCTGATTTACAGTTCCTAGGGCAACTGATGTTGATCTCTATGAATGTTGCCACTCACAGGAGAATTAAGAGAATAAACGACAGGCTGGATGTGTAGGGAGCTCTCAGTACTTCCAGCACTGTGAAACAGAGTGGTACAAGACGGCTGGCTGTAGCGCTTACTCTATAGCTGGCTTCTCCCACGAGGAGGTGCTGAAGGGGTGTCTGTTATGGGAGAGCTCACAGCTACTTCAGGGTGACGTCTGGTGGAGAATTGTGTAGGAAGGTTGGCCACGCAGTGTTAATTTTCCCCAGCAGGAGGCAGTGTAACAATGAATAGGTGTAGGAAGACTGGCGCTGGGGTGATCACAGCTACTCCACTACTGCCGTCTCCCAGTGGGAGGTGATGTGACATAGAATGGGGTATTGGAAATTTGATGCCAGGGTGCTAACTTGTCCCAGCAGGAGGCCCTGTATCAAAACAGGTGTCGGAAGGCTGGCTGTAGGGGAGTTTTCAGGAATATAAAAGCAGCAAAGAGTCCTGTGGCACCTTATAGACTAACAGACGTACTGGAGCATGAGCTTTCGTGGGTGAATACCCACTTTGTCGGATGCATGAAATGCACCCACGAAAGCTCATGCTCCAATATGTCTGTTAGGTTGCCTACCCCTGTTATAGACTATGGCATAGGTGCCGAAGTCGGCACGCGAGCTGATTTTCAGTGGCACTCACACTGCCTGGGTCCTGGTCACTGGTCCGGGGGGCTCTGCATTTTAATTTAATTTTAAATGAAGCTTCTTAAACATTTTAAAAGCCTTGTTTACTTTACATACAACAATAGTTTAGTTACATATTATAGACTTATAGAAAGAGACCTTCTACAAACGTTAAAATGTATTACTGGCATGTGAAACCTTAACTTAGAGTGAATAAATGAAGATTTGGCACACCGCTTCTGAAAGGTTGCCGACCCCTGGTCTATAAGGTGCCACAGGACTCTTTGCTGCTTTTACAGATCCAGACTAACATGGATACCCCTCTGGTTCAGGAACATAGGAACTGCCAGACTGGATCAGACCAGTGGTCCATCTAGTTCAGTATACTGCCTCTGACAGTGGCCAGTATCTGATGCTTCAGAGAAAGGTGTAGGAACCCTGCAGTAGGCAACGCTGGGATAATCTGTCCCCCACTATTATCTCTTTCTGATCGCTACTAGAGATTTCCATAAACCCTGAAGCATGAGGGTTTAGTCCCTTCCACAACTCTGTTTGCTCAGCCTTTCCAGTAACACAGTTTCTAGACACGGAGGACAGCAAAGCAGAAGAGAAGGGAGAGTCTGACTCCTTTGACAGCAGCCCCAGTTTTAATCCTGGTTTCCGTGATTACCATGGCGGAATAAAAGCCCTGGAACCACATGGCCGTGCTCTGTGGATTTGCATAGTTTAATAGAACTCACTAAGATTTCATTCCCATCTTGACATTTACAAAACGCGTGGCAGTGAGCTCTTTTCCAGCTCTCCTCTTCCAGATTAAATGAGAACATCTAAATTTGCCAGGAGGAGCCAGGGGAGGGATGGGAAATGTATCCGTCTCACAGATCTTGGCCAGTTACCACCATCAGAAAGGAGGAGCTGGGCCAAATGCTAGGCGTGACGGATCCCTCCATGGAGGTCAAAACCCCCGTGGGAAAGGAGCAGCCATGTCAAGCGCTAAACATAATCTATGGCCAGCCCCAAGGAGCTCACAGATACTATAGGAATGAGGCAGCCAAATGCTTGGACTAACATATCGCAGTGAATCAGACAATGCGGGAGAGTTCAGGTGAGGTCATCCACCCCCTCACACACCTGTCCAGCGAGGTCATGGCAGTGACTCTCTCTCCAGAGCATGGCACAGCTTCCTAATGTGTGCAGTGTCCGGAGGGGTCCACCCCACCTCCGAGGAAAAGATCATCCATGGCCAACTCCGGGAGCAATATACCTACAGCTGAATTCCTAATCTCTGTAGAGACTTGACTACATCAGGGCAGGGGAGTATGTACCTCACCCATAGAACTTAGAGCTCCGAAAGGAAAGTGGGGGCTTGCCCCAGTGTTGGATATAATGTCCCTGTCCCCGAAATTCAGTGTGATCCCATCAAAGGCTAGGAGCAACTACGATACAATCACCATTCTCTAAATGGAAGAATCAAGAGAGGTTTCATTGCAATTAAGAGACAGCAGGGGTCACAACCTTGTATTGGAGAGCAGGGTGTCTCAGATCATTGAGGTTTGGATAATTGAGGTTGAACTGTGTCTGATTCACAAGGTTGGTGACCTCTGCAGGGATGGAGCAGAGACTGCAAGTGCTGGGAGCAGTGAATCTGACCCACAGAGGATGAAGGGACTGTGCCACAGGCCAGGAAGCAATCTGTATGAGTGGGGTAGTGTAAATTATTGTAGCTGAGTTGATTTCAACGGAGCTGCAGAGATTTACCCCAGCTGAAGATCTAAGAGCACGCAGGTCAGGTGCAGGCGTTCAGAGAGGAAAGAGTCATTTTTCACTGCAGGTCAGAATCAGTAGACATGCCTAAAACGGATGTCCACCCTCACCCCACTCTGTTTTTATTGTTGCTAAATATCCCCGGACTGGCTGGGAATGAAACATGCGGGATGTTTCGATTAATAACAAAGGGAACTTTTGAGTTCTCTCGGCTTTGGTTTCCTTCCATGAAGCCCGCTGTAACTGTGTTAGCGCAGCATGAAGCACGCCTTCAGAGAGAAGAGAAGTGGTGTCGGGGGGGTGCGGCGCTCCTTTCTCCTGGGGAGGATGGGCTAAGTTAAGAATTGCAACATTCCAGGCTTCAGCAAAAAGCCACGCAAAACCAAACGCCACGTCACCAGCCCAATCCAGCAATGACATGTGTGTGAGTAACCCTACTGAGGCGAATGGGGAGAGCCCAGGGACGAGGTCTGTTCATGCATGGAAGTGTTTGGAGGATCAATATCTGCAGCTCCAGCCTTTCCCAATCTGCCCCATGCACAAGTGATCCCCCATCCATGCGCACCACACGTACACACCAAACTCGTGCACTCACACCCATCCACATTACACACCCACTGTGCACACGTGTGTATACAAACTCACACCCATCCATGCACATGCATATCCATGCACATGCGCCCCCCCCCCACCCATTGGTTTGACATTATTTTCCTTAGGCCCTGGAGCTTCTGCGAAGGATTCAAAAATGTCCATTTTAGGATTTTTATTTTTTGGAAGCTGAATTGAAATCTCCTCCTGGCCAGTGCCAAGGCAGCTCAGAGGAAACAGATGAACAATGCGCCCAGGAATTTCACTCTTTGCTGCCTGTGTTTAAAATCTAAAGTTAGAAAGAGAGAAGGGAAGAAAATAAAGCTTTGCGGGATAAATTCCAAGGGGGGTTGTTGGGATATGCTTTCCACAGCTCTCTGCCTAGCTCTCTGGAGTGGATTGTAGCCAGCACCCTTCCGCCAGTTCAGCCCCCGGAGGCTGCTCACTTAAACGTGAGGTGGTCATGCCGGGGATTGGGAGGGAAAATGCTGGCGCGCTGAAATGGTCCTTAATTCCTGCTGCGTGAACCTGCCTGGGCATGTTCCAGCCTGCCCACTTGGCGGGAGAGGTGCTGAACTATGGCAGTCCCAGAAGAGATCATGTTCTTGGGGTCCAACCCGTGCTATGCTTCCCACACAGCTGGCTCCGCAGAGCCCCTGCTCCAGGGACCTGCCTTTCCCCACCAGCAAGCAAAGGGGGGCAGAGAACTTCTCTGCAGCTGCCTTAGCTGAGCCTTCTTTTATGGGAATCATTCCCCACTGGCTGGGAGAGAGACAGCGGTGGCTCCAGGCACCAGTGCTCCAAGCGTGTGCCTGGGGCAGCAAGCCACGGGGGGCGGCCTGCAGTTCCTGCGAGGGCGGCAGTCAGGCAGCCTTCAGCGGCTTGCCTGCGGGAGGTCCGCCAGTCCTGCGTATTCGGTGGCAATTCGGGATCGGCGGATCTCCCGCAGGCGCGCCGCCGAAGGCAGCCTGCCCGCCGTGCTTGGGGTGGCAAAAATGCTAGAGCCACCCCTGGAGGGAGAGGACTGGTCGTTGCTCCACAGCTGGCCCAGAGGAGCCAGCTGTGCTCTCCTCCTGGGACAGGGGGAGAAGAAGAAAGCTGGCTGGAGACACAGCCTTCCAAGGAGAGCCCTGGATGGTGGGAACCCTTCCCAGGAGGGTGGGGGGACGAGAGGAATGGGTAATCCTCCCAGCAGAGCCTAAGATGCAGGTGAAAGAGAGGATCAGGTGTCTGGAGAAGCAGTCTGCCAAAAGGAACTCCGCAGTCCATCTTGGGGCAGGGGAAGGCCAGTTGCATGGAGAAGTGACCAGCTATGAAGAGCCCTGTGCTTTAGGAGCCCAATTACAAGGGTGGGCTCTCTGGCTCTCCCTCTACTGCTACCTGTGCTCTAGCCACACAGCCAGGGCTTGACTAGATGGGCCATGCATCAGCATGATGTTGCGCTTGCAACATCGTGACCTTGCACAGTGCTCTGAGAGCTGTTGCCTTGGTCTCAGGGTCCTACCCGGTTGGAATCCGAGCCCCAGCCTTTGAGTCCCACCCCTGTTTTTTTTTTGTTAAACCCCATCTTGTCCTGCCTGCATGCCCGGCTCTGTCCATCAGGAAATGCACAAGCCGCCTGTGCTGTGGCTCCTCATAATGGATGGCAAGTGGGACTGATTGCCCAAGCGGTAAATAAATCTTGTGGGCTGGGTGATATAATGAAGCACTTGACCTTTGCCCTGCTGGTTTATTTTGTAATCAGTGCCCCACGACTGATTTATGGCATAATCAATCTCACTCTCTCTCCTTTCCCCTGGGCTTGGCTCTCTCTGCACCATGATCCTGAGTGATGACTCTGGGCTGGCATACAGCACCCAGGGACTGGGCTGGCTCCCCCTGGTGCAGGGTGAGGACAAGAAGTGCTATTTACAGTTCTGTCTGCCCAGTAAATGGTTAATAGCTATCTCTCATTCCTCTCGCCTGGCCGGCCTTCCCGCATTGCCAATCCACTGTGTGGTGGGCCAGACAGTGGGTTTCCCGGCCCCTCTCCTGATGATTTACACAGCAAATTGTCCCAAATGAAAGGTTTTGATGTGGCATGATAGATTTCCCTTAAATAAATACAGCCCACAAACAGCTTTGCTTTTCATGGAGACGTTCTGCAAAGGGAGCCCGCTGCCTGGGAAAAGAAGTTTAGCTACCAATGTAAACTAGCGGCCATGCAATGTGGTTCTCCAACATACACACGCGGCTCGGATGTGTAAGCTTTTCCAAACCCCGCAGTTTGAGGCTACGGGGGCTTTACACAGAAATGTAAATCACTGTTTCCTCAGAGAGTTGGGTCAGCTCTTCATCTTCATCTCTGTGCTTTTCCTCCTGGTGGGTTTGTGGGCCTGTCTCGCGGAGAAGCAGTGTAAACTGGTAGGAACAGCGGATTGATATGAATGATATTTTGCACAGTTACAATTTTTAGCTACAAGCACACGCATTACCTTCCTGTGCCATTGGGACATTTCACAATTGGGGAAGTAAGGTGTAGAGAGGGGAAGTAACTTGGCCAAAGGCACCCAATGTCAGAGGTAGAAAAGGAATCCAGACTCCTAATCCCCTGCACTAACCATGCTCTCTCCTTTGAAAAATCATCACTGCTCAGCTTGTTGCTGCCTTCCCAAGTCTGCTTGAGCAATCGATAGAGACCTGGGTGGGATCTCAGAACTACGTTACTGTAAGAAATGAAAAGGGAGCAAATGAGGATGTTTAACATTTAGTGGTGCTCTAATGGAGAGCGGGTCCTGCCAGTCAATGACAGCCCCGGGGGACAGCCCCAGCGGCATTACAGCACTAATTACACCCTGACTGCTAGCTGTCGGAGGTCAGCATGGCTGGGAAGGAGGCGGAGAGCTTGGAATCCAGCCAGTGTTCCAAATGGGCTTCAGTGGAGACACAGACACCAGGGAATTGAGGATGAGGGCTGCTGTCTCAGGGCCTGAGCCAACGCCTACTGAAGGCAATGGAAAGAACCCCCCTGACTCTGGTGGGCTTAGGATCAGATCCTCCATCCCTAGCTTAGCCAGCCCAGGGCACTAATATCTGCCCCTCCTTCGTCAGCTCTTGGGTATGACACCATGTAGCATGGCCTGGTTGGAACTGTGGCTCCAAAACAGGTCCCTTCTATGGACACAGGACCAAGGACGGGCAACAGTCTGGTTTAACATGATGGGAAAGGAAATAATTTGTACCAAATGGGGCAAATAGCCTCTCCTCCCTGCTGCCCCCTAGGCTGGAAAATGACCCATCCTCTGTCATGGGCAGGGGGCATCTGGCTGGAGGAATTTTACTTTCCAGGCAAATTCTGGGTATCCGGTGAGATGGTGTGAACCAAAACCCAGATGTTAACACCCCACAAGCTTTGGTTGGATCTGAACTTGGCAGCTCAGGCCCCTCTTGGTTCTGTTTCCATTGAAGGCCTGCAGCTCTCTCCCTCCGGGGGCTGCTCTAGCATCTCCCATTCTCACCTGTCAGAAGGGTTTCCTTGTATCTAGTCTAAACTCGCCCTTCTCTTGTTTAAGGCCAGTTCTCCTTGTAATACATCATCCTTGGTCAGCCTTAAAGGTTGGCAAGCCCTGAGGGAAGAAAGGAAAGAGCTATAATGTCTCTGGGACTAAAGGTTTGATTTGGATGTAGCTACATTTGTTCAGCGGCAAATTGCTTCTTTAATCAAATCAGTGCAGTTCTCGCCCCCATCGTCGCCCCATTTGCTTGGTGCTGGTGAGCACAGCAGGGCTCAGAACTGCTCCTCTTTCCCTAGTGCCTGTGTGCACGCACACACAGAGTCCAGTCATGGGCAGCAGCAATGAAAGCTGAATGGTAAATGGTTTTCCCAGTCTGTGAACATTTTCAGTTTTCAAAAATGTTCCCATTGTGCGTCTAGTTGAGACTGAGACCTTTGAAATGTTCATGAAAACATGAAAATCAGGCTAGAATAGCCAGTGGGCTGGTGGTTCGGGACCTCACCTGGATTATAGGAGACCTACATTAAAGTCCCTCCCCTGCCTCCTACCTCCCCGGTGAGTGCTTCGACCAGCTGGCCATTCTGGGGTCAGCATCTCTCCTTCGCACCGGAAATTCCATCCAGGACCCGAGAAAACTTTCTTGTTTTTTTGTTATGTCTGGTAAGTTCCTGCAAAAAAGTTTTGGTTTCCACAAACTGACATTTTTTCAGTGAAAAAATTCTCAGCCAGCTTTTACAGCCATCATCTCCCCAGGTATTATGCTGTTGGGATTGGAGATGGGGCTTTAGTGTCCATGATCCATGGGTTCAATTCTAAATTAGCGCCTGAGAGGTCCCTTGGGAAATGGCCAGGAAATAAGCAGCATTTACCCCAAGGGACAGTATGCAAAGCAGTAAACTCCACTCTGAGGCACAGTCTGCTTCTGAAACAGCATAACTACATGTTGCCCCTTTCTTGAGGCAAGCCACACGTGAGCCCGTAGACTGTAAATCTTTCCTCTGCACCTTATGTTATAATGGGAGGAAAGAGCGTAAGGCCAATGGGTCCCTGATGCAACGGCTCCCAAGGGTCACAGCTGGAGTGAATGGGGCCCAGTGCTTTATCTCATACCTGCTGTGGGTGCCAGACCAAGGTCCATTTCACCCAGTCTCTCCACCTCACTCCCCCAGAACTGATGCTCTATGGAAGCACTGTCTGCTCTCCACGGATGCTGCCTCTGTCCAGGTGAGGACTAGTGGGGGAGGAATTTGTGGAGTTTGGGGCATTGGGGTGTGTCCCGTTGTTATCTGAGCCCATCCAGCTGCCCCTCATTAGAATGGGCTGGGCAGGTATGTTAACTGGAGGTATTCTGTGTATCCTTATGTATCCTGGCTGTGCTCCCAGCTAGGGAAGGGAGGGTGTTGTGTGTCCCAGAGAGATCACTGATGCCCAGAGATTTGGCTCTAGTTGATACTTTACAAATATGTATTGAATCTACTTGGAAAGTTCCATTTTTCTAATGCAAGGTGCCAAGGTGTTTAGAAATGTGGCCAAACATGAAGGCAGCCATCTGATTTTCCCCCAGGCAGAGGGAGGGTCCTTCCGTTGTAATCACACTGTGTGATACTTTGGTTTTGGAATAGCCATAACAGCGTTTGCCAAAAAACGAGCTTGTGCATTTTTTTGTTTGCTCTGCTTGACAATGGTTAAACAGCTGCTCTACTGTGACAACTCTTTATTACACTAATTGCCCTTCATCTCGTGGTTGCCCTGTGCTTCCCCACATCTGTTGGCTCTGTCCACCTGATGTTTCTCATCAGCTAGTGAGGGGGGAAGAGATAGCTCAGTGGTTTGAGCATTGGCCTGCTAAACCCAGGGTTGTGAGTTTAATCCTTGAGGGGGCCACTTAGGGATCTGGGGCAGAAACTTGGTCCTCCTAGTGAAGGCAGGGGGCTGGGCTCAATGATCTTTCAAGGTCCCTTCCAGTTCTAGGAGATTGGTATATCTCCAATTATTACTATTACTTGACCCCACAGAGACTTATGGATGCAATTAACTTCATGCCGTGGGAGGAGTCCCGCTTAAGTCAATTTCAATAAGGCGACACAGTGGATAAAGCTCTGGATCTCTCTGCAGGATCAAGGCCTTAGGTTTTAAGCTCTTTGGGAGCAATGGCTGTTTTTTTATCGCAAGTGTCTACAGCCCATGCAAGGGACTGGAGATTGGTAGGTTCATACTCAGAGCTCTGAAGGCTTCCCCTGTTGTTGCAGCGACACCTGTTGGTGTAGTCAGAGCTGCAGCTTGCCCTACCGCTATTTCAATTCCTGATCTTGAATCCAGAGCTGACCAGTTGCTGGCTTCCCTATCACCACAGTGTCATCTGCTGGCAAAAGCAGCACTGACTCTCTGCGGTCTCCTTGCTCACGGCTGCAGCACAGCCTGGTGTTAAAGTCAAAGCTCATCTGCTGCCAGACTCGCCCGCTGTCTGCTGCAGAGAGAAGAGTGGGTGGGTTACATGTTTGTTCCAGTGCTGTCATAGCAGCACCTGCTGGTCGGATGCGAGCCTCCCCCACTGCCACAACAGTAACTGCTACTGTGGGTGAAGCGCAGACCTCTGGACCATCCCTTGCTACGTGGGACTGCCGTCATATTAGTCCAGAATATATTTCTGTCCCAGGCAGCCCTGAAGTTATTTCACTTTTATTATTGTAAATTATCTGCCCCATAAATATTGACTCATAAACCTGAGGTTATAGACAATGTTATTTATGCGAAGGAAATTGATTCCACCTCGTTTAAAGCCGCTCGCGTTGTTATTGCCCTTGTTATTTTCTGAAGGCCAGTCCCATTGCTACAGGGCTGTGGTTTCTGAGCCGGCTAGTTTAGGGCCTTGCCTGAGATTACTTCCTACTCTTGGACCTCAGCAGGGTGGTGGGGGGCGGGGGGTGGGGACTGAACTTGCCAGCGGCAGTTTCCTCATGGTGCCAGTGGCAGCTATGGGTCGTGGCAGACTGGATCAGCCAGAGTCAATGAATGCTCAGATACCATGGTGATGGGCACAGTGTAAGAACCCAAGTAGAAGCGACTAGAACAGCTGCAGGATCCTTCCAATGAAGTGACTATCGACCCACCCAGGAACCCTACACTGAACAAAACTCATCCCAGCAGTGGCTTGTCCCTCATTGGCTAAAGACAATCTCTGGGCTCTGAGGGCTGGCCCAGGCCCCAGTGAGCACAGTCACAAGGGTCTAGCACAGGTGCCAGTCTTAATGCCCCAGGCGGCCCCCTTGAACAGACTGTTCGTTTTGACACTGGAAGTCCTTAAGCAGGGATTTAGGTTTAATTACATATTGATTAAGTAGAACAAAGGTGCAAAGGAGCCGGGTCTGTTAGAGCCTGATGGAATTTCAATTCTCCGCCTCCCCCCTTCCAGCCCCTGAGGTTGCTCTACATTATAGATAAAGTTCTGTCTCTAAATAAGCAGAGCCTGAGTGCAGCTTATTTAACCAAACAAGGGAAGCTGACTTGCAGCAGGTGTCCCTTGTGCCATTGCTGGGGAGGGCCGAAAGGCTGGGTTCTCCACACCTACTGGTGAGAACAGGCCCGATTATCTGTGAGCTTCCCCTGCCCGCAGAGTGACACATGCTTACCCCATGCCACCTGCTGGTGAGGGCAAAGCTGACCAGCAGCAGGCTCCTCGCCACTCTCACGGTGACAGCTGCTGCTCAGAACATGGCTGATAGTTTCCCCTTTGCCCCCAGTGAGGCCTGCTGAGGGTCTGATCCATAGATTCTCTGTACCCTGATTCCAAATGTGGCTGTGCTGATTCTCCTTAACCCTGCATCTTGCTGGCGACTGAGGAGTTTGTGAGGATCCGAGGCCGTTGCTGATGGCAAGCCGCAGTGGAATGCCAGTGCAAGGTGGGGGTTGTGGTGTTCTCAGGACACGAAGCATCTGTCTGTGATGTAAGCATAGGGGAAGATTAAAATGCATTGGTGCCTTCACCTGCCATTATGGATTTATCCCCCATGTTCATTTTTATTTATATGAGGCTAAAGTCAGTCCAATTTGGAAATCAACTTGTCTAAGGAGCTCCCCTCAGATCCCATTAGCCTCATGTAGCTTTTCTATTCATTTTTGCTAATACTATTCACAAGGCGGACTACAATAGCGGCTCTCCAAGCGGTTAACCCATTCTTCACTCAGTGCCAGCGATGAGCGATGGTGGTTGCTTGTAGCTAAGTGGTGCAAGTCAGAGCCCAGGTGAGGGAGAGAGGGATTCACAACCATTTAGCCCTTCCCAGCCAACCCATGAATGGTGCCAGAAGTCCTTGCATCCTGGCCTTCTCAGCTGGGAACAATGGGGGTGCACAGCATCAAAGGGGTTGCATGTGGGGTGGGGAGCCACTGCATGTCCTAGGTCTGGTCAGCTGCGGGAGCTCTAAAGCAGTGTGAGCGAGGCTGTGAAGGGAAAGCGCCTCCATTCGCAGCACGTAGGCCTGTTTCCATCACGTTGTGGGGGTTGGATAAAGGTGGCGCAGACAGACAGGGAGGCTGTGGGGTGGGGAGGGAGGATTAAATTAGAAGGGAATGTTGGAGGTGGATGGGAATTGTGGGAAGAACGGGAAGTAATGTCAAGCAGACTGAAGTTAGATTTATTGGAAGCAACCAAAGGAGGCCTCCCTAATCCCACGCTTTCACTAATGCAGCGCCATCTCTGGTTGCTTCAGGGACTGTGCCCAGTTAAGAGCCAATGGCGCAACCCTTACTTAAATAAACACATATTCATGCACGTCGTCCCACTGACTTCCCATGGCCTCTCACGTGGATGAGTTCTTACCAGTGGGATCAAGAATGCCACAAACGGAGGAAAGTGAGTTTCCAAATGGGGGGCCCTAGGCGCACACCCTGTCATGGCCTCACATCTGGGCCCAGTGGCACTGCCAGTCTGTCACTCCCAACAGGATCTCTGGGCAGTCAGGGTGTCTCTCCAATGCCAGGCGGCTTTAATCTCACCATCAGAGAAAACCTGCCAGCTTTGAAACTCGTCAGCTGGGCTGGACAAGGAGCAACATGGAGCTGACTTCTGTTTGCGAGGCATTATTTAAATAACATCCCCGCTGACCCAGTCCAGGCCCTGAAAGGTCCAATTAAAGTGGGGAAAAAAGATACGGTGCAGGGCAAAAATAATCACGGCGCAGAAGCGAGAGCAATTGCTAACAAGAAAAACATGCTTCTCCTTGCCATTGTGTTGGAACAAAACGCTTCCCCTAAACACGCCAGCAACAGATTTGCAGCTGCCCCGTCTCCTTGATTTTTATTATTTATTCAAATGGGCTGATATCGGCTGACTGTAATTAAAAGAAGAAAAATACACACAATAAAAAGATGTTTTAAATGGCAAGGCGCTGGATGCAACAAAGCAAGAAGGTGTTAAATATTTATTAGTGCCAGTCTGAAGGGGGAAAAAATTAAAATTATTTAGCCTGGGGGAAACATTTTAATTATTTAATCCAAGGGGAAAAATAAGCAAAAAACCCAACACAACATCCGCACCCCTTGCCCACAAGCAAACGATATGATAATGGAATGTTTGATTAATATTTGAATTGAAATTTAGAATTAAGGGCACGGTCAGTTTTCCACAGAAATCAGTAGGAATCTTTCCATTGATTTCAGTGAGACGTGGCTCAGGCCACATGATACCGACAGCAGTCTTAACTTTGCCCCTTTGTATGACAATAGCCTTTTATTGTATGAGTTCAGAGCATATAGAGTTAGATTCTCCTCCCTGGTGCATTCATTTTACACAGTGTAATTCCGTTCCGTGCAGGTAGTCCTGATTTACAATGATAGAAGTGAAAGGAGATTCAGGGTCACAATGCAAGTGAGAATCCTTTGTTATTCCATGGGGTTTGTGCCTCTTGTTGAAGACCTGAGCAATCAAAGCTTATAGAAGGTAAGGTAAAGAGATGACTTGATTGTGCTCTATAAGCACCTATGCAGGGAGAAGATTTGGGATGGGGGGGAGGCTCTTTGATCTAGCAGACAAAGGCATAACAAAATTCAATGGCTGGAGGTTGAAGCTAGACAAATTCGGAGTGGAAATAAGGTGCAAAATGTTAACAGTGAGAGTAGTTACCCTTTGCAACAAGTTACCAAGGAACGTGCTGCATTCTCCATCACGTGAACTATTTAAAGCGTGGCTGGGTGTCTTTCTAAGAGATACACTGTTGGGCTAGGTGGAATTCCATGGCCTGTGCTATGCAGCAAGTCAGACTAGATTATCACAATGGCCCTTCTCATCTTAAAATCTGAACGAACCACAGCGAAGCTTTTTGCCTTTGGAGCATCTTCGGCGCCTGTACTCCAGCTGTAGTCCCCGCCCCCAGCAGCACAGCTCCATTGTAACTACTCTATGGCTATGGCTACACTTGCACTTCAAAGTGATGCCGCGGCAGCACTGCCGCGGCAGCGCTTTGAAGCGCTAAGTGTAGTCAAAGCACCAGCGCTGGGAGAAAGCTCTCCCAGCGCTGTCCGTATACTCCACATCCCTGTGGGGAATAACGTACAGCGCTGGGAGCCGCGCTCCCAGCGCTGGGGCTTTGACCACACTGGCGCTTTGCAGCGCCGCAATTTGCAGCGCTGGAGAGGGTGTGTTTTCACACCCTGCTGCAGCGCTGCAAATTTGCAAGTGTAGCCAAGGCCTATTAGAGACCTTTCCTTCAGCCAGGGATTTACTCATTATTATTTGTATTATAGTAGTGCCTAGGGACCCCAACCAAGTTTGGGACCCCCATTGTACTAGGTACTGTACACAGAGAATAAGAGACAGCCCCGGCTTCATGTACTGCATGCTAGGGGATATCAGGAGAGGACTCTAGGTTTCTAAAACTAAACTGACCTTTATTTTGAGAACTACTTAGAGAGATGCTGCAACTGCACTTAGCACTCCAGCCATGTGCACACAGACTGGCTTCCTAGTGCCTCCTGCAAACTCTTGCCTCCTGCAACCTGCCTTCCTCCCTCCAAGTTCCATGCTGGTTACTGCATCTTTCCTTTTAACAATTTTTGTTGTGGTTGTGTCTTTTGTGCAAGCATTTGCTGACTTGCTGGGGCCTGGGGTTGTAAGTATCCGGTCCACTGTAGGGACATGCCCTTTACTGCCTGCCCATTGTGGCCTGTTAGGACTCAGAGTCCTTCAAGTGTGCTGATCTTCAAACCAGTCTCCCACTTCTTGTGTGTGTTGTCACTATTGCTTCCACCCTGGTTCTGCCTTCATTCTGTTAGGTGGCAGCCTCTTGGTCCTCCGTATTGCTTGTTTCTTCTGAATCTCCCATGTCAGACCAGCTTATGGCTGAAGCTATGTCCTCCTGGCTCTGGCCCCATCTGTCCAGGTGCGCCGCCAGCTGTGACCATGTAGCTGCTGTTATCAAAAGTGAGCAGGTCTGTTCTGACCTTATCCCAGGGTTAAGATTTTATGAGTCCATATAGTCTCCACCTTTGTCTATGATTGCACTCTCAGCACATGTTCCATGTATGCTCTCAATTGGCATTCTTGCCTGGCCAGTAGATACGCTCCCTGGCTCATGTCAGGCATGCCTGTAACCCCAGGTGCGAAGCATGTATTGTCTCATGGTGTCAGCTCCTAAATCTGCTGGGATTACCTCTCCGTCACTTTTCAACAAACCCCGTCTTGTGCACACAGCTCATCCCTGACCCTGGTGTATGAATCGTTTCACTTCCTGTAGCCCCCCATCCTGTTTGGTGCTTTGTTGGAGCATCCCATCAGAGATGCAAAGATATGCTGGGCTCTCTCATGTTCCACAAAGCCATCTGTGTTGGAATCTGCAAGCCCCACCCCCCCCACCAGCTCAGTACAGCTGCCACTTGTGGTGACTGTCCTGGGCAGTACCTTATCCTTGCATCAAACTGCTGGAGTCTCAATAACAGTTGTTGTCACTTGGTTGCACTCAGCAGTGGCTTCTTCAGGATGCTTCCAAATGGCTTGTGATGTGACTGCACGTCCACCTTGTGCCCAAAGGTGAACTGATGGAACCATAGGTGCCAACTCCGTGGGTGCTCCGAGGCTGGCGCACCCATGGGGAAAAATTAGTAAGTGCTCTGCACCCACCAGCAGTCAAGCTCCCCGCCCTGCCTCCACCTCCTCCCCTGAGCACTCCGCGTCCCACTCCTCTGCCTACCTCCCAGCACTTGTCGCTGCCAAACAGCTGTAGCAAGCTCCAGGAGGGAGTGGGGAGGAGCGGGAATGTGGCATGCTCAGGGGAGGAGGCGGGGAAGAGCCAGGGATGGGATTTGGGGAAGGAGTCGGAATAGGGGCAGGGAGGAGGTGGAGTTGGGGTGGGGACTTTGGGAAATGGGGAGGAAGGGGGGCAGGGTAGGGGTGGAGTCAGGGCAGGGCCGGGCAGAGGGGGGTCGAGCACCCACCAGGGCCATTAGAAGTCAGCGCCTATGGATGGAACCATTCCATTCCACAGAGCACATCCTAGGGCTCCTTCTATCAGAGTGTATCCCTTTTTTGTGCCTCTCAGGCGTCTCTTCTGCAGTGCCTGTACATTGAGAGTCTTTGGATCAGTTAGTTATGCTGCAGATCCCTGCCTCTTCACTAGGAGTCTCTGCACCCTCAATCCCTGCAGGGAGTGCTGCTTTTTCCCCCCTTCCTGGGGTAGCTGTGACAGTGGGGCACAAAGAGTGGTCTTTCTTTCCCACATCCCTTGCGCTATTGTTTGGGTGTTATTCTTTCTGCCTTTCTTGATGCTTTCCATAATACATATGCTGGACCATACATTCCTATCAGTCTGTGTCAGTGTTTTCCCCAGGAATTGAAATGGGGGGGGTGTTCGAATTTATAGGGGGGGGCGGTCAGGGCCGATGAGGGGTGAGACCGTGAGGGTGAAAGTAGGCTGTATGGCACCATAGTAAAAATTGAAAAATGTTTCATGACCATTTTATTAGATTTAACTCATGTTTTAAAACCATCACACAATTTAAAGTTGGCTACTCAAGCCTTCTATGAAGCACTACATCTACATCCTTCTTGGTTTCTTGTTATAATTTTGCATAACTCCGTTAATGAACTTATTAAATGCAGTACGTTCATCTTTGGTGGCTTCTCATGTGTCCGGTACTTCCATTCCTTCAATTGACATGCTCATTAGTTCATTCACATGATCAGGCAGAAGGTGACTTCTTTTAGAACACAACATTCTATTCAATGAGGCAAAAGAATGCTCAACTGTAGCTGTTGTGACTGGGAGTAGCGAGAGATGAATTCCAACTTCTTTCATCCCGGGAAACATAACACAAAGATTGGGTCAAGTCACTAATGATGATAAAAAAGACGTTCAAGCCAAATCTTCATTCATTCGTCATATGATATTCCACTCTGTGTTCAAATTCTCTATTCTGTCATGAGCACATGGCAGCCTCATTGCCGGTAGTGCCTCACTCCACTCAGCTGTCAGTGTTTTATAGGACAGGGATCTGTAAAAGCTACATAAAGGTTGAGTAGAATCTAGAAGTCGATGTTGTAGATTTTTAAGAATCAAGTCTGTGTACTTTTTCAGTTGTCTTAACGAACACTTCTTGTCCTCTTCACTTAAGGATTCGATATAAATGCCTTCATTAGTCAACTTCTGGACTGAAGTTTTGCTTCTTCCAGTACTTTTTCAATGGATAGCTCTCTGATTGATCCAAATGTAGCTTGTCTTGCTGGACAAAGATCTACTACTGTTGTAGCAGATGCCTGGATGACATTGTTTAATGACCCATGTGGTTTAAACAGTAGACTTACAAGAGAGAGAATGGTGATAGTCTTCTCTGAACGTAGTAGCAAAAGTAATCCACCAGCCTCACTACTTAGTTCCATCCCATTTTGGTAGATACTTTCAAAAGCCAGTAATAACAGCTGGAGTAATTTTAAGACAACAGCCAAGGATCGCTTATGAGAAAACCAGAGGGTTTTCCCAGGTTGGACTAATTTGAACTTCAATCCCAGTGTATCGTTCATATTTTCCAAGATATTCAGTCTTTTTGGACTCTTGCTGAAAAAAGAATATGATGAAGACATTGTATTTATAGCTTTTTTAGTGTCTTTTGAAGAGTCTGCAACTCGTACTAGCACTAGTTGGAGTAGATGGCCTCTGCAGTGTGTGTAGGAGAGATTAAGGTTACACTTTTCCCTGAGCAAAGCTTGTACTCCACCATGTCTTCCAGAGAAGTTTGCAGCTCCATCATATGCACAAGCAGCCATCTGTTTGGGGTCCAGTTGACAAGCATTTAACTCTTCTAAGATGTGGGTTGTCACAGATGCAGCCGATGTGTCTTCTATAACTTGAACCATCTAGAAATGCATCTACTGGCCTATCACTGACGTCAAGATAACGTACACAATGACTTAATACTTGATGCCCATTTGCATCGGTGCATTCATCAGCCATGTATGCAAATTTTTTTAATGTGGCGAGAGATTTCTTCACTTTTTCAGCTGCTGAGTCTTTCACTATTGTACCACATGCTTCTAGCCAGTCAGTTGAGTTTCTTGCAGAAAAATAGTGAGCATTTGCTGGTCTTGTTTGGAACCAGTGTTCAACTTCAGGATGAACAAGTGACAATGCACTTGACATTGGCCTCCAGTTTGTAGACTGTTGTATCTCTTGCTTAAATAGAAAGTATGATGCCACAGCCATGTTGTTCACATGAACTGTGTTGTGTCTCCAGCATTCTTAACAGCCTCATTAACACTCACCGGTGTTGTCCTTGGTCAGTGGAGACTCAGAGTTAAGAGGTGCTTTCACATGAATTCACCTCCCAGTGAGGGGCAAGAAGGCACCTTGCTGATTCCTCCAGCTGCTCACTGTTCGCTCTGGCCATTGTTGTTCGTTGTGCCACCGTTCACTCCATCACTCTGTTGTCAATGGCGCTGCACCATCACCTTCTGCTGCCACTTGCCACTGTGACCTCTGGGAGTTGGTCTCTTGAGGTTCCATCCAGCTCTCAGTGATTTCAGCTGAGCTCTCAGTGGGGGAACCTCGCTGCTAGTGCAGACTGGGCCATCTCTTTCACAGAAACACTGTCCCACAGCAGGTCTAAGCACTTAGACCTGATTATCAGTGATTTCAGCTGTAGTGGTCACTTAACAAAACAAAAGACTATCTATGGAGCCTAATCAGCTCTGTCCTTAAACAGTGGAGAGGGCAAATCAAATAGTATTTGTGACTCAGGCAGACCACCAAGCAACACACCTGTCCCCACCCTCTCTCTTGATGCCCTCAATCAGCACAGGCTAAGTACAGTTCTACTGCCCTTTACTAATACAGTAAGGGTATGGCTACACTTACGGTTTGCAGCGCTGGTAGTTTGCAGCGCTGGTCATCCAGCTGTGTAGGAGCAGCGCTGGTGTGTGGCCACACTCACAGCTACCAGCGCTGGTGTGTGGCCACATTTGCAGTATTAGCAGCGCTGTTAGGAGTGCTGCATTATGGGCAGCTATCCCAGCATTCAAGTGCAACAACGTGCTTTTCAAAAGAGGAGGGTGGAGGGGGTGTACTGTGACAGGGAGCGGGGAAGATAGAGTGGATTTTTGGAGCCAACACTGTTGTGTGTTAGCTTCCTGACTTGGAAAAATCACAAAATGTTCATGAGCCCTTAGTCTTAACTCTTAATTGCATACAGCCTGCCTCCAACACGGACTCCCCCCCCCCGCTGTTTCACTCACTCCCTGTGGTGTTTGCTGTGATCAGTGTTTGTTTTAGATTAGCAGTTCAACGGAGCTCCGATCGGTTCTGTTTCATTCACTCTCCCTGCCTCTCATTTGATTGTTTACAGCCAGGTACAGATGATCACAGCAAACAGGAGCTCTGTTCGGAGCTCCGATCGGAGCTCGTTCACAACAAAACAAAGAGAGGCTGCATAACAAAACAAAGAGAGTAATTTATAAAAGCATTCTGGGATACACCTTATACCCTGGAGGCCAATCACAGCGCTGGTGTGTGGCCACACTTGATGACCAGCGCTGCAGCACCAGCGCTGGAATCCTTATTCCCCATGCCGAGTGAGGTATACGGCCAGCGCTGCAGCCAGGGAGTTGCAGCGCTGGAAGTGCCCTCCAGGTGTGGCCACTTACTAATTGCAGCGCTGGTAGAGGCTTTCCAGCGCTGCAAATCGCCAGTGTAGCCATACCCTAAGGATAATAACATTTCATTACCCCCACATTCAACTGATTTGTAACCCAAGCCCAGCCAAAATCTATCACTTGGGCAATGCAGCTCTGTTTGCTGGATACTTAGGTAGATTAGCTGTGAATATAAATACAATCTGATCTGAAGCCTTTCCTCCCAGCCCCTAGCTCATCACTAGCTATCAGGGAGAGCTCATTTAGACTTTGTTTACAAAACATAATTTGAAATTATTAGGTTGGCCAACATCACCAAAATGAATACACTGACATTGTCATAAAAAACAACAGCTGAATCAGGATGTGAGTCTATGTTCATTCTTTTCAAATCTATTATACTTTTTCAGATAGACGTATTTTATCATACACTGTATATGCTTTTAAAGTGTGTATTAATGTTTCAATTTCAATTCAAATTTCCAAACAGTCACTAAATTGGCAACACTGCATGTAACTAGTTCACAAAATGGAGGTGGTGTTGGGGAAATTTGGGGTGTGTGTGTAGGGAAAGCCCTGGTCTGTGTCCTGCTTCCTGGGTTCCTTTAGCTTGAGTCTGTGTACTCGTTCTGCCGTAGCTGCTGTTATTTTGACCCTTTCCCTGGAAGTTCAGCTGTCCTTGCTATTGGAGGCATTTCCTAGGTGCAGATCCGGTTCTCTAAGCCATTTCTGCTGTAGGCTGGCATCACGTGTCCCACAAATGATCCTGTCTCTAATTAAGGAATCTTTTATGTCTCCAGCATTTATATGTGGACTCCAGTGTTCTCAGCTCTGTAATGTAAATATCTATACCCTGTTCTCCTTCTTGCTTTTGGATAAAAAGACAGTGCCTCTCTACAGTCTCAGTCTATCTGGGGTCACAGTAGACATCAAATTCCTTTATCATCTATTTCAGTATTCCAGGCATTATTTATGGCAACAGTATCTCACTCACTTCTCCTCTTTTTCCCCCAATGAGTTAGTAAAAAAGCTTTACCTTCATTTTCTCATCTTTATCCTCCATAATCAGCTCTCTATATAGACTCACTTCTTGCTTCCACTGCTTTTGTGCTTGTGCAAAGTTTTCCATCTGGAAATCCAGCGTTCCCAGTGGTCTAAGTCCCTCCATGCTCCCTGTTTGCTCTGTTTTGAGGGTCTGCTTTGTTTGCCTGTTAATCACACTCTCTTCCTTGCTGTGGGTCTGATAGATTGGCTGCTGCCATCATGTTTCATGCACCATAAACTGGGTAATAACAAGAAATGGCTCCGTGTTTCTAGAACTAAACTCTTTTTTTATGAAGACAACTGTTTAGAGGTGTTGCAGCTACAGGTGGCATTCCAGCCACATGTACACAGACTGGTTCCTGGTGCCTTCTCCAAACTCTTCCCTCCTGCAACCTTCAAGTTTTCATGCAGGTCCCGACTCCAAAGAGCTTTTCCCTGAGAACCTCTGAGGGTGCTATGCAGATAAAGGATTGGATAGATGCTATCTTAGCACTTCTAGTTCAAACTGGAGATGGGAAATAAGTAACTTCCAGCTGATACAAACCTGTTAGAACCTTTAAAGTAGGTTGGGATCTAGAAACAACCAATCACTTTCTGGGGTAGGAGGGCTGTTATTTTCTTCTGTATCCCACTTTAACAATCAGCCACTGAAAACAGGAGCTTAGACTGAAAATGCCATCCTAGCCCTAACTATAACCATCAAAGCGGCTGAGGAATAAGTGTGTCTTGGCAAGACAAATTGCAAGGCTCAATGTCAATGGCGGTATCCCAGGGAGAAAGCATCAAATAAAAGATTATCCTTATTTGTGAGGAGCCTATTCTAGCAAGAAATTGAATGAGGGCCATCTGCAAACAAAAGCAGGATGGCTACCTATGGAGTCATGCTCGAGAACCTGCCTTTGCCATAATTAGTTATTCAATTTGGAACTTGAATTCAGCAGTCTGGCACACAAAATGCTACAGGATCTCTGGCCTATTTTATCCTCCTAGGGGTCTTGCATGTCACGCCAAGCCCTGCTTGATGCTGAAGTTAGATGACATCAGGCATTTTCAGATTGGCCCAGCCCTGTTTTATCAGGCGGCCATATACTGGGCTGGATTGTGAGCTGCCGCTGAGGAATGGCTGGCATTGCTCAGGACGGGTGTACAAAACTGACTCTACATCATCTTTGAATTTATAGCTGCTCAGGGATTGGTCGAGGCTTTGGAGTAAATTAGAGCAACCTAAGGGCTGCTCCAATTTATGACTGCTACTAAGGGGCTGTTTCAGAAGCCAGGGATCATGTGCGCATAAAGGGCCTCTGGGCATGCCCCTTGCTGTGGCCACACTCCCTATACCAGTGGAATAAGAGCTCCTAGAGAGGCTCTATGCTACTCAAGGAGCCTTCAGCACTTGCGGGATCTTCTGGTGACTAGGTAAGCTGGCTTGAGGGCAGTGCTGGGCTGCTGAAGGGGGAGAATCAGGGCAAGTGCCTTGTCAGTTGTGACTAGTTGTGATTCCCTTAAAGTATTCATCACCCAGCGACACTATCCAGGAGCAATTTCCATGAACATTCTTTCTATTTGGTATATCATTAGCTTTACAGTTTGGGAAACTGCCATGCACACGACAAGTTGAGAAGTCAAGGAAATTTGCCCTAGCAGCTCATGGGTGTTGAGCTTTGCTCCCACAGGGTAAAAACTTGGATCCCTTGAAGTCAATGGGAATTTTTTTGCCATTGACTTTAATAAGGCCAGGAGCTCACTCCCAAAGTCTAAGGTCTATGCAGTCCATATCAATCCAAATGTTACCAAGAGAGATGTTCCACTCTGAAAGATGGCCAAGGCCAGTCTACCCTCAGCCCTCTACAGTCCTGATCTGAAAGTTGACTCGAATATCTGGTGGTATGAGAAGGTCTCCCAGCCTCCAATCCCTGTCTGTTTACTCCACCTGCCATCTCTTGTCATGACCATGAGCTGTGTTACTGGGACTCTCTGTGGAAGGGAATTTCTCGTGCATTTGTCTGTGCAGCACCTACTACAATGGGGCCCAGATTGTTGGTCAGGGTCTCTGGACACCACTGTAGCACAAATAAAACCCAAGAACAAGAACAGATGAATATAATCGTGCTTAGGTGCTTAATTCAATCATCGAGGAAAGTTCAGTACTGAGCAAGCTGAGTGCATAGTTTTTAAATGTTCACATAACAAACATTCGCAGCCAGTTTTCTCCAAATGAAGTCCAGGCTGCATGTCCATCATTGCAGAGTGCATCCAAGTTGGGTTTGATCTTTGCTGTTGGGTTGAACCCAACCAGGTTGGTAGCGAGTGACCAAAATTAATTACTAGGTGGCAGCTGCTTTCATGATCGATGTGAAGGGAGTTGGTGGCCTTGGGCCAGTTCCTAGTGGACAATTGTCTAAATCACCACAACCACTGCACAACTGGCGCTAATTGGTACCCCACTCAGCAGCCTCAGAAGACAGGCCTAAGACTGTAGGAAAGCCAGAGTCCATGACTGTTATCCTGCTCTGGGAAAAAATAAAAGGTCTTGATTCAAGCCAGACCTTTCCACAACAACTAGTCTCTCTCTGCACAGTCAGTTGATCACACCATCCCCTAGCCTTTTTTCTGAATGACCTTCAGCTGGCAGACAGAGGGGGAAAGTCAGTGGAAGGAATTCCTGTGGTCGACAGACAAGAGATGAGTTCAGGAAGACCCCACTGGCAGAGGGATGGAGTTATTGTGGGCTGATGTTGGACAGGGACTGGGGACAGGTCCTACTGGGAGGATGGAATTCCTGGGTGGTCTGGTTGAAGATCACTTGGGACAAACCCCAGTGGGAAGCGCCTTGACCTAGGGAAGTGAAAATTCCCCTCTCCAGTCACGATCTGCTGATATTGCCATCTCAGTGCACTCCTCCCCATTGTTGCAAGGGCAACTATTAACAAAAGCAGCTCCTTGTACCGATGCCCCAATAAGCTCAGCCCAAACAAACTCAGCTCCACCAGCCCCGAATCCTCACTGATGAAGAAAACCTTTACGCCATAAATCAAATTTGGAGGCACTGAGGTTCCATAAACAAGCTTATTTTCTGAAGCCAGGGCCCATTACGTTATCTGTCACTTTATTGGGGTTTCTGAGCCATTTATTTTTATGTATATACATTGGAGCTGGTGAGCTGGCATTGGCCTGAGAGTATAAAACTGACAAGACATGGTAGCGGAGTGTGAAAACTGTCAGCAAAGCAGCAGCCTGTGAAATTAACATGATATGGAAAGCGTCAATGTTTATTTACTGGAAATATCTGGATGGAATGCACAGGCAGCAGAGGGCAGCCGTCTCGTTGCGTCACGGAGTGGGAAGGGGCCTGCCGAAGGATGACAATGATTACATCGAAACATAGGAATTGCCAGCCTGGATCAGCCCCCCTTGCCCAGTATCTTGTCTCTCTGGCAGTGGCTTTGGAGACAGGAAAGGACTCAACAGTATATAGGTAACGCAGGAAACGCTGAATAGTTTGGTGGGGTGGTGGAACCCCCAAAGACATGCAATACCTAGGGGACCTCCTAAAGCTGTCTAGGTTGTTATCACTGTGATATTATGAAGCACAGGGCCTGATTCTCCTTGTAAATCAATGGATGTTTGGTGCCCAAGTGTTTGCGAATTTCATCCCTAAATGGCTGCTGTGTTCCACCTGCGTGGAGGCTGCATTTCAGCAGTGGGAGATCAGCTATGCAGCTTGTACTCAGTTGGGTGGTTTATGATCTCAGATGAAAGGCCCTGCATAAATGCCAGTTCAACTCCACTACCAACAAATACACCTGGCTATTGCCATGGTGTTACTTATGCTGGCCTGACTGTGCAGACCCATACAGCATGTGTGATTGGCACAACTTTTACATACCAGCTGGCCTGGCCTGACATTCTCACTTTGAAACTGGAGGTTGCCTTTTTCTGGGTGGCCTACCTACCATGGTGGACAAGCCCCACCTTCCCAACAGAGAGGGCAAGGGTCTTGCCTAGGGTCACCCACCAGACTGGTGGTAGAGCTAGGAATAGTAACCAAGTCTCCTGAGTCCCAGTCCAGTGCACTATCTGCTGTTTCAAACCACCTCCCTAACATGCCATCTTTGATATAAGTATAATTCCTGCCTTATGAGATGGAAACAGATACTAGGCCTGAGTCCCCACTGCCTTGCCCCTCATGACACCATTGACACTTGGGCAACGTGTGTACAGAACGCTGCTGTTCTCATTCAGAAGGGTTTTGTACTCACTTAGCCCTCTGGCTACTCTGAGTTATGCCAGGGGCTCTTTCACACCCTGGCCAGCCCAGGATTGCAAGTGCAAAAAGATGGCATAGAGTCACCATTCCCATCCCACCCCATGCACCGGCCCAGCTGAGGAGTGAGCCCTTGGTGTGCAAGTGGAGTGTTTGTGTGCAGGAGAGAAAGGTATGTGGGTCTGAGGGGGAAGGGTTGGGTGAGTAGGGTGTATATGAACCCGGGTGTGTGGAGAGTGGGTGTGCCTGGGCATCCGCAGACCATGTTTGTATTGGTAAATCAGCAGCCCTGGGTAGCCCCACCAGCCGGCAACATCTGTAACATCAACATATATCCCCTGTGCTGATGGTAGGGAGGGAGAGCAGATGAGGAGTAGCAGTGGATAGTCCTCTTTGTCCAGCGACTGCTGGAGATAAACAGCACATCCCTGATCAGCATTAGAGGCTGGTGAGTCTCAGCTGGGATGAATATCCAGTTCAGTTCCACTACGACCTGCCAAAGCCCAGATGCTTATCCAAAAATCATAGCCCCCTTTGCTTCAGAAATTGACTGGAGCTGTGGAGAGAATTGCTTCTTGGCTGGGATTCCCAGGACAGACTGGTTCTGGTTGGGTCCCAAATAGTCCAGCACTGTGCTCCTTTACTTCCACATCCGCACCGGATGGAATCAGGAAATGCAGCGGCTCATGGGAAGGGAGGAGGGAGGGAGGAATCAAGCAAATGAAAATTAACCAAACCTCACTAAAAAAAAAAGAAAAAAGCTTTGGGTCTGGCTCACACTTTGCCTTCACCAATAGCAGTGGTGAGCCGCTCTCCACCCAGCCAGCGGCCTAAGAGAGCCTGCCTGGTGGCAGCTGCTGCAGCACACCAGCTGTGGGCTGCGAGACTATGGCTGAAAGAACGGTATTTTTACTGCAGGTCCTGACCCATCAGTGGGAAATGTTTTGCTGCCTGCTTGAAAGTGAAATGCATGACTTTAATCCTCTGGTTATTCTCTTGCACAGTCTCTCTCCTCAGCAGGGCTGAGGGCTCATGTGTAGCAGCATCCCTGGTGCAGGAAGGCCCTTTGGACCCTTCTCCTTTTCAGCAAGTAAAAATAGGAAACTCCTGCCTGATTGATCTGCTGCCTTTGAGCTTTTCAAGGAGCGGATCTTCTTCTGTGACAGTCTCCCACCTGGTTGGGTGCCTGGTAAATCTGCTGTTAAAGGGCAGGGAGTGGCTGTTAATCACTTAAAAATAGGATAGCCTGATTCTTAGTTTCACCAGGGGCTCTTTGCATTGCTCTGGCTGGCCCCGTGCCACCCACCAGGCAGCCAGTCTGATGTGCCTGAGAATTAGGCTCATGAATCTTTCCTGGAAGGGTCGCTGCACAGTCTCATCCCACTGCCTTCTGGAAGACCCCATGGTGAGCAGTCCCACATTTCCACTCTACCCCGGCCTGGAAACGAGCCAGCACCGAAAGGATTAAAACACCTCACGATTGACCCACTGTGGGCTATGGCTGTGGTCCAGGCACTGCAGCCACATGCTCTGCTGTTTCTCTGCACTGAGCCACTTATTGACGAGAAATCTAATCTCACTGCATTATACGTAATTGGGTCCCCCGACCACTCTATTTGCTTTCCCTCCCTGCGTGCTGCCCCTCCCATTTTCATGCCATAAGCACATTTAGCTAGAAGCCTTGATAACGGCACAGGGCTATGAGCCTGATTGCTGTAGAAAAGCATCCAACTGTCCTCTTTCGTCTCCTAAATCCAAATGACAAGAAACAGAGGAAAACGATTTTCCAAGCCCATGGCTGAGTGCCAACTCTGATAAAAGGCCATAATTAATCTCCCCAGCTTTATTAGAATATCATTACAATTAACTTAGCAATCTTCTGTTGATCAAAGCCATTGTTCCCCACAGAGCAGAGGAGACTGGTGCTGCTGGAATTTGCATGTGCTGCATTGAGCATGGATTGTGCACTTGTTAATGTCATCTAGATCCAGGTTAGTGCAGCACGTCTACCAGTGACCCTTCCAAGAGTCACAATGTGAGTTTTAGGGACTGGAGCTGGGTGACATATTTTGGATGAAACTTTTTTTCACCAGAAAATGCACATTTGCGTCAACTGAACCATTGCGTGAATTCATGGGCAATTCATCAAATTGTTTTGGCTACAAAGAAAATACCCCAAACGTCAAAAATCTTTTTTTTAAATTCAAAATTACTTTTTGTTTTGAATTTGACTTCCAGTTTATTTTCTTTAGAAAAAGAAGTTTAAAAAACCTCCAAAACCTTGAAAGCAAAATGTTTCATTTCATTTCCAGTCAACATTTAATTTGACACCAAATAATTTGGGGGATTATTTTTTCATTTCACTGAAAATTTTTCGTTTTGGGTCAACATGAAGCCATTTTTTTTCCATTCAGCCACCGAGCTGAAAAAAAATGGTTATTCATGCACAGCTCTGCATGAGTGAGTGTATTGAGAGGTCGTGTGGCCTAGTGCAGTACTTCTCAAGCTATCTGATGTGGAGGACCAGAAATTTTTTTCCCCCAATGTGCCAGGGACCGGTGCCATATTATTATTCTATTCAACGCTCTTATGAGGAAACTTGCCGCAGACCGGCAGCCGATGGCTTGCGGACCCACCACTTTGAGAAGCACTGGCCTAGTGGATAAGGCCTGGAGACCTAGCTTCACAGCGTTTAAGGACAGAAGGGACCATTGCTCCTGGAGCATCCCAGGAATGGAATTGTGACTTGAGGAGGCAGAGCTCCTCACTCCGGGAGGCTGGTAATTTGCTCCTGGACTCTATCAACTGTAACCCCATTTTCTGGGCAATCCTAAAACTCTGACTGCCAGAAGCCAGGAGGGGAAGACAGGGCGGTTTGCTCCAAAATTTCCCTGTCTGTACATTCCTCCGGCAGCTCTGGTACTGGCCACTGTCAGAGACAGGATACTGGGCTAGATGGACCATTGGTCTGACCCAGTGTGGCTGTTCTTAACAGCAAATCACTACCCTGTCTCCTGCTAGTTAGAGGTTGGTTGGGGATGAGCCAAGACTCCACCATTCTCCAACCAGCCCTGCTCACCTGCTCCAGGAGACAGTAAGTGGAGGTGTCACACCCTTTATTCTGCAGGCCAGGACTCAAGGTTTGGGGAGCATAGAATGATAGAAATGGAGGACTGGAAGGGATCTCGATAGGTCATCTATTTCAGTCCCCTGCACTGAGGCTGGACTAAGTATTATTTAGACCATCCCTGAACAGTGTTAGTCTAACCTGCTCTTAAAAATCTCTAATGATGGAGATTCTACAACCTCCCTAGGCAATTTGTTCCAGTGTTTAACTACCCTGACAGTTAGGAAGTTTTTCCTAATGTCCAACCTAAACCGCCCTTGCTGCAATTTAAGCCCATTGCTTCTTGTCCTGTCCTCGGGATAAGGAGAACAATTTATCACCATCACCTTTTTAACAATATTTTACATACTTGAAGCCTGTTATCACGACCCCCCTCCTCAGTCTTCTCTTCCCCAGACTAAACAAACCCATTTTTTAAAAAAATCTTTCCACATAGGTCAGGTTTCTAGACCTTTAATCTTTTTTGTTGCTTTCCTCTGGACTTTCTCCAGCTCGTCCACATCTTGACTGACATGTGGTGCCCAAAACTGGACACAGGATCCTGCTGGCCTTATCAGTGCTGAAATTACGTCTTGTGTTTTGCTTACAACACTCCAGCTACAACATCCCAGGATGATGTTCAGTTATTTTGCAACAGTATCACATTGTTGACTCATATTTAGTTTGTGATCCACTATAACCCCCAGATCCTTTTCTGCAGTCCTAAACAGTCCTTTTGTATTTGTGCAACTGATTGTTCCTTCCTAAGTGGAGTACTTTGCATTTGTCCTTATTGAATTTCAGCCTCTTCATTTCAGATCATTTTGCCAGTTTGTCAAGATCATTTTGAATTCTAATCCTGCCTTCCAAAGCGTTTGGAACCCCTCCCAGCTTGGTATTGTCTGCAAACTTTGTAAGTGTACTCTCTTGCATGTTCAAGAACATAATGGGGTGTGTGTCAGGGGGGGCATTATTTCCCATTACGCCCCTGAATAGACGTATAGTCCAAGCTACAATCTAGCCCTCAATGACCTAAATTGTACCTGCAGATATTGTGGGTGCAAAATTGTGCCACTAAGTTGCACAAAAAGGGTGGCCAGGGGTTAAAAGTCTGGGCCTATATCCTCGGCGCTTTCTTTCCTCTTGGTGTTATCTGGGGCTGTTTCTAGCGAGCAGACATATACGCTGTATTCAAAAATGTGATGCTAAGCAGCAGAGAACACACCTGGGAGGCTGCATTGCATAAGCCCCCGTCACATACACGTCTTCAGTGGCTGCTGCTGCGAACCAGCCAAATTGATTTTTTTTTCCTTTAAGCAAAAAGAGCATCAAAGCATTTGTTTTGAAAGCAAAACACCCCAATTTCCTGTACTTGGCAAGAAGGTAGAAACCAGACCTGATGGGGCTCATGCCTGTGGTGTGCAAGGACCTGATTGGGCTCTCATTTGCATCTGTGTAGATCAGGAGCAACACATCAAGGTTAATAAAGCTACCCCCTGTGTAAAAGTGATGTGTGAGCAGAACCAGTTCTCAAGCATCAATTGCTTAGCAGTCACTTTAATCCATTTGTAAAGCCGCTCCCTCTTGCAATGAAGGGTGAGGCATTTGAACATCTCACTCTTTTTTTTAAATTAAATCTCACTCATTTAGATTGTCACCACTTGAGAGCCCTGGAATAAAAAAAAAAGGAAGGTCCAATTTTGGGGCTAATCAACCTTGCCAGTGTCCCTTTAACCAGCCACCAAGGAAAAAGGAACAGCTGTTCCAATCCATTAGCTCAATCCAGATATCGCTGATAACCACACAGCTAGTCTGCAACACTTATTCCGCTGCCTTTACCACAAATCCTTGGCCACAAATCCTTAACCCTTGAGAGGCGGGAAAAAATGGAAATGGCTTATTTTTGAGCTGTGAATTGGATACACACAGTGATGGGTGCCATGTATAGCAAGGTGCTGGTGCAGAAGCACCTAATTAGCTCATGTCCAGTCAGCTCCATTCAAGGGAAGCAGATTGGGGCTGATAGAAAAGGCCTGATGCTGGTCTGAGGCTTGGCAATACCTGCTGGTTTGACAAGTCAAGGGCTATAAAGGCTGGAAGAGAGCCGGAAGGAAGGGAGAGGCGTAGCAAGGGAGAAGCCAGCCAGCCAGCCAAGTGGAAGGCTGACTCTGCCTGTAAAGGAGGTAACCAACCTGTAAAGTATCAGAGGGGTAGCCGTGTTAGTCTGGATCTGTAAAAGCAACAAAGAATCCTGTGGCACCTTATAGACTAACAGACGTTTTGCAGCATGAGCTTTCGTGGGTGAATACCCACTTCTTCAGATGCAAGTGGTGGAAATTTCCAGGGGCAGGTTTATATATGCAAGCAAGAAGCAAGCTAGAGATAACGAGGTTAGATCAATCAGGGAGGATGGGGCCCTGTTCTAGCAGTTGAGGTGTGAAAACCAAGGGAGGAGAAACTGGTTCTGTAATTGGCAAGCCATTCACAGTCTTTGTTTAATCCTGAGCTGATGGTGTCAAATTTGCAGATGAACTGGAGCTCAGCAGTTTCTCTTTGAAGTCTGGTCCTGAAGTTTTTTTGCTGCAGGATGGCCACCTTAAGATCTGCTATTGTGTGGCCAGGGAGGTTGAAGTGTTCTCCTACAGGTTTTTGTATATTGCCATTCCTAATATCTGATTTGTGTCCATTTATCCTTTTCCTTAGAGACTGTCCAGTTTGGCCGATGTACATAGCAGAGGGGCACTGCTGGCATATGATGGCATATATTACATTGGTGGACGTGCAGGTGAATGAACCAGTGATGGTGTGGCTGATCTGGTTAGGTCCTGTGATGGTGTTGCTGGTGTAGATATGTGGGCAGAGTTGGCATCGAGGTTTGTTGCATGGGTTGGTTCCTGAGCTAGAGTTACTATGGTGCGGTGTGCAGTTACTGGTGAGAATATGCTTCAGGTTGGCAGGTTGTCTGTGGGCGAGGACTGGCCTGCCACCCAAGGCCTGTGAAAGTGTGGGATCATTCTCCAGGATGGGTTGTAGATCCCTGATGATGCGCTGGAGGGGTTTGAGCTGGGGACTGTATGTGATGGCCAGTGGAGTCCTGTTGGTTTCTTTCTTGGGTTTGTCTTGCAGTAGGAGGCTTCTGGGTACACGTCTGGCTCTGTTGATCTGTCTCCTTATTTCCTCGTGCGGGTACTGTAGTTTTGAGAATGCTTGGTGGAGATTTTGTAGGTGTTGGTCTCTGTCTGTGGGGTTAGAGCAGATGCGGTTGTACCTCAGTGCTTGGCTGTAGACAATGGATCTTGTGGTGTGCCCGGGATGGAAGCTGGAGGCATGAAGGTAGGCATAGCGGTCGGTAGGTTTTCGGTATAGGGTGGTGTTAATGTGACCATCAATTATTTGCACCGTAGTGTCGAGGAAGTGGACCTCCCGTGTAGATTGGTCCAGGCTGAGGTTGATGGTGGGGTGGAAGCTGTTGAAATCGTGGTGGAATTTTTCCAGAGTCTCCTTCCCATGGGTCCAGATGATGAAGATGTCATCAATGTAGCGTAGGTAGAGAAGGGGCGTGAGTGGACGGGAGCTGAGGAAGCGTTGTTCCAGGTCAGCCATAAAAATATTGGCATATAGTGGGGCCATGCGGGTGCCCATAGCGGTGCCACTGATCTGGAGATATATATTGTCATCAAATTTGAAATAGTTGTGTCTGAGGATAAAGGCACAGAGCTCAGCAACCAGTTGTGCTGTGGCATCATCAGGGATACTGTTCCTGACAGCTTGTATTCCATCAGCGTGTGGGATGTTGGTGTAGAGAGCCTCTACATCCATGGTGGCCAGGATGGTGTTTTCTGGAAGTTCACCAATGCATTGTAGTTTCCTCAGGAAATCAGTGGTGTCACGGAGATAGCTGGGCGTGCTGGTGGCATAGGGTCTGAGTAGAGAGTCCACATATCCAGACAGTCCTTCAGTGAGAGTTCCAATGCCCGAGATGATGGGGCGTCCAGGATTTCCAGGTTTGTGGATTTTGGGCAGTAGATAGAATAGCCCTGGTCGGGGCTCTAAGGGTATGTTGACTTGTTCCGGTGTTAGTGTAGGGAGTGTCTTGAGTAGATGGTTCAGTTCCTTAGTGTATTCCTCAGTGGGATCTGAGGGAAGTGGCCTGTAGAATTTGGTGTTGGAGAGTTGTCTGGCAGCCTCCTTTTGGTAGTCAGACCTGTTCATGATGACAACAGCACCTCCTTTATCAGCCTCTTTGATTATAATGTCAGGATGGTTTCTGAGGCTGTGGATGGCATTGCGTTCTGCACGACTTAGGTTATGAGGCAAGCGATGTTGTTTTTCCACAATTTCTGCCTGTGCACGTCGGCGGAAGCATTCAATGTATAGGTCCAGACTGTCATTTCGACCCTCAGGAGGAGTCCATGTGGAGTTCTTCTTTTTGTGCTGTTGGTGGGAGGGTAACTGTGTATCAGTGCGCTGTTCAGTGTTGTCCTGAAAGTATTCTTTGAGTCGGAGACGGCGAAAGTAGGCTTCCAGATCGCCGCAGAACTGTATCATGTTGGTGGGGGTGGCAGGGCAAAAAGCGAGTCCCCGAGATAGGACAGACGTTTCTTCTGGGCTGACTGTGTGGTTGGATAGATTGACGATATTGCTGGGTGGGTTAGGGGTACCACGGTTGTGGCCCCATGTGGCAGGTAGGAGTTTAGACAGCTTACAGTCCTTTTTCCTTTGTAGAGAGGTGAAGTGAGTGATGTAGATCTCCTGTCTTATTTTAGTGAAGTCCGTTTGTATGGAAGTTTGGTTATTGATGAGAGTCTCCAGGTTGGAGAGCTCTTTTTTGATGTTTTCCTGTTTGCTGTATAGGAGGCTGATCAGGTGGTTCCTCAGTTTCTTTGATAGAGTATGGCATAATCTCTCACTGTGGTCCGTGTAGTATGTAGATAGCAGTGGATTTTTTACCTTTAGTCCATTTGGTATGATGTCCATCCGTTTGCATTTGGAAAGGAAGATGATGTCTGTCTGTATTTGTGCAAGTTTCTTCATGAGGTTGATGGATTTCCACTCCATACGGCTAAATGCAGTGCCTTGCATGGTGTCAAGTATCAGAGGGGTAGCCGTGTTAGTCTGGATCTGTAAAAGCAACAAAGAATCCTGTGGCACCTTATAGACTAACAGACGTTTTGCAGCATGAGCTTTCGTGGGTGAATACCCACTTCTTCAGATGCAAGTGGTGGAAATTTCCAGGGGCAGGTTTATATATGCAAGCAAGAAGCAAGCTAGAGATAACGAGGTTAGATCAATCAGGGAGGATGGGGCCCTGTTCTAGCAGTTGAGGTGTGAAAACCAAGGGAGGAGAAACTGGTTCTGTAATTGGCAAGCCATTCACAGTCTTTGTTTAATCCTGAGCTGATGGTGTCAAATTTGCAGATGAACTGGAGCTCAGCAGTTTCTCTTTGAAGTCTGGTCCTGAAGTTTTTTTGCTGCAGGATGGCCACCTTAAGATCTGCTATTGTGTGGCCAGGGAGGTTGAAGTGTTCTCCTACAGGTTTTTGTATATTGCCATTCCTAATATCTGATTTGTGTCCATTTATCCTTTTCCTTAGAGACTGTCCAGTTTGGCCGATGTACATAGCAGAGGGGCACTGCTGGCATATGATGGCATATATTACATTGGTGGACGTGCAGGTGAATGAACCAGTGATGGTGTGGCTGATCTGGTTAGGTCCTGTGATGGTGTTGCTGGTGTAGATATGTGGGCAGAGTTGGCATCGAGGTTTGTTGCATGGGTTGGTTCCTGAGCTAGAGTTACTATGGTGCGGTGTGCAGTTACTGGTGAGAATATGCTTCAGGTTGGCAGGTTGTCTGTGGGCGAGGACTGGCCTGCCACCCAAGGCCTGTGAAAGTGTGGGATCATTCTCCAGGATGGGTTGTAGATCCCTGATGATGCGCTGGAGGGGTTTGAGCTGGGGACTGTATGTGATGGCCAGTGGAGTCCTGTTGGTTTCTTTCTTGGGTTTGTCTTGCAGTAGGAGGCTTCTGGGTACACGTCTGGCTCTGTTGATCTGTCTCCTTATTTCCTCGTGCGGGTACTGTAGTTTTGAGAATGCTTGGTGGAGATTTTGTAGGTGTTGGTCTCTGTCTGTGGGGTTAGAGCAGATGCGGTTGTACCTCAGTGCTTGGCTGTAGACAATGGATCTTGTGGTGTGCCCGGGATGGAAGCTGGAGGCATGAAGGTAGGCATAGCGGTCGGTAGGTTTTCGGTATAGGGTGGTGTTAATGTGACCATCAATTATTTGCACCGTAGTGTCGAGGAAGTGGACCTCCCGTGTAGATTGGTCCAGGCTGAGGTTGATGGTGGGGTGGAAGCTGTTGAAATCGTGGTGGAATTTTTCCAGAGTCTCCTTCCCATGGGTCCAGATGATGAAGATGTCATCAATGTAGCGTAGGTAGAGAAGGGGCGTGAGTGGACGGGAGCTGAGGAAGCGTTGTTCCAGGTCAGCCATAAAAATATTGGCATATAGTGGGGCCATGCGGGTGCCCATAGCGGTGCCACTGATCTGGAGATATATATTGTCATCAAATTTGAAATAGTTGTGTCTGAGGATAAAGGCACAGAGCTCAGCAACCAGTTGTGCTGTGGCATCATCAGGGATACTGTTCCTGACAGCTTGTATTCCATCAGCGTGTGGGATGTTGGTGTAGAGAGCCTCTACATCCATGGTGGCCAGGATGGTGTTTTCTGGAAGTTCACCAATGCATTGTAGTTTCCTCAGGAAATCAGTGGTGTCACGGAGATAGCTGGGCGTGCTGGTGGCATAGGGTCTGAGTAGAGAGTCCACATATCCAGACAGTCCTTCAGTGAGAGTTCCAATGCCCGAGATGATGGGGCGTCCAGGATTTCCAGGTTTGTGGATTTTGGGCAGTAGATAGAATAGCCCTGGTCGGGGCTCTAAGGGTATGTTGACTTGTTCCGGTGTTAGTGTAGGGAGTGTCTTGAGTAGATGGTTCAGTTCCTTAGTGTATTCCTCAGTGGGATCTGAGGGAAGTGGCCTGTAGAATTTGGTGTTGGAGAGTTGTCTGGCAGCCTCCTTTTGGTAGTCAGACCTGTTCATGATGACAACAGCACCTCCTTTATCAGCCTCTTTGATTATAATGTCAGGATGGTTTCTGAGGCTGTGGATGGCATTGCGTTCTGCACGACTTAGGTTATGAGGCAAGCGATGTTGTTTTTCCACAATTTCTGCCTGTGCACGTCGGCGGAAGCATTCAATGTATAGGTCCAGACTGTCATTTCGACCCTCAGGAGGAGTCCATGTGGAGTTCTTCTTTTTGTGCTGTTGGTGGGAGGGTAACTGTGTATCAGTGCGCTGTTCAGTGTTGTCCTGAAAGTATTCTTTGAGTCGGAGACGGCGAAAGTAGGCTTCCAGATCGCCGCAGAACTGTATCATGTTGGTGGGGGTGGCAGGGCAAAAAGAGAGTCCCCGAGATAGGACAGACGTTTCTTCTGGGCTGAGTGTGTGGTTGGATAGATTGACGATATTGCTGGGTGGGTTAGGGGTACCACGGTTGTGGCCCCATGTGGCAGGTAGGAGTTTAGACAGCTTACAGTCCTTTTTCCTTTGTAGAGAGGTGAAGTGAGTGATGTAGATCTCCTGTCTTATTTTAGTGAAGTCCGTTTGTATGGAAGTTTGGTTATTGATGAGAGTCTCCAGGTTGGAGAGCTCTTTTTTGATGTTTTCCTGTTTGCTGAATAGGAGGCTGATCAGGTGGTTCCTCAGTTTCTTTGATAGAGTATGGCATAATCTCTCACTGTGGTCCGTGTAGTATGTAGATAGCAGTGGATTTTTTACCTTTAGTCCATTTGGTATGATGTCCATCCGTTTGCATTTGGAAAGGAAGATGATGTCTGTCTGTCTGTATTTGTGCAATACATCTATATACACCTGTAAAGTGTGTATATAGATGGACATGGGTGGTGGGACAATGCTGAGTAAATAAAGACATGGGTGTTGCACAACCCTGAGGCGCCTCCAAGCCTATTGGGGAGGGCAAGTGGGCCCTAGGAAGAGGGGTGGGTTGTGACCCCTGTTACACATAGCCATTTGTACATGTTAAAATAAGCAAGCCACCATTGATAGAGGAGGGATGGGAGTTGTAGTATAGGTAACCCGGTGATGCTATCTTAATACTGTGCCTTTAAGAAGCTAATTCTTTGTTGCACTGTCAATCACAAGTGTAAGTGGCTTGTCCATCACGTGCTGTCTTTAAGTCAGGGCTGGATGGCTTTCTAAGAGAGATGTTCTCACTCAGCCAGAAGTTATAGAGTTGATGCAGGAATTATTGGATCAGGTTCTCTAGCTTGTGCTATGCAAGAGGTCAGCCAATGGGCCCTTCTGGCCTTATGAATCTATGACTGTTCTGTTGACCAGAACATTCTGTTGATGCTCACTGGTTGATGTGTTGAACCGGGAAAGAAAGGTATTATTTTTTTATGGCTGTGGTACAGTTCTCTGTTTGTCTAGACTGGGTTACTTGCTATAAAGTTGGATCAAAAGGGGTTGTTAAAAGAATCAAGCAGGAAAGGTAAGATAATGACACAGACAAAAGTCATGGAGGAAGCAATGGAGAAGCCACTTGTCTGGCTTCTCCCAGGCTAGAATAGTTTACTTTCCCCTGGCCAGATCAAAGGGGAGAGTAACCCCTTCTAGATGCTAGCTTGCAAAAAGGGAGGGGGCGAGTGCATTGCTAAAGGGTTGGAGCTGATGCTCAGACACACAGTCAGAGGGAGCTTGCTGCGAGCATGCAGTCTGCCTTCCAGGCCAGAGCCAAGAGGGACCCACCTAGCTGAGCAAGGAGAAGCTGACAGGTTAGAGGAGAATTATGTGTCTATGCTTTGCTTTGCCTTTTGAACCTGATGTACCCAAGTACTGTCTGCCTGTTGGCTAATAAATAATATCTTGTTTGGGGAAGGGTGTTGCTGCAGACAGTTGCTGGTTACACAGCTCCCAAGATTCTCCAGCAGTGACCCAAGCTCCTTTTGCCCTGCTGAAGAAGCCCGGGTGAGAAACAGAGGTGCAGAAGTCAGGGACCCGGTGTGGGACCCTTGAGAAAGGGAGGCCTAGGGTCTAGTGCCAAGAGGGATACACTCCCAGAAAGCCGTGGAGGCAGAGCCTGCCCTGTGGCATGACAGCCACTGAACAGAGCAGAGCTGTTTGCGTTGTAACTGCAAGTATTACATGTTGTTTTTCATAATATACAGTAAGAAATTGTGTCAAGTCTCATTGGTACCATGTTAAAGCACAACCTTACAATGAGAATCCGTCTAAGACCCTCCTCCAAGACCAAAGGGAGAATTAAATTACAGGCAGATCCATTGAAATGAATCCAAATAATACTTAAGAGTACTGCACATTCCCCATTCTCCAAACAAAATCACACATAAAACCAACTGCAAAGCCCTTTGAAATGAATTCCCGAGATAGGCATGTCTTTGTTAAAAGGATGCCAGTTGGGAGAACAAGAAAGTATAAATGCAACCAAAATCTGATGTGATAGTCTTACAAGCTGGTACACAAACCAAGGGGAGTTACACCTGTATAGCTGAGGGTGGAAATGCCCCACACTTTCAAAAGTACCCACTAATTCTGAGTGTCGCTATTGGTGGAGATCCAATGTGAGACAGATATGATTTTCATTCCCAGCCAGTTATAGTTGATGGGAGCTGCTCAGACCTACATGATGCCTCAAAATCATTAATGAATTTATCCTCCCAACACTCCGTGAAATGGGGAAGTTCTACTACCTCCTTTTTGCCAGTGAGGAAACAGGCACAGAGAGATTACGTGACTTGCCCAAGGTCACACTCTTACCTTCTTTTGTGGAGACACTGAAATCTTGAGTCTCGGAGGCTGCCCAGCTGGCACCATTTGCCAGCATTGAAATTTGCTTCAAAACCCAACGATAGGCATTTGCAGAGGGCAGTGAGAAAGGCTACAGGTTTATGGCCTCCCAGAGAAGCTCCTTGTCCTTAGGGGAGGACTAGGAAAGATGGTGTCGGGGAAATGAATGATCTTGTTTCCATGGACTGCGGGAGTGGCTCCCCATTGGACAGCGAGCGCTCTCTGTGCTCATCGCTGCGGGAAACATTCTAAATGGGCCAGGCTGGTGGCATACAGAGGTTCCCTGTGGGGAACCTACGTTTTGCGTCTGAGCTACTACAGTTGTTGGTGGCTTGGAGTATGTGTTTCAGCCCCTGGTGGGAGAGAGTGCCTCATGTGACACTCAAAGCCCCTTCCTGAAACAAGGAATGCCATTGATACTCTGTGGAGGATGGTTTGTCCACTCCTCTGCCAGGCAGGGTGCCACAGCTAAAGGATTTAATGCCGGGCCTGCCTATGCTCCCAATGAAGTCAATGGGCAAACTTTGGCTTCAAGAGGCATAGGAGACCCCAGATCCTGCATACTTGGATGCGGGATATTGATCAGAGTTCCAGCCCAGCTCTTGCTAAGCAGTCTCTGAATGAGACTCAGAGGCTGAATGTCAAGTTGTTATTAGATATCAGTAATTCATTAAGTAGCACCCACAGTGTGCAGAGCACTTTAACACAGACAGAAGCTGGAGAAAAGCTCATTCGCAGGGAAAGCAGGAGTCGAATGAGTGGTGACGGTCAGTGGCATGTAGTTTTCTTCATGATTTCTCTCTCCCTCCATTCAGCATCACTTCAGAGAGGTGGGAGGGAACTGGGATTAACAGACCTGGCAGAAGGCATGAGTTTTAAGGAGAGAACTTCCCGCCTCTTCAGGTTTTCAACCGCCCAGAGCAATGGAGGCAGGCGACCCACTCACCTGTGATAAACATGTTTTTAAATGGAGAGGCTAGGGGAGGAGAGATTAATGTAATCATCTGTGAGAGCCAATAGCAGGTCATCGGCAGTGTGTAGAGTTGCTTCTTTGCCTTTATTTAAGGCGAGCTGCCCTAGTTTCCTGCTTTCACTGGACTCTCTAATTATCCTGCAGTCTTTGTACTGAGCTAATTAGTTTAGCAGCATTCAAGCCTGAGGAACATCATAGACTTGGGAACTAAGGCTAGGTGGTAAAGCAGGGGAGGGAGGGAGAGTGCGGAGGATGGTGGACTGATGGATGGTAATGGGCTTGTAACAGGGAGGGTGGTGGACTAGGGCAGATGTTGGAACATTGATGGATGACGGGCCTGGGGAATGGTGACCTACTAGGGACCGGCGATATTTCAGGGTAAGGATGATGCTCTGGTTGAGTGTAATGACATGGGGAAGGGGGATGAAGTGGCAGGAGGTAACACAGTGGAGAATGGAGATGGCCCGGTGAATGGAGGCAAGTTGGTGAAGGGTGATGGGCCTGCCTGAGAGAAGTGACACAACACCGCACCAGGAATCAGGTCTGGCTGCTATGTTGCAGAGGTCATGGGCAGGTGGGACTCCCCTTCCAACATGCTTACAGAGTTAACTGGCTCTCCCAGTCAGAACCAGAGCACCCGTGAAAGGGAAGGGCAGAGAATCAGTAATCCAGCACTCCGGAGAGAAAGCCAGCAACGGGTGTTGCTTCTGGGGAGAAGATATTGCTGAATCCCCAGCGTCCAGTCAAACTGCATTTGCAAGGGACCTTCCTTTGCACCCACCAGAGACCACTCAGCCCTGGACAGCTGGCTCTCTGGATTGGTGGAAACACAACGCTAGCCAACTTCCAAATTGCTCTCATAGGGTAATGTGCCCTTTGGGAGGTTACTGAGCAATGCTGAAGGAAGTCATTCTGAGCACAGACCATGCAGAAAGGCTGGTATGCTGAGCTTGGGGCTGGTCAGTATGTTGGTTCCAATATTAAATGTTGATTTACAGCGATCTTGTACCTGCAAGTAAAATAACCTGCATTGAACTAATAACAATATTCCACCATGTTCCTGCGTATGCAACATATTGTAATGAACTGCCTGGGGTGTGCGTGCATGTATGCCACTGCTGCCTGTTAGATGCATCAGAACTGCTTACCTGTGTGTCATAAGCCCTATACCTCACAGGTACGTGTCTGAGCTCTGAGAGCAGGAACATCCCATTTCTATTCCAGCTGTTGCTGAGATGTTCCCAGTGGCCATGGAATGTGGCATATTGACAACCATGAAGTGCCCAGATGGCTACAGATTTATTACGGTATTATCCTACTGGTATCACAAATGGTGCCATCTGTCTTCTAAACTTTGCACTTTATTTCTAGCAGAGAATTTAGTATATGTAGGTGATGGGCTGTAGTTTTAGCATATGATAAAACTCTGCTGGGAAATGTAGTTTTATCGATTTTTAGCTATTAAAGTGCTGCTGGAATAAATCTGGCAATTTGAGTGAAACGTCTTATTACTTGGCTCATATCTGGCACCTGGCGAAATCACAGAAAACTGTGGATTTGCCGGAGCCGTGGTTGCAGGAGGAGGTGTCGTGGCAACAGCTGCTGTGACACACAGCTTTCACAGACCATTTCAAAACCCAGCACCTGCTTCTCCCCATTTAGTTCCACAGGATTCAATTCAGGGTTGAAGTCCAACCCCTCATTGATTTCAACAGCAGTGTAAAGTCAGTGCTGAAATTTACCTCAAATGCTTCTGCGAAATACGAGACTTTACAGGAACTGGAGGTCCATATTTTAATCATGGTTTTATTGCTTTGTGCTCAGATGCTTGTTTTAAAAGGAATGCAGGACAGTCTTTCAGGGGATAATATTTCTTTAGTTGTGCATGTAATGATGATGGATTGGGAAATGATCCATTCCATTGCTACATATCCACCCCTTTCCAGTCAAAACTGGGCTGCCTTGAATCCTGAGGAAAATAAGAAAAAGGCCTAGTAAAATGTATTGGGTTTAATCATAAAACTATAGAATTTCAGTAAATCTATTGTACTCACTAGCTACGGCCATAAAACGATAGGCTCCCCCTTTGTTTCTTTTAACAATGTTGATAATAAATAACTAGAGGATGCTGAGGCTGGGTATAAAGAACATCACAAAGTTTATGACTCAGAAAAGATTCTAGCCCCAAGCGGGTCCCTGGTCACCTCTTTCCGTCATCCACCTGCCCACACTCACGCTTGGTGGTGCAGGTGTGTTCGCAGGGCTCTTGCTCTCTTGCAATAGCCCAGGTTGTCCCTAAGCTCAGCAGGCTAAATCACCTCCCTTGTGTAACTCCTCTGAAGACAATGGAATGAGCTTGGCCTATTTAAACATGGCACCCATGGTCAAAATGGCTCTTCCCACCGTTGTTGTGCAGCATGATGGAGGCTGGTTGGATTGCCAGGCGTACAAAGTGGGTGGGTGGCCGGGACTCCGAGCAAGGCCCCAAGCTGTTGGAAGAAGGAGTCAGGCGATGTTTTTCCTTCCCTGTTGGCAGGGCTGAGTGGGGTGGATTTTGAGCAAGGAGGCATTTCATGCCCCTCTGCTCTTGCTGATGGAGTCGGGTGCAGGGCTGACTGGTGAATTGCAGAGTTGGCATGCGATGCAAAGTCACTGCAGTGGAGTCCTGACTGGCTGATGGCTTTGCCTGTTCTTAAGAGCAGCTCTTGCGTGCCAGACCGAAGCAATGTTAGTGCTGTGTATTGTGCACAACTTGCATAGGGCCAAATTCTGGTCCTATTATAGTCAGTGCCCAAACTCTTGAGCGCTTCCAGTGGGTGGGGATCTGTACAGGAGAAGATGGTGTGATTCCTTAGCTGCCTCCGTTTCAGAGTGAAGCAGGGAGCTGGCTGGAAAGTAGCTGGGCCAGGCTCAGTGCAGGTTAGATGGCATGATGATGCCTGCCGGGGCGAAGCATGTGGGGACATGACAGGAGCTGTGACTTCATCACTACTCTCTCACCTCACGCACGGCCTCTGGCCGGGAACGTGCTGCATTAGCTGGGGGGCTGGCTGGGCTTAGCTGTGTCTGTGGATTCGCTCTCCATTTAAGGTGGCTCTGGACAAAACGGGGCAGCAGCAGGTTCATACTGTGATCCACACCCTCAGCGGGCTCCACCTAGACGTTAGCACAGCACTGCTCTGGGGTCCAGCTCCTTTCTCTGTCCCTTCCCAGTGGCTGGTAACACAGATTGGCTTTCAAAGCACACGAATGTTGGCAGCCAAAAAGCTCTCACTGTACAGGACCAAGTGCCAAGACTCATTGGTACCAGCGGGCAAAATGTGACTGGGGAAAGGCCTCTGGGTGAGAAGGGAAAACAGTTCTGGGGGTGGTGGAGCAGGGAGAAATGGCAGGGAAGAAAGAAAGAGAGAGGGAAGGAAGGAAAGAAAAATAATAAAACTGAGAAAGGGGGCCCGATCCTGCTTCCATCCAAGAAGCTCAGTGGGAATTTTTGCCATTAACTTTGAGACCAGGCTCAGGCCCCAAAGACAGGAGATGAGGCGGGGGCATGGCTAGGAACTAGAGGTAGGGGAGGCAGCTCAAGGGACCAGGGGGAGAGAGACATAGATGGAAAATGGGATCTGACAGAGAGAAATGGCAGGAGAGAAAGAGAAAAGCAGAGAGGGGAGGAAAAAAAAGAGATAAGAGTGAAAAAAAGGAAGAGGAAAAAATTGACCCTGAAGCAGAGATAAGAGCGGGAGGGTAGTTAGAGAGAGAAGTGCTGAAATTAAGTGCGATAAGCGCTGATAGAAAAGGGAAACAAGGAACAAACCGAAACAGATGCAGCCAGAGAGGTAAAAAGCAGGAGGGGCACGGCAGGGGCCTGGTGCTAGCAGAGCCATGGGCTTGTGGGCATTTCCTGTAGCCCCACTGGCTCTGTGCTGGGCATGCTCTGCACCGGACTCCCAGTTACACTAAGGCTGTACCCACGCCATGCCCTCCTACCCCCAGCTCCTGTCATGAGGGGTGGATGGAAGCTCTGCACTGCATTATGGGTATTTTCTGCAGGACAGACTGAGGTAGCTGTGAGCTGCACGGGGGCCTTCCCTCCCTTCCCCAACCTCAGGAGCTGAGTCCCTGAGCACCAGGCTGTTGGGGTACAGGTTGCGCGGCATGTGGGAAGCCTCCCTGTGGGGTAGTGTAGATGGGAATTAGCCAAGGCCAGGCAGCAATGTCCATCAGCGATGCCCAGAACAAATAGCCAACGCCCCTTCCTGGACTATGCCTAGTATGGGCTCACCAGTGCCTCCCTGCCCTGGCACCTGCCCGGTGTCCTCAGTGCTCTGTACACCAGCGCCTCTGCCTGCTCCGTCCCACCCTCGCTCGCTGCCGGAGAGGTGCCGGGCCTGAAACGCTGCCAAGCGTGTGCCACTCTCAACACGCAGCCCACACAGCATATAAACGGTGGGATTCTGGCGCTAAGGGGCAGGCGCAGGGAAATCCTGGTTCAGGAACAGAAGCCCTCCGTCACCCTGGCTCTGTTCAGGGGCACTTAGCTGTGAGGGACATCAAGCCCCCTTGCTGGTGGTTAAGGCCATTGGCTCTACACCTGGCCTTGCTTTCCAGGCCGTAAGTCAGTTTCACAGCCAAGCCGGGAAGGGTGGGAGGGGCTTTCCTGTCCGTGACAGGACGATCAGTGCACCAAGCCAACTGGCAGAGATGCCGAGAGCCCTCAGGGCCTTATCTGCAGTTATAATAAAGGAGATTGAGCAGCCATGGGGATTTATGGGTGGGTCAAGAAGCCCGTGGTCATAAACGTCTCTCCTGCATGGAGCTCATAACTCTTCAGTTTGCTCTTGAGGATGGAAGAGGTAAGCTCGTAACCTTCTTCAGGGCCTCCCGCCGTGGACGGGGGCGGGGAGGGGGGGTTGGGGCCATGACAAGCCAGAGTGGGGAGGGACTGAGAGGGGGGAGCGAAGGCTGTGTGTAGAGGGGAAGTATGGTACAGTGGGGGAGGAGGAGAGGGAGCGGGAAGCGAATGGAGAGTGCAGCGACAGGCCAGTGGCAGAGGGCTGATCCAGCTCCCATTGCATGGGCGCAGGGCCTGCGATCAGATGATGACCGACGCTAGAAGAGTGCCGTGGAGAGAAATGGGAACAAAAGAGTGAAATAGGAACACAGGAGACTGCAAAGATGGGAAAGAGATGGTTGGTCTGGCGGGCCGGCCTGACTGGGGAGGGAGGAGAATGGTGCTCTGCAGAGGCAGTACCCTGACTATACACTGCAGTGCAGCTGTACCCAGAGCCAGAGGGCTCCTGACAGTGCTGGCACCACCCCGGTCTCCCGCTAAGTCCTGACATGCTCCTTGCCCTGGTTCACAGACCTGGTCTCTGGTGTCTGCTGCCACCCTAAGTGCTGGGCGTGTGAGAGTGGGATTCATCAGCTGGTCTCTGGGAGTGGTGATTGGCCCAGGGAGTGTTTCCATTGCACCCTGGGGGCTGTCCCATGGGCGTGCCCAAGCTCTCCGTGTGGCGGAGGGAGGCAGGTGAACGGCTTGGGGCAGGATTGCTGCAGAGGGTGTCTGAGGCAGAAGCCTGCCTTGGGGGATTGGGGGCAGGAAGGAGCCGGAACCCCTCACACCAGCGATGAGCAGGGGGATACGTGCTCAGGCCTCATGCTCAGTGGGGAAGCTGATGAGCACAAACACTTTAGCTGGGCACCAGCTCAGCCCTGCCACATGGGCAGGATTAGCAAGCTAGGGCCCCCCCACCCCATTTCCTGCATGCTCCACTGCACGGCCTCTGGCACGCTCAGGCAAGGCCCTGGGATGTGTGTGTGGTGCCTGGGGCCCTTCTTGAAGGACGGAGCAGGACCTTGGCCCACTGGCCCCCAGTGCTTGAGTCTCAGCCGTGCATGTCCGTGACCTTGTGGAAAGCTGCTGCCGGGCTCATGCGCTCTACATGCCAATGCGGCTGGAGGTGACGGCAGCCGCATTTATGGCCTGAAATTTATAGTCTTTTCTTTCTTTCTTTACCAGGCACATAAATGTCTCCAAAGCAGGGGAAATAATGAGCTACTTGAGACAATGGGGCTGCTTGGCTGGCCTAAGCTGAGCCTTTGCTTTGAAAGTTGCCTGCCCTCAAAGAGCCCCAGGCCCCCTTGGCTCATGCTGCCATAAAGGATCCCCATGGGGCAGCCCCAGCTTTCTGGCTTTCACTGAACCAAATCTCCAGCCTTTGCAGTGTTGCTGGCTCAGTTTTTCCTGGCCTCACGCCCACTAACGCCCGGGTTAGAGGCACCCTGCACACCTATTGGTGGCTGCGTACTGCTGTCTGGCCCTGTTGATCACAGCATGGCAGGCTGGGCGCTAACAGACGTGCGGGGACAAATTGTATGGAGGGGGAGGGGTGCTGAGAGCCATTGAACCAAACTGTAAACCCTGTATATGCTGGAAGCCATGTCAAGCCAGAGGGGTGTGGGAGCACTGTGGGTGCTGGCGCAGCTGGGATGCAGCAGCTAATTGCGCAGTTGAGTCAGTGGGAGAAATGGTTATGCAGAGCCTCTGGCAGCCTCTGCTGCTCTTTTGGGCACAATACAAAAGTAGCAGCAGCATCGCACCATTGGCCATATTCCGGGGCTGGTGTGGTGAGGGATAGTAAGAGGATTTAGCCTCTCCCCCCACTCAATTCCCCCTAGGAGTTTCCCACTCATCCCCAGTCAGATTTGGCACTGAGCGTGGAGCTTGGGTGTTTTGCAGGCCTCTGCAGCATGGCCTCTGGAAGGCCTGCTAGGATCTGCTGGGTGTATCTCACCTAATCAATTCCCTGCGATCACAGGGTCCTCGGGCACTGGTGGCCCCTCTTGGGCTCTCTTATGCCCTGCTATTGCACACAACAGTGCTGCCCCCTGAGGTCATTAGGCTCAATGTAAAGCAGGGGCGGCTCCAGGCACCAGGACGCCAAGCGCATGCCTGGGGTGGCAAGCCGGGGGCGGGGAGGGGGTGCTCTGCCGGTCGCCGCGAGGGCGGCAGGCAGGTTGCCTTCGGCGGCTTGCCTGCGGAGGGTCCGCTGGTCCCGTGGCTTCAGCGGACCTCCCGCAGGCTGCCGCCGAATCTGTGAGACCGGGGCCCTCCCGTAGGCAAGCCGCCGAAGGCAGCCTGCCTGCCGTGCTCGGGGCGGCAAAATACCTAGAGCCGCCCTGATGTAAAGGCATGTTTAACGTGGGTGACATCCAATGGCCTGTGACACCCTAGGTAAGCTAATGGTCCAGTCTGGCCTTAAACTTCATGAGCATGTTACCAACCTGCCTGGCAGGACAGCATGCGCCTAAGGTGAGACGTGTGAGCTGGGAACTAGGTTGTAAAGGACTGATTTCACTGCCAGCCCCCAACCCCTCCCTCCCCCAATCCAAGGCCAAATGAAGTCACTGGACAGCGTTGCTGAGAGGCAGACACAGAGTAGGTGTGTTTGCCCTGCCGGCTGCTGGCCCCTTTCAGTCTAGCTTTGGGGAGAGCCTGCAGGCTGGCCAGGGCCAGACTGATGGGGGACAGGGAGGACCCCATGGGCCCAACATAGCCCAGTACAATTAGGCAGCCCAGAACAACATGTGCCCGCGTCATGTCATTCCAAGGGGGTCTGAGGCCCAGTCCCACTTTTTGGTACAAAGAAGTTTTTTTTGGTATCAACCTTGATGTTCAGCGAGGTGAGGCAGCCTCCTGGCAGGAAGCAAAGGCGAGGAACACAGCGGGTGTGCGCCTCAGCAATAGACGCGCCTCTCTAAATTCCTTGTTTTGTGTCCTCCAAGCGTCCGTTCTATTGTTTCACTACCTGCATCACATTTTTTCTTGGTTCGCTAACCAGGCAAATAACTCCCACCACCCCCACCCCCAATGAGTTTTCCTACATGTGAAAGGCTGGGCTCCAGCCCCCTGCTCACTCTGTGCCCTGATGACTGCCAGGAAAAATAAATTGTAGATTTCAGCAATGGCACCAGTTTTATTCTTCATGTCACGGCCAAGAAAATTGCCCAAGTGAAGGAGCCCTGCCCCCTCCTTCCCACCCCCACCCCCCCGGCTTTTCTTCTGCTCCCTCTGTCTGCTTTAATCACGCAGTGGTTGCAAAAAAGAAATCCAGCTCACAAAGTGTTGACGGTTAAAAAGGCAGCGTGGCTAATAAACTGCGGGGGTGGGGTGGGGCAGTGAGCACTGGCCAAAATTCCATCATTAGCAGCAGCTTCACAGGTTGGAGTTGGGCGCGGCCCAGGCGCTGCAACTGAAGAAGCAGTTTCTAGTCCCCAGGGCTGGTTCAGAGGCTCAGAGGATGGCGGTGGGTTGGTGGGCATGGGGCTGACTGCAGTTAACCCAGCCTGCCTCACCCTCCAGCTTGTGTGAGGGAGGGGCCAGCATGGCAAATGCTTTGTTCATTTCTGTTTAAGGTGAATTGGGATAACTCACATTGGCCTGCTCAACCCAGGGTTGTAAGTTCAAACCACAAGGGGGCCAGTTAGGGAACTGGGGTAAAAAATTTGTCTGGGGGGGTTGGTCCTGCTTTGAACGGGGGGTTGGACTAGATGACCTCCTGAGGTCCCTTCCACCCCTGATATTCTATGATTCTAGCACTTAAATTCCTGTGCAAAACACCTGGTGCCGGGGGTGGGGGGTTGAACTGCTGGCTCAAGCTGTAGCCAGCTCCACTGATGTTCTAAATGGCAATTTGTTTTAATGGGAGCAGGCTTGGGCCTGGATTGCAAGCTGACCCCCAGCCCTATGACGCCTGTGAACTTTGGGGAAGCTCCAATCCAGAGCTGGAAACAACTCCAAACTTCCCAGCTGCTCCCCTCCTCAGGCCTGTGCGTTCCTGCTCAAGGGTGGGGCGATGGGAAGGCAGGAGCCCAGCTCCAAGGGCCCAGAACTGGCTAGAGGCAAGTGTACAACCCTCTGAGGGTACAACCAACCAAGGTGACACATGTGAGTAGGTGACGCGCTGATGTCATCCTTCGCCGGCCAGTCCCTCTCTGGCTAGCTAGCTAAGCGGCTCCTCCTATCCCCGTTGGCAGACCCACCAGCCTCTCCGCTGACCTCAAGGAAGCTGGCATCTTTCCCCCTGGCTCTGCAGTGGGAACGGAAGCTTTGCTTCCCACGCTTCCCCTTTAATCCCTTTCCGGGAGCTGGCCCGAGCCCCAAAAAAGCATCGACAGTTAAGTCAGTCTCTGGTGGGATCAGGGATAGGGGCTGATTAGCTCTGGCATTTCTTGTGTCTTGCTGAGGCAGAACTCAGGCCCCCGTGCTCCCGTCTCTGCCCAACTAGGCTTTGTGCTGTAGCAGAGAATTGCACTCCTGGCCCAAAGCACTTCCCTCGGGGCAGCGGTGCCGCCGACCCGGCCCATAGCACTTCCTCTGGTGCTGCTGGAGGCGATGTCGCTGCAGGCATCACCGCTGTGGCCAGCTCCGGGTGGCTGCGCTGGTTATCTCCGATCAGAACAATAAATCAGAGCCCGGCTCAACAACACATCAAGATTTTATTAAGATCTTGTAAACAAATGATTGGGTATGAGAGCGACACTGTCTAGCCCTAGGGAAAAGGGCGAGCGGCAGCGCTGTCACACGGGCCTCGCAGACAAGGAGTCATTCCAGCCCAACCCACGGAGCCCTCGCCTGGCTGCTACTAGCCCAGCTTTGTGGGCTGCTCTTTCCCAGCCTCTTCAGGGAAGGGCCTTTACATTCCCAGCCACTGAATGGCACTTCCCCATGGACCCTACCCAGCTACCACACTGCGCTTACCCTGGGATCCCCACCCATCCATGGCACTGCAGTTATCCTGGGATCCCCACCCACCCAACTAACCACAGCACTGCCCTTCCCCTGGGATCCCACCCAGCCACCGCAACCCTGGGATCCCCACCCACCCAACTAACCACAGCACTGCCCTTCCCCTGGGATCCCACCCAGCCACCGCACTGCGCTTACCCAGCTACCGCACTGCACTTACCCTGGGATCCCCACCCACCCAACTAACCACAGCACTGCCCTTCCCCTGGGACCCCACCCACCCAACTATGACAATGCACTTACCCTAGGATCCCCACCCACCCATGGCACTGCACTTATCCTGGGATCCCCACTCACTCACCATGGCACTGCAGTTATCCTGGGATCTCCACCCACCCAACTATGGCACTGCACTTATCCTGGGAACCCCACCCAGCCACCGCACTTTACTTACCTTGGGACCCCCACCCACGGCACTGTACTTACTGTGGGAAGCCACTGACAAATATCCGTGTCATGCTGATGCCCCTGGATATTCATCTTACCCACATGCTGCAGGCACTGGCTATGCAAAGTCAGACAGTCTTTGGGTTGCGAGGGCTGAGGGTAGCTAGACTAGGACCGCATAAGATCTGCCAGTATCTGGCAAACACTGCCTGAATGCTTTGTTGGGTCGGGTTTTGGCTCCCTGGTGTGACCAGGAAAGGCCTGTGGCATTAGCCCAGTGTCTGTGTTTGCTCTGTGAGAGGAGCACCTGAAAAGTTGTTGGCTAAATCTTTCTGGCATGAGCTCAAAGCACATTACCACGCGAAGGCAGTGGTCTTAGCCCCAGCTTTCAGAGGAGGAACTGAGTGGCCCATGGTGATTAAGGTAACCCACCTCAGTGACCTGGCAAGTCTGGCAGCTGGGTGGTGACCCAGGGTCTCCTGACTCACAGGCTGGTGCTTTACTACACTGCACTGGCAGGCCCCAGAGATGGACGTGCACTTGCTGGAACACGCGAGGAAAGCTGCAGTTAGGCAGTGCTCCCAGCTGGCGCAGTACTCTGTTCGTGCCCCTTCTTCAGGCTGGGGGGCCATACAGGCCTAACGCCAGTCCTAGTTATCAAGGCTAGGGTCAATTGGTAACTAGCATTTGTCCTTATTTGTGGCACTTTATAATGTGCAGGCCAGATTAGCCTTAGGGTCGTCCAGCTGGGTCTCCAGCTACGAATAAAGGCCAACATTGTGAGTGCCCAACTTGAGTCACTGCAACCGGCGCTGGGTCTCAACCAGCTCGTCACACTTCTGAGCATCCAGCCCTTTCACGGGCTCTCAGGTTGGGCGCCCAAAAGCTGCCACTGCACCAACTCATGAGCTAGTTGCTTGTTTAGCCCTAGCCCCAGCTGGCAATCGTTCGTCTGGAAGAGCAGCTGCCATTTGGGCTGCGTGGGGATGGGGTGGGGGAGGGGAGGGGGTTGAGGCCAGCGACTGGTGCAAGAGCAAGTGCGTGAAAAGCACAGAGGAGGCCCACACCACTGGTGGCGTGAGTGGTATGTTATCATTTGTGATCATGACCCCTCTCCCCGCCCCCACACCCCATGGCCAGCATGCTGAGTGCAAAACACTCCTTTATTTGTTTTGAAGCTTCTTGAGAAGAGCAAAAGACTTTTGAGGCCAGCTGATTGTCGGGCCACTGCCATCTGCAGCAAATGCCTCGCTGGCCTTTGGTGGTGGTGGTTTAAGCTGTGTGTTGAATTAGGCCTTTTAATGCCAGTATTAAAAAGGGTAACTGGAAATCAATTTTCCAGCCCTTTCAAACTGCCCATGTTAATAGCCAACCAGGAACATGGAGTCTATGGCATCTGCTTGGGAATGGTGGACTCTGATGTGCTGATGGGCTGATGCTTTAATTGTCCACAGCCTGGAGGAAGGGGCAACGCCAGGCAGCCTAGAGGTTTGGGTTTATCTTTCTTCTCTCATGGGGGCACAAGGACTTTCTGGCTCCCTAGTGCACCCCGCCACTTGGGCACTTAGGCAAAGGCCAGGCATGATCTGGCTTTGAGTAATTTAGTATCACAACACCCTCCGTTAGTATTATCAGCCCCCAACAGAAAAATGGGGACACTGTGGTGCAGCGAGGCAAAGTATCTTGACTGAGGTAATTCAGCATGTCAGTGGCAGAGTAGCCCATACAGCGTAAGAGTCCTGGCTCGCCATCCTTTGATCTAGCCACCAAGTGCTGCCTCTCAATCTTAGTGTGTCTTACAGCTGTACAGGGTAGCACCTTTCTTCCCCAAAGATGCCTAAGCGATTACAAATTGTGCAGATGATAATCAGCCACTGAAATGCAACAATGTCTGGGGGTGGGACATGGCAGCAGTTTAGCAGTGCACTGCACCACTACCAAACAGCTGAGAATAGGAACTGAAGCATCCCAGCACTGACTGAAACTGCAGCAGGAAGACACAGCAGACTGGCCGCAAATCTGTGAGCAGGTGCAATGAAACCCTCCAGTTCAGTAACGGTGAGAAAAATCTTTCGCACAGCATGGCTCACAGGTGGCAGTTACATTTGTGTCTCTAAGTAAAGCTGTGAGCTGCTGGAGGCCTGAGGAGTGGGGCCTATATTGTGTGGGAATGTTTTCTGCTCAGATGGCCTGAGGGACAATTAAACCAATGCTATTTCTGCCAGCATGAACCATCTGGCATTACAAGGAGAGCGAGGTGTGGTCCTGCCCCTAGTGCCGAGCACCCCTTAACCTTGCGGACCATCAGATCTGGTCTCCAGCTCTGTAACGGGCTCCGCCAACCTCCTGTTCATAGCGCTGCTGAATGCTAGGGCCTGAGCGGAACACCTGGCTCCAGAGTTCAGCTGGGGCCTGAGAATGGAGCATGGACAGTAACAATGGTAGAGTGATTCCAGGTGGGATTAAGATTAAATGAGGTCTGAATATGCCCAGGGTGGGAGAAGCCTCGGTAACCCCCAGCCCTGCCAGGCCTTTGTGTAGACTCCGGGCCTGCCTGCCTGCCAGGGTCGGTGTGATCACATTGCAAGTGACCTGTCAGTTGGCCTTGGAGCTGAAGTTGCCAGGAGTTTCTCGGCCACTGAGGCAAAGCTGCCCAGTGAAACCCTGGAAAAAGGAGTGTCCCTTTGCCATTGGCCACGATGCTGCTGCTGCTGACCTGACTATGTCTGCTGTCCTGCAGGAGGAGCAGTTCACCGAGCAACCACTCTGCAGTGGGGCAGACCTGCCCCAGTGTGCACCCTTGCCGGCAGACCAGGGCTGAGGAATCCTTGCAGCCCCATGGCCCAAGCACTGTGGGGGCATTTAAGTTAGGGTTAGGTCCTGATGTCCCAAGGCTCCTGCCCTTGGATTTGGTTTGAATGGCTGTTAGCTCTCCAGTGTGTTAGCCTGTGACTAGCCCAGCTGCTGAATGGCCAGAGTGCACCGCCCAGGCATTGGCCGTGGAATCACAGTTCCATTCACCTTGCTACATACTCATTGGACGTGCTGCTGGGAATATATAGGTAACACTGGATCATCTGGCAGGAAACAGCAAGCATGGGACTAGGAAAGATTTCAGAGACAATCTGCAGGCTGTAAAGATTCATTTACCAGATCTGAGCTGTCGGGGCTTGTTTTGTAGCTATAACAACAATTATAATGATGAATTAATACACACGTTAGCACCTTTCAGCCATAGACCTCAAGGCAGTTTACAAAGGCAGGCAGGTCTGATTAGCTCCATTTCACACCTGGGGACACCAAGGCATGGCGGAAAGCAGTGACTTGCTGAGTCAGTGGCAGGGCTGGCAATAGAAGCTAGGTCCCCTGTCTTGTGTTGCAATCCATGGTCCAATATCTTGAGTTATTCCTGGCTTGTATGGCCACCCAATGCACCAATCCAATATGGCACGGGGATGTCAGGAGGTAGAATGTAATACTCCAAGCTGCAAGTATATTGGGAACACCAGGTTTAACTTCCCCGGTGTGAAAAGGGCCATTAATGACTGAGTGCGCTGAGTGCTTTGGCTTGAGATCTTCTATGGAAGATGTGCTAGATCTGGGCTCTCTCAGGACCCTTTGGATTTTGCCTTGTTTCTCTGGGGTGAGGTGATGGCCCAACATTTAACGTCAGAGGCAAAAGTGGCAGGAGAGTCTATGTTGTGGTAGAAGCATAGTGAGATCACCACGAAGCCTGGCTGTGAAGGATACCCAGAACATGCTCAATTCACAGCAGAGCTGAGATGTATGAGGGACTCATTTGTCACAGGGGGGTCTCAGAGCCCTAGCAAGGCTGGGAATAATATAATGAACTTCCCCACCCTGCGCAGCATTAGGCCAAGGGCAACAGGAACAAAGGGAGGGAGAAATGACTGAGGCTTTGAGACTAAGGGCCTGAGAAAGAGGCAGCACTGACCTCACTGCTGGGTTCCCCTCAGCTTAGGTCACAGCGGAGTGACACTGGAAATGTCATGGCACATCATCAAACCAGCTAATAATTCAGCCTGGTTGGCACGTGTGCGTCGGGGAGGCTGAGGACTGCAAGAGCAGCGGTCACTGCACGGCAGGATTGAGGTGCGTTGGCAGAGCTCTGTGGGAAGCCAGCACTGGATGGTAGGGCAGGAGTGTAAGTGTGCTACGGCCTACCGCCAGAGCAGCAGGGATAGTGCAGGGTAGGGCGAGGTGCATTGGGAGTCTCCAATAGCAGGATACATTTGGTGCATTGGCAGAGCGGTGTGGTGTCTGTGGCTGGCAGAACTGCGACTCAGATGCAGATACTGAGCGAGCCCCACTGCAAACGCACAGCGTGGTGCCAGCCATCATTCTGTACCCAGCAGATGGGCCCCACGGACACTGTAAAAGCTCTGCGGATGCTCAAACCTTTTGTGGGGCTTCCACTCCCATATTTCTCCCTTGCATTCACCTCTACTACTGCTGCATTCAAGGATTAAGTTGGAAATTTCATTAGCCCCCTTTGATACCTCCCCACCTAGCCATTGGTGTGATCAGATGCAGGGCACAGCCCCTGCGGTCACTGAATGCTGTGCTGTTGGTTTCTCCATCACTTCCCTTTGCGTCCTCTAGGTTTGCACTGTTAGGTGTGGATGGAGGAGCAGAGACCGGCGGGCAACCAGCCAGTTCTCGTGTGGGACATTTGGAATGATTGGTCTGTTTCATGCTCTGATCATTGTGGAGTGCCATCATGAACTGCGATTCTCTCGCCATTCACAAAGTGGGTACCACACACCAATGTGAGCTGCACCTCAATGTAAAGCTAAAGCCTGAAGCCTCAAAGCTTTTAAAGCTTCAAACATTTTTTGCAAGGAATCATTCTGCAACAGGGTGGATATTGCCTCACTCCATGGCTGCCACAGCTGGCCTAGGGCTCAGCTCTGATGGGATTTCCATTTAAAGTGACAGGACACTATTAATAATCTCTCCCTCTGCTTGGGAGCTGAGCAATGCAGCCAGCCTCTTCCGAAATGTACAAATGAGAATCATATTTAATTAAACACCTCCAAAGGCCTAGATATTGGGATAAGCTGAATGGCGGGGGAGAGGTCTGAAGCTTCTTTGATAAAGCTTTGTTTTCAAAGCTTATTTTAAAGCATATCTTTTCCCCTTGTCTCTGGGGCACTTAATTTCTCTCTCCCTCTGCGGTTGCCCTTCTCACTCGATGCTTTAATTTATTCACCATACAATGTCTTTACACCCCTGCTTGCTGTAATTCACACCATAATCTCTACACAGTATTCCACTCTGCTGAGCATTCTGGGACTCTGCTTGTATGAGCGGCACCCAAGTAAAGCTGCAGCAATCCCAGCTCTGTCCCCCACGGGGCACTCTGAATAGAGCCTCAGCACACAGAGAAAAGGGGGCAAGATTTGGCTATACGGGTCAACGGCCACAGCTACAAAACCCTTCCAGTTCCGGTGTATGGTGTGCAGCCACACCCGCTATTGGAATGCATATAGGAACCATCACTTGAGGAAGCACACACCTTCTGTAGCACAGACTGGCTCTTCAATACCCCTTCTTCTTTAAAATAACCCAATTATATCCAATGAAAATGGAGACTCTTTGCTAGCACCGAGCACCAGGGAATGATGCTATTGTGTAAATAGGCTTGGAAGAATTCGTTTTTTTATCGGTAAATGTCAGTAAACGTCGATTTCACTGGACACATACAAAACGAGGCAACAAGTATTTCCCTTGATGATGATGCTTTAAATGTACAGATAGGCAAAGTAAGAAAAAGGCAGCTTGAAAACTTAGAGTGAAACTCCAGTGATTTAGGCTTTTGAATCAGGCTTGTTACAAATGGACTAGCAAACGGACGGTTAAAAAGAGGAGGGGATTTGTTGATTTAAGGCTATTTATTTAGTATATTTTGACATGTGATTGTGACAATTTGTGTTTTAATGCTTATAAAGCTTTAGCTTTTTAAATCTCAGTAGCGACTGACGTTAAATAATTGCCTGACTCTGCAATTAAAAATTTAAATGGCTAAAAATAGCGAAACGTAGTCAAACCCTGTAATTTTGTGCAATTGTAAAAATTTAAAAATCGATAAAGATCTAAAAAAAGGCTTAAGATAATCAATATCATCTGTCAAAATTATAAAAGAATAAAATTTGAATTCTGCCAAGCCTATCTATGAACCATTAGGTGCCCAGCTACTCGTGGTGACAGGCACATCGGAGAGAAATGTCTAGGTTAAATAGCTAGAAAACAGCTAGCATCACCCCCACCCCACTGCTGCCACTTCTCAAACTACCCTGCTCACATGCCCCCTCCTGGCACCAGCATTTAGATCTTCCAGCCAAGATCTCCTGCCTGTTTGGAAGCTAAAGGCCCAGCAAATACCTGACCGCTTGAGAGCGAGTTTGGCTACCAGCTGTCAGAGATAAAAAAATTCTGCGAGAGCCATCACCAGCATGGGGCTCCGGGAACCTGAAAGAATGACAAGGAGTTCCCTGCTGTGGTGGGCATAGGTGGATGTGTTGGCTACTAGATTCCTTCTGGTGAACAGAGGTGGTCTAGGAGTACAAGTACTAGAGTATGGGGTAGGTGACGCAGCCTTTCCATCCCAACCCCAGTACCAACTTCTGCCCTCCTCACACCACTAAAGTCAACGAGAGGTTGTGTGGATGTAACAGTGCAGAGCTCGGCTCAGGGAACCTCCCCCTCCTCAGTCTGATTGCACCAGTCCAGCTGGAGGAAGTCCATTCTCTGTCTGACAGCAGCAGAGATGCCATTAGTCAGAACCCTGGGAATCTGCTCTCTGCGCCTGACTCTGATCCATGTACAGCCATGCAAATCAGGAGTCATTCTGCTGAAGATAGGGGAGTTATGGGAGGATGAGGCCAGAGCAAGAGCAGCATCAAGCCCCCTGTCTGACAGTGGATTCAACCAACTCCATTACTCACAGCTGCAGAGAAAGAGCCCTCTCCCTGCCTAACACCCATGGAGTAATTAAATCACAGGCCTCCTTCCACCTGTTGGTCACAGGGAAACCACAGGCTAGCATTCCAGGGAAAGGCCCAGCTGGGATACATTTCAGAGCAGTGGAACCTAACCCTGATAGATTCCCCAGTCTTTGGTTTTAACTGAGTCTTGCCTTTGTCAATTAGCATAGGGGAGAAACCCAGAGAGGCTATTCTGCTGGCCAGGGAACCGGCTGAGTCACAGGCTATTTACTGGTATATAGACACAGCAGATCTGAAATCCAGATACTGACTAGCTTCCCCAGGACTAATGGGAAACGGGTGTAGAGCACTTCGAACCTTGAGCTGGTCATAGGGAAAGGCCTTAGCCTAACTGGTGATAATTTACTTTTTATCTAAAAGGGAACACCAACACTTGGGGCTGAATTCCGGCTGTACTTATCCCCTGGCAACCCCGTTCACTTCAGAGGTGTGACTGAGGGCACAAGTCACAGCAGAATTTGTTCTTTGCTCTCTGCTGAGCCAACAGCCTTTTCCCCAGTGCAACTGGGCTCTGGCTCGCACTAGGAGCTGTGTGGATGGAAGCCCCAGTTTTTTTCTTTCTGAGACCACTAGGAACCGCCTTCAGGGGAGAGTCAGAAGAGGAGAGGAAGAAAAATAAAACTCAATCAGATACAGAACTGGACAGATCAAGAAGTCAAGATTTTGCATTCCAACTATCTATAGGAAATAGGGAGGTTGTTTTTTTTATTTCAACTTTTTTCATAAAAATCCATAATTATTTAAATCAAAGTTACAGAGGAAAGTTCGTAACTTTTTATTGATTTATTTTCTTTTTTTATTTTTCTTTTTTTGTTTGTTTGTTTTCCCCTCTCATCATTAGATCTGACACCGGCGTCCGTCAGACTACTTCCTTACAAACATGGGAGTCCTGGAGACATCAGCAGAATGTTCTCCTGGTATAAAGAGGTGGAAGAGGTGGTGGTGCGGAGAGGCGGGGTTAGAACGAGAGGGGAGGGGTGGTTCAGAGGAGGAGAGAGGTCGGTATGTTTGTAGCAACGTTCTTCTTTTGTTTTGTTTTTAAAAAAAACTTTATTATTTGCAAATTGCTTCGGGTTAGATCATTTTCATGTTGAACTTGCGCGGCGCATCAGCAGAGCTGATGCCGGCGTCAGACTTGCGTGGCACATACTCGATCTCGATGTTGTGCTTTGTGTTGCCTTTCCCCCGGCTCCACAGGAAGAGAAGCACCAGACAGAATAGCACCACGCCCAGGAAGGAGATGAATCCCATGGTGGTGGCGATGATCAGAGTCTTGATGTCAAAGGGGAAAGGCACGGTGGCACGCGTGCTGTTGGCATCGCTCTCATTGGGTTGGTTGGAGATGAAAGCAAAGGTCTTGTTGGGCTGATGGGGCCAATCTGGGGAGTAGCTCCGCACGTGAAGGTGCGCCAGCATGGTGTCATTGCCACCCGCATTGCTGGCGATGCATAGGTAGGTGCCATTGTCCTGGATCTGGGCATAGCGCACCTCCAGAGTGCCGTCGGGAAAGACGGTGAGCCGCCCACTGGTTTTGGTAGAGATGAGGTGCTTTCTGGGAGAGAGCCACATGATCGTGGGGGGCGGATCCCCATCTGCCCGGCAGATAAAATGTACCGTATGGCCCTCATCCACAAAGATCTGCTGCGGCTTACGGTCCCGTATGCGCGCCCGGCGGCAGGTGAAATAGTTGGGCAGGAGCACGTCGGGGAAGTCCTTGAACTCCTTCCCCTGGACGAACTCAGGGGTGGAGCAGGTGGGCTGCTGCTTGTTGAAGTTCAACCTCCAGCGGCGTCGGAAAACCCAAAGCAGCCGGCAGTCGCACGCCAAAGGGTTATTATCCAAAATGAGCGTCTCCAGGTTCCCCACCGAATGGAAGGCTGATTCCTCCAGTGTAGTCAGCAGGTTCCCGGAGACGTTCAAGATGCGCAAGTAGTTGAGGCCTCTGAAGGCGTAGGGCTCCACGGTGGTGAGCTGCCCACCCACCAGCTGGATCTCCTGCAGCCGAAGCAGGTCGTGCAACATGGAGCCCTCAATGGTGAGGATGGGGTTGTAGGACAGGTTCAGGAACCTGAGATAAACTAAGTGCCTGACAGAGACATAAGGGATGGAAGTCAGATTGCAGTGGGTGATGGACAAGGATGTCAGGTTCAGTCCATAGAGGCAGTTGGATGTCATGGTATCCAGATAGGGCCAATGGGAGATCTCAAGGACCTTAAGCTTGTAGAGCCTCCTAAATGAGTAATCCCTGATGGCATTGATGTTCAGGTGGCGCAGCCTCAGCACAATCAAGCCGTGCAAGTGAGACAGCGCCTCCGTGGGGATAGAGGTCAAGTTGCATTTCTCCAGCGTCAGCTGCTCCAAGCTGTTGAGGCCACTAAAGGCCCGGTGGGAGATATAGACCAGGTCATTGTCCCCAACCTCCAAAGACTTCAGGTTGTACAAGTCCTGGAACATGTAGTCTAGGAGGATCACAATTTTGTTCTCACTAATGTCTAGCTTGGTAAGATTGCTCAGTCCGGTAAACACCCCCAAGGGGATGAGCTTGAGTCGGTTACTCCTGAGACCCAGAGTCCTGAGGTTGAAGAGGTTGTTGAAAGCCCCAGGCTCAATGGCACTGATAATGTTCTCGTTTAACTCCAGTTCCTCCAAGTGAGGGTAGTTGGCAAATTCATCCTGGTTGAGAGTCTTGATTCGGTTCTTACCCAAGTCCAGGAGCCGAGTCTCAGTGGGGATCCCCTCGGGGACAGCGATGAATCGCTTTCGATGGCACAGCACCGAGCGCTCCTGGGCAGAGCACTCGCAGCGGGGCGGGCAGCCCGTGGCAGAGCCGGAGAGGACGGATCCCAGCATCAGGAGGAGGATAGGCTGCCAGCAGGCCAGAATTGGGTTATGCATGCTCACCTCCCCAGCTATCATCCTATCTCTCACCTGCAAGCGACATAAAAACAAAGAGGGGGAGGAAAGAACAACAGCAGAGGTTAGCAAACAAAGGCCAGTGGAATGGCAAAGGTCACTTCTGTTCGAATCAGTGTCAAGGTTCATTGACCTGTCAGTGCTGATATTAACTAAAGGGGAAATACCAGGTCAATATTAGACGTGTCTGCCCAATACATCCCTGCTATTTCAATATACACCGTAGTCGCGGTGACACTATCATTTACAGTGTCACGCATGCAGCCAGACACACCTGTGCTGCAAAGAACGTAGGGAAGCACATTTAAGAGGGCAGAACACACACACTTGAAGGGCTGCAGGGAGAGCTGGCATGGGAGCAGCATTTCACTGGCTGGGGTAGTGTCAGTCCCATACTATCCAGCCAGAGGTCCAGCCACTTAGTTGTCTTTGGACTTCCTCTCCCCGTCCATCATTTTTCCTCCCCTCCTTGCTCGGTCTTAGTACTTGCCCTAGCAGCCGTGTCCAATTTCACACCCTGGAAGGGTGGGACAGTGGCCATCAGGGGATCTACGTAGCAGAGCTGGCATGTTCTGCTTCCAGGCCTACAGCCTCATCATGCATTTACTAGCTATGCACCTGCCAGGACCTGCATTTCCCCACAGACCAACTCCTGCCCCCCAACCTGGATTCTTCCTTATGTCTTCTCAGCATCCTCCAGGGACTCCCTTCTCTGTAGGCAGATTACCAAATTGTGGCCACAATAGTTACCAACTAGGCAGTTGTGAATGTGGTTCAGTCACTACAGTGGGTTTGAATAGCGTGCTCCATGTGTCTGAATTCACAGGATCTCTGGGCAGGGAATTCTCTTTCACACTGATCTTTTGGTATCCACGTGGACTGGCAAAGGAGGTCAACATTTCTGTCCCGGGCTGGCAATAGGTTGGGCTAACAAACAATAATTAGTCCAGCTTCCTGTCACTAAGCTGGCCTGATGAGGGCAGGGGATGCCCATTATTATGGTGGCAGTGTCTGCTGTGCTGGGTGCTGCATGGACACACAGTAAAAGCCAATGGCTGTCCCAAAGAACTTACAATCGAAAGCAGACAGACAAATGGCTGGAGGGGAAAGAGAGAGGGTAAGTGACTTGACCAAGGTCACGCTGCAAGTCAGTGGTTGAGTGAAGACCAGAACCCAGGTCTCCTGCTCAGTGCCTTCACCAGTGAGCCACGTTGCTGCTCAAACTGGGGCTCTTGTAGACGGGCATGGTAGGGCCAGGGGGAATTTCTCAGTAAAACGGTTATGCTGTATGACTGCGAGTGATGACAAAGCCTGAAAGCTGATAATATAATTTTTCACGGCAAAGCGATCTGACAAAAAACCACCCACGTTGAAAAAGCGTCTATTATTTAGGCGTTAACTGGCTGAAACCTGTCTCTGTCCCAACCCCCGATCTGACTGGTGCCCTGAGACCCCTGGCCTGAGAGGCCTCTATGTTAACGGCTTGTTTTGCAGTCTGCTCAGAGCCAGCCAGGAGAACAGTCTCCACTAATGAAGTCAGAGTTCGGAGGTGAGGTGCATACAAAAAGGAGGGAGCCTGCACTTCGGCCAGCAACACTCTAATGAAGTGCTGAGGAACCAGGAAGCGTGATCCTGCCCGCTGACACAGCCTTCTGGCAGGAGCGCAGCACCCCACCCCCCATCCCACTGTCTGCTGGGAAGAAAGCGAGAGGCAGGGGCTTGGTGCAGATGGTGCCTGTGGAAGAAGCGGAGCCATGGTGCTGATGCCTTCATTCATTTACTTGTCCAAGCCAGTCCTGGGTGAAATCATCCCCCAGCTTTTGATGACTGAGTGGGGAACGTTTTATGCACGCACACACACATCCTACCTTAAGTTCTCAAAATGAGTCAGCTCCCTTTAGATGGAACTTGAATACAAAAACCGCCTTTTGAATGCAGAGGTGCTGGAATGCAGAATTCAGACCAGACTAGAGACACAGGGAAAACCCAGCCAGTGGAGCAGCCAAAGTTGTCGAGGCCCAGAGAATGGCAGCACGGAAAGGAACAGGTTCCACTTAGAGCAGAAAGCAATATCTTCTTCTGGGACGGATTCTCCTCTACCCCATGGACGCCAGTGGAGTTACTCCTGACTACTCCTGCCTCTGCCACTGACTCTCTCTGCGTCCTGGGGCAAGTCACTTAACCCCTCCTGTGCCTTAGTTCCCCATCGGCGAAAAGGCAATAATGATATTTACCCAGCTTTGCAACGTGTTCTGCGATCATGGGTAAAAGGCACATTGTACTTACAAACTAGCATTAAGCATTTAAAAACGAAGGCTGGGATTTTGGGGACCTGGGCACCTAGATCCACTATGCTGCCTTGAAGATTCCTGTCTGCGAGCATGCCCCAATACCTTTTCCCTTTGTCACCACGCCTGGACCGGGGCGGGGGGGGGGGAGGGGAGAAGGGGTGTGTCAAGTAAGCACAACATGGCTCTCAGCATCCATTGTTGCCTCTGGGATCCAAAGTGAAAACACTGATGTCTCTTTTTTCCCTGTTGCTTTTAATTGCATCAGATTACAGAGGTCCGGGAAAAAACCACTGACCTCTGGATGGAGTATTTACATGTAAAAGCAAGTCCTTGGGTGAAAACAGAGGTGCAAAAGAGGGGCTCAGAATTTCCATCCCCAAACTGGCAGCAGAATTGGCAAATGAAACACCAGGGCAGTGTAAACAGAATCTACTCTATAGGCATGAGATCCAGGAATGTCCTGTGAGCACCACTGCTGGGGCCTCCTTGCTAACAACAACTGCCATAATCTTAAACCTGTTCCTTTACTTGGCTTCATTCACTAGGGAAAGGATGAGAAAATTAACCGGATTTCTGCACTGAAGCAAAAAGGGTCCACGAGAGAGGAATTTCAGGTAGATTTCCTGGCCAATGTGGTACGGGCCCTGGGAAAAGTCTTTGATGAGAGACAGAAGTGGTACTGATTTCTGGGCCTGCAAGGAACGCAACGGGACGAGGCCGTAGGATGCAATTGTTGTGTCAATCTGAAGTGGGTTTTGCTACAATCCTGGCCTTCCTCCTGGAGCCAGCCCTTACATAGCTTTGCCTGGGGATATGATGCCAGTGTTGAACACTGAAACACCATCAGCATGACAACACAACACCAGAACTACCAAGGATCCTGAAACATGGCAGGTCAGAGCTTTCCAAGGATGGGTTTTGCTGGTGTTAACTACTTTGTCCCTAGGACAGGGGAGGGCAAACTATGGCCCATCAGGGCTTTCAATCTGGCCCGCGGTATTGCCAGCCCCATGGCGCAGTGGGGCTAAGGCAGGGTCCCTGCTTGCCCTGGCCCCGCGCCGCTCCTGGAAGCGGCCTGCACCACATCCCTGTGACCCCTCGGGGTGGAGAGGGGGGAGGAAGAGGGCTCCGTGCACTGCCCTCGCCTCCAGGCACCGCCCCCCGCAGCTCCCACTGGCTGGGAACAGGGAACTGTGGCCAGCAGGAGCTTTGGGAGTGGTATCTGCAGGTGAGGGCAGCGTGCGGTGGAGCCGCCTGCCCCACTCCACCCCCAGGAGCCACTGCTGGACATGCTGGCCACTTCCGGGAGCCGCTCGAGGTAAGTGGTGCCAGGCCGGAGCCCATTCCCCAAACCCCTCCTGCACCCCAATGCCCTGCACCCCTTTCTGTACCACTCCTGCACACCAACCCCTTGCCCTGAGCCCCTTCTTGCACACTGCACCTCCTCCCACACCCCAACCCCCGCCCCAGCCCTAAATTCATGGCCCGCATACAATTTCCCCAGAGCAGATGTGGCCCTCAGCCAAAATATTTGCCCACCCCTGCCCTAGGATCTGATCTCAAGTGATTTCAGATGGAATGATATAAATGACCCTATCCCAAACACACACACACACACACACACACGCCTCCTTCCCCTAAGCAATCCCCAGCTTCCTCATCAATCATTCAAATGGCGCTATTCTTATGTCCTAATGTCTCTAGTAGCCATCTCACCCATTTGCACTCCAGAAAGTTGTTCCTTGTTTGCACCCCAAGGCAACACTGTCTTTAAGGGGGCCAGACCATGGTGGGATTTGGGGCATACTGAACCCTAGTTTTCTTCTGAAAAGAAGAACACAGTAACTCTTCCCCTGACAGGATAGCAGGAGACACACCCCAAATCGACCAGCCCCTGCAAGGACTGTGTCTAGTCGAGTGGCTCTTCCCTCCTCACCCCCAGCCCTCCCTGCTCTGGAATGGAAGAAGCAATTTGAAAGTTAAATGAATGAAGGGAGCTGAGCTAGTGAAAAACTTGGCCCGGGGAGACATTGAGCACTATATAAAGTTATTCCGGGGGAGTTATGGCTTTGCAAAGGCAGCTTGTACCTTCAAACCCTAAACAATCCCATCCCCTTGTCAGTGGGATGCTGAAGCTGCATGTCACATTGCTTCTGGTGTACTTATTTTTTATGTTGCTCAAGCTGTTATGAAGGCGCAAATCACATTAATATCGTACATTATATGTACAACTACCCCTGGCTCTGTTTATATCCATTGTTACATAGACACTCTGCATTGCCTTCACTAATGCTATTTATGGCTATCGCTGAATATACTCCACACATTACTTTCACCGGTTCAGTTTATATCCAGCATTATATATATCCTGTGCATTACTTTGCCTCGCACTATTTATGGCTCTTGGATATACTCTGTGCATTAGTTTCATTGCTTCTGTTTATATCCATCATTTTATATAGATAGATGTCCCATGTATAACTTACTTTCCTTCCTTCCAAAAAAGATTTGAACATTTTTTGCAAAATGCAAGGATGAAAAGTGATGTGCAATCCATAAATGTATCAGTCTTCACCAACTCATAAACCAGAACAGTAATGTCCTAGCCCAATTCAAACTGGGGTATTAATTACAGTCTGCTCCACAGAATTCCTCCCACAGTTTCAATTTGATACAGCATTCTTCACCTCTTGTCCTAGATTGCTGTGCAGAGTTGCTGGGTGCTGTGAACAGCTGATGCGTTCCACCCCAGAGGTGACTGCATTTCAGGGGTGTGCAAAGTGATTCCTGTATGTACATAATTTGTAAACAGCTTCGCAATCATTCCTAACAGGTTGATCTAACGCTCACTGAGATCAGTGGAAAGATTTCCATTGGCTTCACTGAGAACTGGATCAGGCCACAAATTGCTAAATGAATGTAGGATATTTATTATTAATCATCCTTCATGGCATATCATCAATATTGTCAACTATGCTGGTCACTGTTATAAATACACTGGCACAGTATTTGATATCCCAGAGATGAGACCTGAATCTATCCTGAAGGATGTAATTGGCTTCGGAGGCTGGGACAATACCAGAGACGTGAAGGTCTCAGCCAAGGAGCCTTCTACCTCTGCCAACTGGTGGCCAGACACTGGGCTGGACATAACCAATTAGCAGAGTCCTTAGTAGTTGCACTTGTGTGTTTGCCCAGCATATTCCTGTAATCAAGACAAACTGGGACCCTTGTTGAGCAAGTGGGCAGCAAGGGTATCCAGGGAGCCAAAAGGAGACACGTCCAGACGGTGAGTGGCTATCTAAACATCTCCCCAGGGCTCTTCCCATATGGGTGGGAGCCAGAGCAGGTCTTCCACCCGAGCCCATTCCAAGGAGGCTAAACAAGCTGTTTTCATGCTTGTGCAATATCCATCAGACGAAAAGTGCTATTTATTTTGCAACTACCGGAGTAAACGTTGCACCTCTGAAACCATATCTTCCAGGAAGATGTAAAAATCACAGCTAATGTGCTGCGACTCTGCTGGAAATGGGGCAGCAGGTACCACTCTAAACCCTTTGTTGCACCACATTACATGCAGCGAAAGGAACATTTTGCAGTGCCGTTGCTCAGAATGCATGCTTTCAAAATGCATGCGCTTTCTCTTTAACCGTCATCTCTGTTAATCTCTCTTGGAATCCAATTCCCTGTACACACAATCTTGCTGAGAAAGACATAAAAAAGCAAAACATTACATGCAAAACAAAACACAGTGGAAAGGGTCTAATTGCACTGAGATTGGAAAGACTTCACCTCATTATGCTGAAAAACTGCCTGCCTTATTTGGATATGTTCTTAGCTGAAATTTCTGTGCTCGTCCCCTTTCTGGGCAACTGCTAATACTGGCTTCAGACAGGTGCAGGAATGGGTAGGGTAGCTGTGATATCTCTCCTAGCTCTCTTGATATTACAATCTGAGCTTCCCCAAGAATTCCTCTAACAGGTGCCAAGTTCTTCCGTGGTGTATCTCCACCAGCGTCAATGGAATCACGCCTGGGGTGAATTTGGCCCTGTATATTCATCGTGATTTGCAACAGCTCTGATATGGCAAACAACTTTGGCAACAACCTTGGTTTTGGCTTGCGACACCGCCTATTGTTCCACTCCTAAACCCAACAGAGCTTTGTCAATACACTTAGTTCAGACTTCCAACCTGGTCACTATTCTCTAGCCTTTGACCTGTACAAAGGCACAGATCTGGCAGCGCACCTCAGTACTGACCTTCCACAAACTCCACCATTCAACCATCCCAGGCTCCTCCCGAGCAGAGATCCACTGGAGCTGATTTACACCAGCTGAGGATCTGGCCCTATGCCCCACACGGTGACAAGGGGAGAATTTGCCCGGTTAGGCTGAAATACACCTGGCGTTGTGGAATTATTATACGTTCTTTGCCCGAGCCTCCTAGTAACTGCAGAGAATACAACGTGGCCATGAAAAACAACAGCAGCCAAATAAGTCTTCAGTGGTAGAATTTAAGGCTTTGGTGGCCAAGAGTTAAAAAGATGAGCAAACATGATAAATGAACAAAGCAAAATCTGCATATTATTACAGACTAGACAAATCTACTTGCATAGAATTAAAGTATAGACACACCTCACGTAGTATTAGTTCTGGGCTAAATTTAAATCCATGATAAATACAAGCCCTGACAAAAACATCTGTAATGCTAATAGCTGAAGCCACATAAAAGGCCCGGGATAAAGACAAGGAATAAACTGAAAAATATAGAGTGAAGATGAGCTTTAAATCACTTCTGTTTCCCATTTACCTTTGGACATTTCAGAGCAAAACACGTCTGTTCCACGGCTGAGCTGGTGATAGAAACCCCCTTCTAAAAATCAAGATTTTTGCATGATCTGATGCTGACCACTTAGCCCAGATCATGCAGCAGTCACTGGAGACCCCCAGTATCATCCCCTGTGCTGGAATTCCTTGGCATTGATGAACGATCTCAAACCTGAGCCACAGCTGCTGATTTGCCAATCCCTGTTCTATTGCAAAGGCTGCCATATTAGGGGCATTTAAATCAGTGGGTGTCTTTCCATTGACTCCAAGGCTTTGGACCAGGTTCAGACATAGGGAAGTGTCAGAGCATGAAGAGTCGTCTGTTTCACCATGCCTGCATCTGATCCATGTATGCCCTGGTGAGAAGGAACTGAGCAGGATGACCCGTCCGGGAGTTTGCAGTAGGCTCTCCCCAGTCATGTGATCAGCTCTGATATTTTCATTAAACTGAAGATTTTTGAAGGAGGAAAAACTGAAATCACCAGAATAACGGGGATGCTGGACGTGGCCATGAGAGGCTTGTGGCGCTAGGGATGTTGAAAGGGGAAAGAGGCTGGGGTGAAGGGGCAAAGATCTGGCAGAGTTTGGAGCACTCTTGAATTTGCTCAATGAGGGAAAGTGAAATCTAACAAATGTACCCTCTGATCTGGAACACCCCTGCTTCCCTGCACCTAGTGAGTCACTTACACCAGTGCCCAAAGGGTGCAAAATGCCCCATGGTAAAGATCCTCACAGGGGTGGATGAATGCAGAGCAACGGAGAATCAGGAGCCAACCACTTTGACCTCACACTGATGCAAATCTGGGGTGACTCCACTGAAGTCACTGGGACCCACAGGTGTAAAACCAGTGTGAGTGACTGGAGAATCGCCCCCAAGCAGATAACTGTCCAGGGACATGGCTCTGCCCTGATGGGTGGCGTGTGACCCTGTCCATAACTTGGCCCTGGAAGTAAGATCCATTCCTCCTAAGGGATGCTTCCCGGATCAGTAGGGGTGAGCGGCTGGCTTTGCTTGGCAGGTGGCGGTTAATCTAGCAGGAGGTGTGTAACATGTTGCCCTTTCTTGGGAAGTGGTCAGAGCACCTCCAAGGAAGGAGTCTGGTCCAGGTATCTAGATGGAGATTTCTTCGTGGTTTGGACTGGTTTCTTTTCCCCCTCCCCCCTTTCCCTCATTGCGGGCCTAGAGAGAGGCCTTTGCTGTGTCTTGTGTAATTGCTCTGTGAGGGTAGGTCTACACAGCCCCTGGCACCAAGTCTCAGAGCCCGAGTTGAAGGATTTGGGCTTGCGCGACAGTGCTGAAAACAGCTGTGTAGATGCTGTGGTTCAGGCTGGAGTTCAGGCTTTGATACCCACCCCCATCCCTTGGCTTCAGAGCCTGAGTTCCAGCTTGAGCCCAGACATCTACACGGCTAGGTGCAGCACAATGGCTGAGAGCCCTAATCTGGTGCTCGCTGCTGCAGTTGCCATCTGCTGTGCAGACGTACCTTGAAAGGCCTAATAACTATGCTGTCCCAGGGACAGGGAAAGTGGCACCTCGCATCGTCACTTACACCGGTGCAAAGTGGGAATAAAATACCACCCTGCTTCCGATCTGGTTGTGTCTGGTACAGTTTCCCCAGGTGTAAGTGACAATGCGGCACCAGGTGGCAGTGAAGCAGGCTCACAGCCGCCAGCGTACGATTGTATGGGAGGAAAAACCCTGGCCCGTTATGCAGAGACGTTGTGCACATTTTTATATCAGCACTATTATGTCAGCATGACATCACTTTCTGTGCACATAATGCGTCCTTAACCATTATCTGTGTCAGTATTATAATCAGGGCTGATTTCAAACCCATTTGGCCATCCTGGGTCCACAGGTCAAGCGTGAATGGTATTGGGGTTATGTTAAGCATAGGAGAAAGGGAGCCAAGAGAAAATTCCCACCTCTACCTCTCTATATCGAAGATGAAGGGGCAGCTACTTAGCTGGGTGCAAATCAGTGTGGTAGACAGATGCCAATGCAGCTACACTGATTTACACCAGCTGAGGAGCTGGGCCAAAGGGAAAAATGGGAGAAGATGCAGGGTTGGGGGGGGGGAGAAAAACAGGGTAAAAGTGGATTGGAAAGGGAAGAGATTTGGAAAAAGTTGCAGAGAGGGAGAAAAATGCAAATGAAAAGTTAAGTACAATGGGCCTGGTCCTCAGCCGGCATAAATCTGCATAGCTCTACTTGGGCCATACCTGTAGCATCAATAATTCCCCACTGGTGCCAGCCTAGAGGTATTTTTGGGGCTGGGTGGGGTGAGGAAGTGGTGGCTCTAATTCTGAGCTGGCATTTACACTGTTGTCAATCAGGAGTAATGGAATTGAAGTCAGCGGGATGGTCCCCATAATGAAAGCACGGACGACCCTGTAGCTAAAGAAGTAAACACGATGTAACAAAAATAAACCAACTGAAATCACCTTAGGGAAAAAGAAAACAGAAGGGTTTAAAACCCCAGGGAAACAGTTTGTGCACTTAGATTTGTTTCACAAACCCAGTGTGCAAGGTTCATAACTCCCCAGGCTCCCTGGAGTTTTGCCCATCCCTGTTTATGGGAATCCTGTTCTGTGACGTAGTCATTTTTTTTCTGCAGAAGACATCACCATGTTATTGTATGTCCCAGCCATGGAACCCCGTATTGTTACCGCTCATCGTGATCAGAATCCTGGAGCCAGGAGCTTGGCCTTCTCTAGGCAGGGAGGAATCTGGAGTGGGGTTTTAGATAAGCTGACAGAGCAAGATTATTCAAAAAAAAGAGAAACAACAGAAATTTCTGAGTCAGCTAATAAAAACATCTGGTAATCATAAATTATAGCGTGTGCGACGTTCACCCTTGAGCCAGATGCCCATGAGAGACTCTCCAAGCATCTCCAGTGACTTTGGGAAACATTTTCTGAGCAAGAAAATAATGCGTCAAAGTCACTGGGATTTGCTGGGGCACAGCTGGATGAGTCCTACAGCTCGGAGGGGTGGGTTGGTTGATCCCACTGCTTCGAGGGGGTGGAGGTCTGAAACTTGGCACTAATACACTGGTGAGCAGATCCCACTGTGCCAGGACTGTGAATCTTGACACTAGTGCACAGAGTCCTGACCTGGGCCCAAGGCTGTGGGACTAACCGAGGTCTCTGGATTTTTGGTTTAGAAACAAACAAGGATCTCAGCTTCAGCCCTCTCGCCTCCTCCCAGCTGCACCAACTACATCAAATTTTATTGAACTTGACTATGTTTTAGAGCTAAAGACTCCAGGTTTACAAATAAATATTTAACAACATTTCCTGCTGGTAAGAGAGTTGCTTCTCGAGACCCCGGGCTTGGCGCTAAGTGTTCCTGTAGCTAACTGCAAAGCAGCAAAACAAAGGGAAAAGCTTTAATTTGCCAAACACGTCTGTATCTGTTTCCTTCTCTCTCCATCATTCGCTTCGCTTCCATCATTCGTTTGCTCACTCTCTCTCTCCCCCGCCCCCGCCTCCTTTTCCGTCCAATAGATATATGTAGCCGGCTGACAGCTGAAAACAGGCAGCTAGCCCAAAAGGTGTGTTTGGAGTCAGTTAATTGAAGCAGGTGAAGACCACACTGCACCCGACTCCAGACAGGGTAGGCTAAATGTTCCATTTAGGCTGCAGAAAGCCAGTGCTCTATAGGATTAAACTGGAGCCTTTCAGCAAATTCCCAGCTCCCACCAGCCTGCTCTTCCTCTGCTGACTGCTTCTACTCCAACACCCACCCCCTGCTGTTCCAAAGTCCATACGGCATTTACCCCTGCTGCTCTGCTAGCCAGCATTCAACAGAATACAGCCGCCCAGGAGAGCCTCCACTGTTCACCCATCTTGCCTTTATATCATCCCATCTTTCTTCCCCCTAGTCTCCCTGCCCTTCGCTTTCACCACCTCCCTCCATTATCACCTGGTATCTAACAGTCTCTCACATAAAAGGAAAATGTAAATAAATTCTAACCTAAAACCCAGAACTCCTCAGCACTGTCTCAATATTGGCAGAGAGACAGGTCCATACCATGGAAAGGGAAAGATTTGGTGAGAAGAAGGGTCGTCTTGTGGCTAAGGCACTTGACTGGGGCTCAGGAGATAGGGTTTCTATTTCCAGCTCAGCTGATGATCTTGGTTAGGTCATTTCCCCTCCTGTGCCTCAGTTTCCCCTCCCATCTTTTGTCTGTCTTGTCTACTAGACTGTGAGCTTCCCTGGGGCACAGACGGTCTCTGACTTTGTGTTTGTACAGTGCCTAGCACAAGGGCCCTGGTCTCATGTGAAGTTTGCAGGTGCTACTATAATTCAAACAATAAGTGTCAGTAGCTCAATGTGTAGCAGCGGTCAAAACCCAAACAAAATCTTTAATGAATGGGATGGCAAATAGAACACACTATAGAAATCAGTGGGAACCCAATCAGTATGTTGAGTTCTGATTAGCTCAAATAAAAAAAGATACAGAGAGATTTAGAAAACAGCAATACAAAAAAAATTCAGAGGCATGAAATGGTTCTGCACAAAAAGCTCAGGAGTTTTTACTTTAGAAAGGAGATAAATAAGAGGGAACACAACAAAGATACACAAAATAAGGAATGGTGCAAAGAAAGTTAACAATAAGAAGAGATAGCAACACTCATGCTTCCTGTTGTAAGCCAACCACTAACTGCTTGGGGTGGGAAGACTCTTCCCCCAGAGGCATGTTCTTGCATAATTGTCCATTATGGATTTTTTGCACAATCTTCTGATGTATCTGGTTTTGGCAACTGTAAGAAACAGGATACTGGGCTAGATGGACCAGTGATCTGATCTGGTATGGTAATAGCTATTGTGAGGCTGCCATCTTGGCTGCCATCTCAAGGACTGAACCAGGGACCTCCAGAGCTACAAGCATGAGCTGCTACAGCTTCTGCTAAAGTGCCCTTCTGATCAGTAGGCACATGCACAGAGTGGGTGTTGCCATAAAACATCAAGGGGATGTATTTAAGATGCCAATCCCCTTCTGGCATATGCGGTAAGAAGCTGTATCTGCTAAATGGCATGGGTCAGCACAGCTCTATCCGTCTTCTCCTGACTGCCAAACTACTACTTCCCTACCTGTTGCAAGACTGCTATGGAAACACAACCCGATTCTAGTTTGCCTAGCTCCTTCCATACAGACGTTCTCCCTAAAACACTTGACTGAATTAAACAACACAGTCATGGGGATGAAAAATCAATAAGAACAGAAGGAGGGAGGAATTACGAAGCACCGGCAGGACAAGGAGAGCAAGAGGAGATGGAATAGGAAGTCAATGAAGTTGAGAGGTACCGGATGTGTGAGAGCTACAGAGGGGAAAGCTCTGGGCCAGGTCCGTAGCTGGTGGAAATCAAAGGTTTCTCCATGGAAGTCAAGGGAGCTATGTTGCTTTACATCTGCTGAGGATCTGGCCCAGTGTGTGAAGGGATGGGCAGGGGGCCAGAGCTAGATGAGTGATGCAGGCAGGAAAGGTAGCACAAAGGGTCAATTACTTTGTAATGGGCTGGAGCCAGCCCAAAGAGAGGTTTTAAAACAAGGAGGGCAAAGAGCCAATCATCTGTCAAGTGGGGCATGAGAATCATGGCTCCATGAAGGAGCCTGCTCCGCGGAAAACTCTCTCTCACACGCATGACATTGAAGCCGCTTAACCTCAGTGTGTTTTTTTGGCCCCACTCTGCACAGAGCCTGGGTCTGTGTGTTTTTAAATGTACATTCCGGTGCAAGAGGCGTGCTCTCTTCTTAGATCCCTTCTCCCTCCCTCAGTGAGATCGTCTCTCTCGCTGCTCACGCTTCAGTGACCCACCAGCAAAGAAAACATCCTGACAAGCGATCAATAAGTAATTGTGAAGGCAGCTCTGCCCACCTCTGGGGTGAGATGGTGAGAGAGAAATGAGACTTTTATGGCATGTGAAAAGGGTGCAGTGGGCAGTGAGCCACCCACCCCATCGTCCCAAGGTCCAGGAGAGCAAAAGCTCAGTTCAGCATCACGTATCCCTGGCTCCCACAGAAGCTAGCGTCATTTGTTGGGTCAGTATTTTCTGCATTGGGCAACAGTTTGGAGAACAGGATTTTTCTGTTTGCAAAGGCAAAGAACAGGAGAGCTCCATTCAATTGTGGAATAATCTCCCAAGAGAAGTGGTGGAAGCTCCATCACTTGAGACATTCAAAATTAAGTTAGACAAAGCACTGGAGAATGATCTACTGTATGGGAAAATCCTCCATTGGCCAAGCACATGTTCCAGTAGCAGACTAGGTCTTTTCCTTCTTTAACTCCTCAGACTCCACCCACTCCTCTGAGCCTATTAAGTTCCTGACTCTCTGGAATTAAGGACTGGGTCACTGGAAATCTTAGTAGATTGCTTGAAGGGATCCTTGCTCAATGGGCAGATGAGAACTGAGAGAGTCGTGAACGAGATTTGAGAGCCCCAAGAATAAACTTTAATGTAGCATGGGGATGTTTCCCTCCCCACTCCACTTTCAGCTGCCAAAGGAGGCAGGAAAACTCCGCAGTGAGAGAGAGGTTTATCAAAGGAGATGCCTCTGGTCTATGCAACCCCAGAATATTGTCAGATAAATGCCCAAAGCCAGCCAGTGACAAATCTTTGGATGAAGCCTTCTCTAATGCAACCAATGTAAACAGGCCTTCTTGGAAGAGCAGAGTCCCCAGCCACCAGAACTGAGTTTATTGTCACCTTCATGCTACTATAAAAGATAACCATCTTCTGTTCATGGCACAATGTGCCTGCCATGGAAAACCGGCTCTCTGCTCTACCTGCACTGCACATCTCCCATCATACACTGCAGGGAGGCCTAGCTGCCTACACGAGTATTTGTTGTGTGCAACAAAATCTCTCTCTCTCACTCTAGGTTCTGTGGAAGTGGCTGGTACAATGCACATTTGCTCTGCTGTGCTCTGAGTGTGACCCAGATTGGAGACCCAGCCCACAGCCTTCATCTTTCCACCAATGTAGACTCACAGGGGTAAAGGAATACTGCTCTTCAGGGGTAGAAGGTGGGGCTGTGGATTCCTCCCAAGGACAGGGCTGTGCATTCCTCTCTTCCTCTCATAGACGGCAGGTAGCCACTGTGCATGTAAACCGCCAGAAGGAGCAAGCTAGAGGGAGAAACTGGGGCACAAACTGGACCAAAATGAGGAGATGGGCAAAAAACTCAAACCCTGATGTCCCCACAAATAGATTTCCATGCAACAGTCTTTAGAATAGAGCAGAAAGACCATCCCTAGCCAGAAAGAAGGAATCTCAGGTCCAGCTGATTTCCAAAGCACATCCTTAAAGGCCTCTTACCACCAATCCCAGAAACAGCATGTGGCCAGGAGCACCAGCACAGAGAGAATAAAACAGTGAGGGCCAAATTTAATGGTGGGTCTAAGTTGGTGTCACACCTGCCAGTTCCCACAGTGTGTATGCTCCATTAGCTCAGTTTACCAAGCACTTACCACACTGTAAGGTACACCCGCACCCCTTACACACCTCCCAGTCACTGGAATTGTGGCGGATTCACCCCCGCGTAACTGAGAACAGAATTGGCCCCCTGAACCTTCAGTTGGGCACTGGAGTCAGTGGAGCCTCCCCAGTTGACACCAGCTGAGGATCTGACCCACATACTCCCTTACACATCCTGGCTGGGGAAGGAGTGGGTCAGATGGCATCAAAGTCAGTGCAAGGTGTCACTTACGGTGCACCCTGAATTCACTCTGCTATTCTAAACCTTGCTCTGCCTTCTCTCTCTCACCCTCTGTAGCCCACCCACTCTCCAGTCTCCATCTTGCTTTTTTCTGGGTTATTTTCCCTGTTGGTAATTCTGGCTGATCAGAGGAATAATTTAACCCGTGTGCGCAGAGAGCCCAAACCGCCACTCCCCCCAACCCCATCATGTGTGCCTTCCATTTCCCCTCAGCCTAGAAGGCCCCATCAGCTGTCTCCGAAGGAGGAGAAGAGCAAGAGGAGTGGAGAGCTCTCCGTTTGGATCCTGACTTATTACCCATTATGCCACTTGATGCCCAGGCTTCCCGAGTGTTCTGGCACTGTGACTGGAGGGTCCTGCAATTTTCAATAAAGCACAAGTCCATTACTCTGCTCTGAATGAGAGCGAGCCTCAAACCCAATGGAAATGCTCACTCTGAGCTGGTCTATGTGCCTGCCAGTTAAACTGAGTGCTGAAGGCACCAGCCAATGGGAGCCAAGCAGGTGTTAGCTCCATAGCATCAGGTGCAGCAATGGCATAAGTGATGCCAATGACCCCACTCTGCCCCATCAACGTGCCTGAACTCTGACATGCCAGGGCCACTGCCAAGTGTGAGGTGGCATTTCACAGGTTGCTACCGAGCCCTTTGCCTGTCGGAGGAGACATATCAATATCTGCTACTCACGTGGTCCCAACACCATGGGATCTGACCACCTCACCAACACTGATGAACTGATCTTCCCAACACCCCAGGAGGTACCATTACCCCATGTTACACATGGGCGATTCAGGCATGGGAAGGTCTAATTGTAAACAAGTGTGTAGCCTTGGGGTTCCAATGGAACCACGCACGTGGGCAATGTTAAGCACGTGCTGAAGGGCTTTGCTGAAGTGAGGTCTATGGACTCACCCAAGGTTACGCAGTGTCCGTGGCAGAGCCAGGAACTGAACCTCTGTCTCTGAAGTCTCAGTCCAGTGGGTTGACTAATATATGCTGGCTAACATATATATCTATTAACAATACGTATTATCTGCACCGTATAGATATTGGCATGCATTAAGCACTGGTGACATTAAGCACAAATGCTGTAACAGTGATATGGCCTCAGTTGGCCTACACTATAACCCTGTTCACTTATGCTAAGTATTGCATAACTCCTTGCATTTGCTGAAGTAACCGTTTGGCATAAGCAGGGAGGAAATGTGTCAAAATCAAGATACATTTGTTCTGTGTCTTACTACAAACTAGGAAGTACCTTCACAGGGGTTGGACTAGATGACCTCCTGAGGTCCCTTCCAACCCTAAGATTCTATGATATACCTGCACCTGCAATGCTAGTATCCAAACCAAAGATAAGGAAGGAACAGAACAAGTCAGGGTACTGGGACAAACAGAGGGGTTGGATTTTAGTGATACGTAAAGAGATCGATGTGTAACTTGTAAAATCATCATATAAATAATACCAGCAGAAATGTGTAACCTGGGAAGCTCCCCGTCTGCGTAAGGTGAATGTACCATCGCTGCATGAGGCAGGTGCTCGAAGACTGGTATTATATAGAACCTTTTCCTTGTACTATATTAATAAACCCAACTGACGCTTATTATTTGGTTTCTTGAGTACAATATATTTCATAATGCACCAAAGTGTGGTCAAGCAATTGACTATACAATTGACCAACAAGTGTATTCACCACAAAGACCATCCTTCCCTCCTCAGTGTATGGAAGGCTACCATACCTGGTGGTGGGTTTGTGAGGTGGATGCCTGCCCCTCGGAACTGCACTAAGACCACCGGTCTATTCATGCCAGTCATGAGACGGTAATGAGCTTCTGGCCCTATCACACTGGACTGAATATTTCCAGCTGTCTCAAGCTGAGACACCATACCTCACCATCGCTCTACTGCGCATCTCTGACAGTCATAATACAGAGCACACAGCCTGAGTCTCCAGCAATCCGAGCTGATGTCTCTTGCAGTGACATTGGTGCACATGTCCTATGTTTAATTTAAGGTTAGAATGTTCCTACTGGCAATGTTTTTGTTCCCACTGCACATTCCCTAAAATAACCTGACAATGAACGTGATGTTATTCTGGTTACATAAAGGTATGCTCTCCTATCTGTAGGAAGGCAACTACATCATTAAACAGGGATGGGCACAACGGACCAGATGCTCAGCTAGAGTCAATCAGCACAGCTCCATTCACTTCAGAGAAACTATGCTGATGTACACCAGCTAAGGATCCGGCCTGGCATCGTTAAATACACAGGATCATAAAACTTTCTAGAACGTCAACGCTGTGACTACAGTGTATACCCATGAAGATAGGATGACATTAAGGTAATTCATCAGCAGTCGACACTGTGCAAAGCCAACGCGATAGCAATGCGTGCTAGGACAGACAGTAATAATACATCAGACAGTCGGAATATTATCCCTGGGATGATGTCATAAAGCCACAGGATGTCACATGGACAGTATTATTGTATATCACCACACAGAGCGCGGCATGGCCTAGATCCTGAGATGATGAGTAACTTGGCTCGCTGGCTAGCTAGAGCAGTCTACACAGCCCATGCACAGCATTGTGACGGTGTTGCCAGTGTGGTTTGGTGACAGTAGCGCGCACGCTGTGCCTGCAGTGAGCGTACAGCAGCTCCATGGTGTTATGTTGTTCTCACAGTGGCTGTGCTTCGACCACACAGTGGCAAGGGCTCTATGACGGTGCATTGCTCTAGAGGCAGATCATGCAGCAGTCTCCTAGTGGCAAAGGCTGGTGCCAGGGTGGCTCTCTCATGGTGGGCAGGGCAGCGTGGTGATCTCATGGCCCAAAGGGCATGAGTGTGCAGCAGTCTTACAGCGGTGATGGTCCTGTGACTGCGGTGTCCTGCTGCTCGCCCATCAGCTGCGATGCTGTGACTTTTTTCTGTGTCCCACGCTTTCCCCATCCGGGCCCTTGTCACTGGGACATTTCCTCTCTCACTCTGTGTCCACAGCCATTCGGGGCACTGGCCGGCCCTGCCATCATTTCTAGTTGGGATTCAACAGGCCGGAGAGCAGGCAGCGATTTGGAACTTTGGTTCTGAAGGTGACACTGGTGTATTTCAAGAGACAAAAGCCCCAGCCCTGTCTGTCTATCTCATTGCAGGGCTCCTTGCCACCAGCCTGATCTCTATCTCTCTCCAGGTTATCATCAAGTTTATTTCACATAACAAAAATATTGCCCCAGGAATTTCCAGAGAAGGGGGAGATAAAAATGAATGAATGAAAGACTGAAAAAGGACAAAGGAGAGAAAGAGCCTCCTTGCAGCCTTGCCATCTTTGGGCTGTTTTTAAATGTATAATTCTTCTTGCTCCCCCCCACGCTTGTTTGATTTTGCATTATTTATGGCTTGTCTTCAGGGCGAGTGTTTGTTGTTATTGTTTCATTCAACAATAAAACAGATTAGATAAAAACAAACTGTGCTGAGCTGGGGCCGGATCGGCTTGTCCTCCAGTCCGTGATGCAACGGACTGAAGGGCTCTGCAGGAATCAGCTGCTTTGCAGGGCTGTCAGGCTTTTCAAACGCACGTAGGGTTCTGCACAGACACCCCATTGTCCTTGCTGACCTAGGAAAGGGGAGCCGCATTTCTCCCTAATGATCACGCCCTACCCAGTTGCCGAAGTGGTTCTCTCTTCTCCTCCCCCCCAAAACCCTCTGTTGTTGTGTAACCCACACGCCTCCTGGGTGTGGTGTTCTGTCCCATCTAGTGGCACTGAGACCACAGAGAGAAAGATAAAATGAGTCTGCTCTACAGCCTTAGCTAATAGCCAGGTGGCTTTTAGCTCATGTGGTAGAGGCTCATGCACTAAGCTCCAGAGATCTCAGGTTCGATCCCGCCCACCGACAACTTGGGTCTATTGGTGTTACAGTTGCATAAGGTGGAGTAAAATCAATGGACTTCAATTCCATGGCAATCTTTCCACTGGGCTTAATAGGCGTTGGCTCAGACTCTATCAGCCAGATGTTCCAAAGAACTCAGCTCTCATTAGGCATCTAAATAAGTGGCCAGGATTTCAACTGCTCAGCACACGCAGTGCATGTTGCAGCATTGCCAACTCTCACAATATTTGGTGTTTTGCTCAAAGCACGAGCTCCTGGAGTCACGGGGATACACCCAACCTCTTCTTCACTGGAGTAAGTTTCTAGCTATCCTGGTCACAGAGGGAAGCTGGAAACCCTCAGTGCTAAAGGTTTAAAAGCCAGGAGTGAACCAGAACTCCAAATGTGGGTGTGGTTTGTTTGTTTTAAAACTCCCATGATTTTTAAGCCGATCTCCTGAATTTTGGGGCTTGGCTCGTGATTCTCGAATGCTCAGCGTTGATGATGCTGATGCTGGGTGCTGAATGCTTCTGAAAATCTGCGCCCAGAGCTCTTGAAAACGCAGTCCCATGCATCCGGCCAGCAAAACCTGTTTGTGTGGTGTTGCACAAGGAGTGAGGGACCAGGCTCGATTCCTTGGAGCAGCACTTTAGCATGGCCAGGAAGCTGCTGCATTACAGATGAAATACACGATCATTTTAATGTCTTCAATAATGGCTTAAAACACGTTTGCAGCTTCACTCAGCAGCAGCTCCACCATGGGGTGTCCCTTTCCTCATTCTCCATCCCTTCCTCCAACGCTTCAGCAGCCACTCATGCAGCAAGCCTGCGGATGCAGGGAAGCAGGAGCCCAGGAGAAGCAGCTCACCTCCGGCCAGCCCTAGATTTTTTCTGTAGGCTGAAAGAGGATGATTTCTCCATACCCCAAACAATGATTATAATAACAAAGAGAATGCAATTTAGGCTGCGTGAGAATACATGTAATCACGGGGAAATATTGTGTGTTTAAATTAAAATGGAAATGGAAGGCCAGAGTTTCCATTTCAGTTCAGCTTCTGTATTATTTCATCTGGAAAAGGATAAACAGACTGAGTACAAATCAGTTTAGTGACAACAAATAACGTCAGCTAAATCCAATGGTTTCTCAGAGCAAGTCATAACACAAAGCCAAAGGGACAGTGGGAGATCCAAGACATAGCAGCAGTGCTGGGAAAGAGGAGTCAAGGAGGTATACGAACAGGTATGGGGCTTGCCCTGTGCAGGACAGACAGGGCTCAGGTCTGAGCAGCTCAATGGTGTTGTGTTGCTATTCTGCCCTGGCACAGTCAGTTGCTCAGGGAGCCCTTCTCTGAAGCACAAGGAGACAGTTGGCTACTTTCCCATTTGGTGGGTCCTTTTCCTGCCATCCATGCTCTGTCTCTGGTGCAACCCAAGAGGCAGCGTGAAGATGCTGGCCTGGCGATGTGAACAGCAGAATGACACCCCAGCTGAAATTCATCCAGCCCTGCTTGGAATGGTGGAGAGGTTCACCAGTGAGCGGCTTCTTCTCTCAGTGTGGCTGGCCACAAAGAATCAGGTCCAATTCATTCAGGAAGGGAGGACTCAGGCAAGTGTCATCAGTAGAGTTGGGCAGAGGATGGAAATTCTGTTGTGAGAAGGATTTTGAAGTTTGGCTTCCTTTCAAATTGGAACAAACCCTGAAAATTTCAAAATCCTCCTTTGAAGGGAAATTGTTTCGGATCCATCAAAATATTTCATTGTGACTTGGACTTTTTAAAAAACGTATCTTTCAGTAGAATACACACTATATTACAAAATGGAAACACCAACATGAAAAGTCTTCAAAACGAAAAATCAAAACATTTCCTTCCAACAACAAGATATTTCAACATTCTTGGAACTATTTTCCCGCAAGAAAAGTCAGCAAAATGGTCGGATTTCGCAAAGCGTTTCAGTTTGGACAGAACTGCATTTTCCAGCAGAAAATAGTTCCACTGAAGTTTTTCTAACCAGCTGTAATCATTGGCCACATCTCCCTACAGCTCATCAATCACAGAGGACAGGTCTATCAATAGCTATTAGCCAGTGTGGTCAGAGACGCAACCCCATGGTCTGGGTGCCCCTAAACATCTGATTGCCAGAAGCTGGGATGGACGATAGGGGATGGATCACTCTATAAATTGCCCTGTTCTGTTCTTTTCCTCTGAAGCACCTGGCACTGGCCACTGTCAGAAGACAGGATACTGGGCTAGATGAGCCATTGGTTTGACCTAGTATGGCCGCTCTTGTGTTCTTATCTAGGCTCATCCACTCACCAAGCTAGACTCTGTGGCTTACTTGGATTCAAAGGGCTGATCTCTCTTCTCATTGAATATACTCCTGGCTGAAATTGGTCAAGTCTCTTCCACACACATTTACCCTATTACAGGGATTCTCAAACTTCATTGAATCGCGGCCCCCTTCTGACAGCGAAAATTACTACATGACCCCAAGAGGGGGCACCGAAGGCTAAGCCTGCCCAAGCCTCACTGACCCAGGCGAGGGGGCCAAAGCTGAACCCCAAGGGCTTCAGCCCAGGCAAAGGGCCTGTAACCCTGAGCCCCGTCACCAAGGGCTGAAATCCTCAGACTTCAGCTTCAACACTGGGCAGTGGGTCTCGGGCTTTGGCCCAGGGCCCCAGCAAGTTTAATGCCAGCCCTGGTGACCCCATTAAAATGGGGTTGTGACCCATTTTGGGGTCCCGACCCACAGTTTGAAAACTGCTGCCCTATTACATAAGGAAACTTCTACCCTCTGCTAATGGCAGCTCCTTTCTTACTTTCAGTTTAGTCCCTCTTGAGTTACTGTTCTCAGTGATTATTTCTTTGGCATGCTCAGCACTACGTGACCTCTACAAATAAAGAAAACTCCTGTCCCAAAGAACTCAGAGCCAGAGTCTCAGCTGATGTAGCTCCGCTGAAGTAAATGTATCAATTTACCCCAGCTGAGGTTCTTCTGCTCTGACACTCTCCTCCATGCACCACACTCATGTAAGAGTGTCTTGCATGGGATGAGGACAAGATAAGACATTGCTGGAACATAAGCAAGGAGCTGAAAAGCTGGGATTAGGATACTGGCACTAATTTGTCACTGCCCTGCCCCTTGTGAAAAGGGAGCACAATCCACAAACAAATCAGAATGGGAACACTTTACACTGGTGCTCACGGTGACATGAGGCAGAAGCTCCTAGAGGCAGAAAGAACCAGGCCTTTACAGGCTGGATTCTTGGACGGTAGCTCCACTGATTGCGATGCTGATTTATACCGAGGATCTGGCCCCAAAAGTTTACAGTCCATGTTCTAACTCATGCTAAGGTGGTGAAAAGGGAACAGAAAGCTGCTGGGGGAGAGGGATAGCTCAGTGGATTGAGCATTGGCCTGCTAAACCCAGGGTTGTGAGTTCAATCCTTGAGGGGCCACTTAGGGATCAGGGCAAAAATCTGTCTGGGGATTGGTCCTCCTTTGAGCAGGGGGTTGGACTAGATGACCTCCTGAGGTCCCTTCCAACCCTGATATTCTATGATACCTGGGACTGACCCTGGGGAAAGGGAATCTCTGGCTGGTGTAGAACACTACCTCCCCATCAACAGAGTGGGTGGGATGGGGAGAGAAGGTGGCCAAAGCTCAGTATGCTTTGGCAGTTCCCAGCCTGCACACCAGTCCTTTGGGAACTATTACAAGCCAGTTTAGTTTAGAGCAGCCTGGGGGCTACTCTAAGTTACTCGAGGGGCTAGGCTGGCACCAAGGATCAGGGAAGTGCAAAGGTGGCCCTTCTCTGCAGCTTTACTCAGCTGTGAGGATCTAGCTCTACATTCCCACCCCTTCCATTTCCGGAAAGGGCACAGAGATCTTGTCCTCTGTAGGAAAACTGCAGCTCCCCAAATTTAGGAGAAGAATTAAAACATCCAACAGGTCGAAGTTACAGCCATGTGGGCCCCTTTTTGGACACTGGCACTGATTATAATGTGTTGCTATGGGCAGAGGTTTGGGTTGGGGACTGCTGCTTTGGGCATCCCAGGGCTAAGAGCCTCCCACATGATTTATCTGATTGTTTGCGCCAATCCTCCAGCCTCTGTCCAGTCCAGAAAATGATGTCTCAGTCTATTCCAACAGCCCTCCAGGTAGACCCCAGCCCTCCTGTGCTCCTCAAGCACACCCCCTTGCTCATCTCTTATCGTCTAATGACTACAAGGCTAATTTTCTTAACCTGGCCATGTGACTCTAACCTTGAGATCCTTCATCCTCCTGTGTCTTTCCCAAGCCTTCAGTAGGCTTCCTCTTGTACACTGCCCACAGTGCACTAGGTGTCCTCTTGACAGCCTTGTACAAAGAGCTGGAATGAGTCTCTGATTTGTTCTGCTCCTCTATTGATACACCCAGCATTCTGTTTGCTTTGTTAAGTGCCGCCAGGCACTCCGCTGATGGTGTTTTAAGTTGCTCTCATCCATAGCCCCGGTTCCTTTTCTCCATCGGCCTCTAGCAGCATGTATTCATTTAAGGCATAGTGATGGCTGGCATTTTTTGATCTAATCCTCGTTATTTCTTATTTCTCCATGTTCAACTACATGGGCCTCTTGTCAGCTGATACTAGGGAAAGAAATAAACTGCTGGCCACATAGACAGCACCACTCGGTTTCAAAACAATAACACTGTACACAATAATTTCAGTGTTTTCCTGAAATATTTAATCAACCACAGGCCAAATCTGAAGGGCCTTATTTGGGTACATTTCCATTAGACGCTGTAAGAGTTCTCCCAGAGTGAGGCTCAGGAGATATGGAGTACGGAGCTCAGATTCTGGCCCTAAATGGATAGAGCGTTCACTTGATTCCCACTTGCAATGCAAACTCCTGAAATAGAGCAGCTCTTTAAAAGCACACGACTACACTAAACAACACTTTAGGACAGGAAGTGAAGAAAACTGTATTCAAATGAAATTGGCAATAGGCAGAATGGAATTGCCCGAGCTGGCATCTGACCAGGGTACAGTTCAAGGATTAATACCTCCTATTCTTGCAGAAACAATGTCATGAGGCCAGGACCTCAGCTGTGAATCTCATCTGGAAGACGCATCTCCAGAGATATGGTACCCCCTAATGCCATGCAGGGTGTCAGCTCAGGGCTGACTCACAGGGAAGAGTGCCAGCTGCTGAGCCATGTGTGCCACCCACTGCCTGTAGCACCCTGGGGGGGAAGATTCTCCATAACCCTGTACCTTGTGCAGTCATTTACACTTGTGCAAAATGGGTGTAAAACCCTACCACTAGGAGGAGGAAGTGGGGGATTCTGATGAGGTGCCAGAGTTGGCAATGGTGACGCAAGGCAGAGGAGAATTGAGCCCCTGGGTATTCCTGGACACCCAAGGACTAGACAGCCTGGATTCTGCTTATTTGGTGAGACCTGATTGTATCCCAGTCCGTAATAGCACAGCTGCTGGCTGCTGGGGATCCCAGTGGATGCTCCCCCAGCCGGAGTGGGGGTGGCAGCATCTAGGAAGGAAAGCAGCCCTTAGGCAGCTGTTAGGGAATCAAGGGGTGCTAGCTACTAGCAGATAAACACAGGGCGCTCAAGTCACACCGCCCTCAAAGGGAGATGCCATTGGAGAAGTATATTCCGGTTCGGAACAGCAGGGGAAACCAGTGCGATTCCTAGTGCTAATAAACCATGGGTTGGGTTGGGGCTACTCGCCCAGAGGGAAACCCTTCCAACATTTGTTTCACATGAGATCCCGTCTCTTTGGCTCTCCCACACTGCAGGAAATGGACAGTCCACACTCTTAGTTGCATGTTCCTCTCTCATTGACAAGGGGGAGAAAGGAAAAGACAGGTTCAGAGTGTCAAAGAAGAGGAGGGTTTATTGAAGCATTGCAGAGAGTCATTGCCCTTGGGAGGCAGCCTCTCCGTAAGGCACTCAGCCTTTCCCAGTCACCTCCGGCTTGTCTCCGAGGTCTGAATTATTAGTTGCTTCCCATTTCACGCAAGAGATTTTGAATCTAAACAATGAGCCGAACGAACAGATCACGCCACAATCTTTCTGCCTTGTCTTCCTGCGAGAATTCCCCATCAGAGACCAATCCAATTAAGGTGCTGGTTATGAAATTAACCATAATTACAAGAGAGAGATTTAATGTTTTGCATTCTGATGAAGAAACAGAATGGCAATAATAATAATCAAAAAGATTTGGCCCTTTTGAGATAACACTGAGCAATGTAGGAGAGGAAGAGAGAAGGAGGTGGATAGCAAAAGCCTTGATAGACAGGAGCAAGGGGAAGAGAGAGAAGCAAAGGGTTTGAGGCATAGAGGGAAATGGAGGAGGAAAACGACAGCAGTGGCATGGCAGAGAAAGGAGGGGAAAGGTGCAGAGATAGACATGAAGAGAATGGGAGTGGGGAGGGCGATCAGAAAGAGGTGGGAGAGGGGAGACATACAAATCTCTGTAACAAGGGTGCGGAGCTTCTTGTTCATTAAAGGAGAAGATTAACAGTGCCCTGCATTTCAAGGGGATATTTATAACGATTGAGTCTCGTTTAGACCCCTTCAGGCTAGGAAACCCCAGCCCAGAGGGAAATTGCTGGCTAATGGGCTGGGCGGAGGATCCTGAGAGAAATGGAGAGACAGGACAGCAGTTAAAGGAGCATTGAGCTGGAGTACCCCAGGGAGTTGGGGTAGTTAAGGGCACACAGGGATGAGCATATAGGAACTAAGCAGTCATCTAACTAGCCTGGCCTGCTGTCCCTGACAACCGCCTGCCTTACATACTTCAGAGGAAGGGGTTTTAGCCAGACTTTCTTCTGGCCTCCCAAGCTGTTGGACAGGAGTGCCACGCACACAATGAACTCACCCTCAGCGCTGCTGTGCAGTAGGGGAGCATCACCCTCCATGTTTTACAGACGGGGAGCTAAGGCGGAGCGATTAAGGCGCTTGCCCTAGCTCATACAGGCAGACAGTGGCAGAGACAGAAACTGAACCCAGATTTCTTGACTTGCAGGCCAGTCGCCAAGATCATCATTCTTCACTGCAAGCCCTACCCCACACGGGGCTAACCGGGCAACAGGTTGCTTGTCCTGACATGAGACTTGAGAGCCTAGCTAGTGTGGCGGCAGGTACTCTTCCTTGTTCGGATGAAGGCAGGCACCTTGGTAGCTACAGTTTGCTATGGTTAAGGTTACATGATAATTTCAGTAAGAAGCCCTTGTTTTTAATATGCACATAACTTTCCAAAACATTCCCATTTGGGGCTGAAATTCACCAATTCTGCCTCAAGCGAATACTTTCCTGAGAGCTTGTGAAAATCCTATCAGCTGGTGTTGAGACGGGCTAAGGAGGGAAACATTCACTTTCCCTATTTTTTAAAAGGACTCTTACACTTTCTCCTACATGGCTACAGCATACAAGCTAACCCTCACTGAGGACTAGCACCTTTGCAAGAATTGACTTGGATATCACAAGACCATGTAGAAACTACACACTGAGCATCTTATTTTATTCTATTCTAGTACTGCCCTCGTAACCACAGCACTGGAGCGCCTGCCCAGAGTGCATTAAGTAATGTGGCCAACATCTGTCACATATGGTTCATTTTCTGTTTCATTCTCTCCCATGCAAGGGTTGCACATCAGCCATAATTCTCATGCACAATATCTCCTGGACTTCCAGCCTGGAATGCACCACCCAACCACCCCTTACCAAGGAGTTGTGGGTTCCTGCTACTGGCAACCTCTCTATTTTCTGTATTATTCTCTGCCCTCTAGTGAATCTTATTCATTTTTAAACCACCGCTGTGCACTGAGCAGACATCTTCTTAAGCCACCCCCACAACTCCTCCTCCCACCCCAAAAGCTTATACAGTCCTTAAATGGGTCCTTCCAATGTGCATGGATTCACCAAGGGCAAGTCATGCCTGACTAACCTAATTGCCTTCTATGATGAGATAACCGGCTCTGTGGATGAGGGGAAAGCAGTGGATGTGCTATTTCTGGACTTTAGCAAAGCTTTTGATACAGTCTCCCACAGTATTCTTGCCAGCAAGTTAAAGAAGTATGGGCTGGATGAATGGACGGTAAGGTGGATAGAAAACTGGCTAGATGGTCAGGCTCAACGGGTAGTGATCAATGGTTCCATGTCTAGTTGGCAGCCGGTATCAAGTGGAGTGCCCCAAGGGTCGGTGCTTGGGCCGGTTTTGTTCAATATCTTCATTAACGATCTGGAGGATGGTGTGGACTGCACCCTTAGCAAGTTTGCAGATGACACTAAACTGGGAGGAGTGGTTGATACGCTGGAGGGTAGGGATAGGATACAGAGAGACCTAGACAAATTAGAGGATTGGGCCAAAAGAAATCTGATGAGGTTCAACAAGGACAAGTGCAGAGTCCTGCATTTAGGACGGAAGAATCCCATGCACTGCTATAGACTAGGGACTGAATGGCTGGGCAGCAGTTCTGCAGAAAGGGACCTAGGGGTTACAGTGGACGAAAAGCTGAATATGAGTCAACAGTGTGCCCTTGTTGCCAAGAAGGCTAATGGCATTTTGGGTTGTATAAGTAGGGGCATTTCCAGCAGATCGAGGGATGTGATCATTCCCCTCTATTCAGCACTGGTGAGGACTCATTTGGAGTACAGTGTCCAGTTTTGGGCCCCACACTACAAGAAGGATGTGGATAAATTGGAGAGAGTCCAGCGGAGGGCAACAAAAATGATTAGGGGGCTGGAGCACATGACTTATGAGGAGAGGCTGAGGGAACTGAGATTGTTTAGCCTGCAGAAAAGAAGAATGAGGGGGGATTTGATAGCTGCTTTCAACTACCTGAACGGGGGTTCCAAAGAGGATGGATCCAGACTGTTCTCAGTGGTAGAAGATGACAGAACAAGGAGTAATGGTCTCAAGTTGCAGAGGGGGAAGTTTAGGTTGGACATTAGGAAAAACTTTTTCACTAGTAGGGTGGTGAAGCACTGGAATGGGTTACCTAGGGAGGTGGTGGAATCTCCTTCCTTAGAGGTTTTTAAGGTCAGGCTTGACAAAGCCCTGGCTGGGATGATTTAGTTGGGTTTGGTCCTGCTTTGAGCAGGGGTTGGACTAGATGACCTCCTGAGGTCCCTTCCAACCCTGAGATTCTATGATTCTATGCATTACCTGGCACTTGTGTGCATTGAGTTCATCGGCCATTGCATTGCCCAGTCTCCTACGCTTACTAATCCTGTCTATTACAGCCTAGGGACCAACCAACTTTGCAGCTCCCTTGCGCCAGGTGCTGTACAAACATGGAGTGGTAGATAGTCTCTGTCCCAAAGAGTTTACAATCTAAATAGACAGGACAGACACAGCGTAGGGGAAAGGGATAGAAACAGGCATGCAGAGTGATCTATGTGATGGCAGCAAATGACATGTTCATTCCCTGACTCCCTGCACCCCCAATTTTGATAAGTCCTTCAGGAGTTTGTCATGATGCTCCCTCTAGTCTGGTCTAATCCCAGTAAACTGTGTTAATTAGCATATTCAGCAATTTGAGTACCAGCACTGATGCCAGGGTTCCCAAATTATTCATTCACTCTTGACCTTGGCTTCCTTTCTTTTCTTACGGCAGGACTTTCTCTTTCACTCTTGGATTGCCAAGGTTCCTCAACACCTTCTCCCGTGGGACTTTAATAATAAAACCATCTGAAAGTCTAAAGAAATGATAATCACCTGCTTTACTTTTGCTAAGAGTTTAACTCCCTCAATGCATTCTAATAGGTTAGAGAGGCATGCTTTGCCCTTACCATAGCTGTGCTAGTTTGCCCCTACGACGGCTGAGATTTTCAAAGCAGACCAGAGAATTTAGACACACATCTGCTATTGAAATGAATGAAAGGCATGCGTCTCAATCCCCTAGGTCACTTTGAAAATCGCAACCCACATGCATATTTATTTCCAGTGACATTTCTATCTTTTTTTGCAGCCAGTTTTCCTAGTAATGAAGTAAGGCTGGGCTGATAATTCCTGGGGTGACCCTTACTACTTCTTCCAAAGATGGCAAAGACACCCATCACCCGCTTATCCTCTGTCTGGTAGCTGGTTTAAAATGCCTTATGCCTCTTGGTTAGTGGTCAGCTGTAAGGGCCAGCGTTCTCCGCTGGATGTCAGGACTCTGGAGATGAATTCTGGGATTGGGAAGGATGGAGGAGGAGGAAGAGTCAGGCATGGCATGGGGCGTATGTGCAAATGGAAGGAGAAATAAAAAACAAACCCAGCCACCTCCATGAAGCCATGAGGGAGACTTCAGTGTGGGGCAAGAAGCTGGGTCTGTGACTCATGAAATATCAGGTGGTTTTGCTGTGCGCCTTTACCAGAGCAGCAGTTATAGCTTTGCAGCCCTCTTCTCCCTTTCACCCAGCCCTTACTCCAGTGCAGGTAACACCCCCCATCCAGCCCTCACCCCAGTGCAGGCAGCCACTTCACAGTCCAGTAGACCCCTGTCCTAGCTGTGAGTCACCCTTTATAGATGCACTCTTCCAGGCTCCTGGAGACATCTCCCTTCACCCAGCCCAGGTGACATCCTCCTTCACCCATCTCTACCCCAGTGCAGGCAGCCCCCTTATAGAGCCTCTCTTCCAGCTGTAATTTACCCCTTTTTCTGTCTCCCTATTTGTCAGCATTAGAGAGTGACTGGGCCAAATTTTCTCCCAATGCATTTCCTTTGATTTCATTGGAGCATTGTCCATTGGCACCAGCAGATAATTTGGCGCACTGGCTCTATGAATGGTCTATGTGGTCACGTTGAAAGTCCAGCCTTGATCAATAGCAAACAAAAGCTGTGGCTCCCAGATGGCTACCCAGCAGCACAGGGTCTCAGGCCGTTCCTGAAGGACAGGTCTCCATATCAGTATGGGCGCTAATTGGCAGCAGATTCGGGGCAAGGCCCTGGAGACATGAACGGGCCCTGCATACGCTCTCAAGTTGGTCCCTTCAGGATTGAGGCTCATTGGGGTGGGCAGCATGGGGGAAGCTTGCACTGTTGCTCCCCTTTCAATGGGTAAACATAGGGCTGCAGTCTCCAGGTCTGTCAGTCCCTCCTGCCCCTTCCACTGGCGCTGGAGACGTCTCTGAGCAGACGCACGACTGGACAGTCTCTGGGAAACCACTCTGTGTTGCTGCTGTAACAAGGTGTTCTCAGGGCCACACCCACCCTCCGCAGGGCAGAGCGGAGGGGGGCTATTGGCCATCAGTGGATGGTTCCTCGATGCTGGACAGTATCTCTCAGTCTGGGGCATTTCCCTAGCTCCCATCATGGCCAATCACCCCCCAGCAGAGCCCACAATAGCTGGGCCTGTGTTGGAGCACAGAGAGGGGAAAGATCTGGGCCCTTTGCCTGCTCCCTGTACCCCCCGTCTGAGCTCTGACTCCTTTCTGGGCCAGCTGGCCTGACCTGCGCTTCATCCTGCTGTTGTCAGTGATGAATGATGCTTGGCACTGCCTGCCCGTGCTAAAGAGGAGACAGGCCCTTTCATGGCGTTTATTAGCATTTATTCGATTACGGGGTCAAGCAGACAATTAATGGCACCTGCCCGGTTACATCCATTGCTGTGCAATCCGTCTAACTAGAGCCATTCCCTGCCTGCAACGCTTCCTGAGCACAGGGGTGATGGTCACGCTGCTCCGACATGAGCCCAATCCATCACCATGTCGCCTTCCGGGGCAAGCTGATCCTGACCGGTGCTAGTGGGGAGGGGCAGAGAAGGGGGGCAACGCTCTTGTGACAGGTTACAGGTCCCCCCCTCCCAGGTGTGTTGTTTCTCTCTAATGATCCACAAGCTGTAGGATGGGTTAACAGTGACTGCGATTAACTGAGATAATAACTAGGGGGTCAGGCACTTTCATTGTCTCTACTTCCAGCTCCCGAGCCTCTAAGGACAACTTCCCTGTCTCACCCCTGAGATCTGCTCTCCAGGAGGGATGCTGGTCCCTCCAGTCAGCACTATTCACTAGTGCCATCTCCCCTGCAGCCAGCAACTAGCCAGGGGCTCCCTGCTCTGCCCTGTTTACCCTCTATCAACAGAATGCCCCAGACCTGTCTGCAAAAGCATATGGACCTTCTGCTGCTGGAAAACAACCGCTCAGTGGGAGCCAGAGCGAAAGTGCAAGGCTTGCTCCTTGCAGCCTCCTTGACAGGTGATAAATGCAGGACAAATGGAGAGGGAGAAGAGACAAAAATAACCAGGACAGTGGGAGGACCCAGAGAAAGAGAGCCGGGGGGGTGGGGGCTGGGTGAGGAGAGAAAATGAGAGGGGACCCAATCCTCAGCTGATGTAAAACAACATAGATGTTCCATTGACTTCCGCAGACCAATGCTGATTTACACCAGCTGAGAAGCTGGCCTAGCGCATGGAGAGCAGAGACAGCATGAAGGGAAGGGAGAGATAAGGGAAGGGAAGGGAGGAATTGAGGGGGGCAGAGAAGATGGTAGAGCCAGAGAGAGGGAGAGAGATATTGATGGGAGTGAAAAGAACGGACAGTTGGAGAGAAAGAAAAAGCATCCCTGAGGAGCACACGTGCCTCTCTGGCACTGGGAGCTCTTGGCTCATATTCAGGAGTTCGGGGAGGGTGGGGATTCCTGTTTCCCACGCCCCGACCGGCATTAAGGGCACTCACACATTTAGCCAGCGCCCTTAACCTGCCACAAACTCATTACAGTCCAAGGGCCCTCAGCCCATCTGATGTGCACGTGCAACTTGGGGAGATGTTTGTGCCTGACTGAGGAGATAAACTGCCACCGGGAGGCTTGCTGATCATGGGGTTTTTTTTGGTTAGTGTGCATTCTTAGAGAGCACCCAACCATGTCCAGTCCAGTCAGGGTACATCCATGCAGACACCCCACATCCCCACACATACATGTCCCCCCCCCCACATCTACCATCACCTTCGACACAGCAAGGCCCCAAGTGCGGGTATCAGGCCACCATCTCTCCTGCTACCTCCCTGTATGCTCAATAGTGACGCAAACCACCAAGGCCTCCCTCCCTAGTGCTCGTCTTCAGTGGTGTTACTGGTTGACAGAGCCACCACAAGGCTGTGAACCTGATCCTTATCTCCCTAGCCCGTGGGCACCACCTGCCCTTCCCAGCCCCCAGCCCCCTCATAGAAATCTGTCCCAGACATTGTACAATCAAAGGTACTATGGTCCGAGAAAAGACATGCAATCTCCGACTCCAGGCATGAAGGAGATGGCGTGAGAATTAGGGCAACTTGATTCAGACAGAATAAGAATGGAACCAAATCTTTGCTCAGGACTCAAACCAAACCTTTGGGGATTCCTTTAATTCTCCATCTTCTCCCCCTGGCCATGTTTCCTTCGAAAGGGTGACTCGGAGCACTTCCTGGCTCACCTTTTGACTTTAAGCACCAAAATACCAAGAGAAAGGCTCATCTCAGAGTGTCTCTCTCCTTACTTGAAGCAAGGGGCACTGACAGTCAAGATCCTGTTTACACAGATCTGTATCTCTGTCTCCACCACACTCCTGGCGGTGGTGTCAGAGCAGCTACCAGTGTCCATAACACCATACACAGCAGGGGGTGGGGAGGGATACATGGGAGGGGGGGCAGGGATATGCTGAGGGGTGTACGGGGAATAGACCATGGATGGAGTAATAGAGGAGAATAATCAAGGGGCTGGATCTATATTACATACATACATTACAGGAGCATTAAGACTGCAAAGGCAACACTCAAAAGTTGGGAAATTCCCTAGTTAAGGTTGCCTGTGCATCCCTAAGTCAGCCCCCTTGTGCGAATGAATTCCAAAACAGTCTTTAATTACCACGTGCTATTCAAACCCTGCCCTGAAGACGGAATGATTAATTTCCCATGGGTTTTTCTGTGGCACTCACCACTGTAGTGGTCAAGTGCTTCGCAAACATTTCTTTATTTTGACAACACCCCGATGAGGCATTAACCCCATTTTACAGAAGGAGAACTTAGGCACAGAGAGATTAAGCTCAAAAGTGTCCACAAATTCAGGGTGTCCAATTTGAGATTTCTAGGCCCTGATTTCTCAGAGTACTTTGCACTATAGAGTTTGTGATATGTTTGAAGCATGGCTCCCATTGACTTCAGTGGCAGCTCTGAGTGCTCATTCTGCAAATCAGACCCCAGGGTCTAAAATTAGGCACCCTGGAATATGAAGAAATCACAGCTGAAGGCTCCATCCTAGCTTCTCATCTCAGTTCCAGTCTCTCCAGCCAGGCTTCCTGTCCAAGTTCCAGTCTTCACCCCATTCTTTCTCTCCAGTCCCCGCTTCCCAAGCTCCCCCCAAAGCTCTTTGCCCAGCCAGTCTCAATCTCCACCTATCCCTTCTGGAGTCCTCATCCAACCTCAGATTCTCTCAGCCCAAATGGCTCTCAGTTTTCTCCCTGTCCTTTCCCTCTCTTCCACCCCCCTAGTCTTCATTCCAGTCCCACCCCCCACATCCCCACCATGTTCTTTGCCCCAATCTACTCCCTTATAGTCCAATAGAAGGAACTGTTGGATGACCTTAACAATAGGCAGGCTCAACCTATAATACAGTGGGGATGTCCTCAAGGTGGCTGTATGGGAAGGCTACAGGGGGGGCGGGGAGATACATTGGCAATGGAGGGGATAGCCAGTGTGTGTGAGAGATGCAGACTCAGGTGACTTACAAAGGTTTGACATGGTTCTGAACAAAGACCCAAAGCAGAATTCCAGGGCTGGCTGAGCTGAAGGCACTGGCACCAAGCCTGCTGCTGTGGTTTTGGTTCTGATCCAGTATGGGGCCAGGCCTATTTCCTATAATGGGTGTGGATGACTCTTCAGAGGAGAATGGCTTGTGAGATGCTGTGGCTCTCCCCCCCGAACTCTAGCTCTGTACCAGACCTGCACACCGCTTCCTTGCCCTGCCTCCTCACTGAACTTCTGGGTGTGTACTGGAACTGACTGGACCCTTTGGGGGCTGAGCCAGCACTAGGGAACTTGTGCTAACTCCATGTGACCTCCATATCCCCCTTTCCTTCCTTATTACTGCACCGGCATCAACTCCAGCAGAGAGAGGAGACAGAGCCTCTCCCCAGCTAAGTGGTGCTTCCATGATTCTCCTAAGAGAGGCCAAAGAAGCTCATTGGCACCAACGCACCTGAGCCAGCGAGGGCCACTGTGCCCAGAGACAAGAGGTTCCTATTTACCGAAGGCAGGGAAATTGCTCTCACTTTTGCTCTCCCCGCATACCACCCTCCCCTTGATCCAATTTCTCTTCCCCGGATGGAGGGGAAAAAAAAAACAGCTTGAAAGAAAATTGAGGCCATGGCCTTTTGTTGTATTTATTTCTTTATTTTTCTTGCACTGCTTGGTTTGAGTTAAGCATTTAAAGCCCGTCTCTCTCCTCCCCCTCATCCCCAGTCAGCTTTGCTGGCATCTTTCCACTAGAGCTGCCTCTTCTTGCACTGTAAAATTATACATATACACATATACGTGTACACACATATTATATATCTATATCTATATATCTATATCAGGTTCCCAGGTTTATCAGATCAGGGGCAGGAGCTGCTGAATTGGCAGATTTGGAGCTTTCAAGATCCAGGTAAACACACTTTATTCTCCCTCTTTGGTACATGTGGAGAGTTCCTTGTCCCCCTCCCCCGCTGTGAGCTAAGGCTGTAAGACCGACACTTTTAAACATTAACATCTATTCAGGTGGGGGCAGCTTAGTGCTGGGGGGCGAGTCAGAGGACTTGCTGAGGATGTGTAGCTTGTTTGAGGTCAGGGCACCAGGTGCAAGTCAGAGTGTTGAGGAGGGGTCAGCATGGCTTCGATGCATAAGGAATGAAACAGAAAATAATTCTGACAGTATTATAATTGCACTATATAAAACAATGGAAAGTCCTCAGCCGGAATACTGTGTTCCACTGGGATCACCCCATCTCAAAAAGGCTACAGCAGGGGATCAGAGACAGGAGAGGAGTCTGATTTGGGGAGGGGTAAACTCTCCTATGAATGGCGGTTGACAAGACAGGACTGTCAACTCTATAGGGCAGGCAAATATGAGGGGACAGGATAGCGTATACAAAATAAATATACTCATTCACCCCCTCTCTCTTACTGGAAGGAAGAGAGGATATTCAATGAAGCTCTATGATGGGACTTTAACACCCATAAAAGGAAATACATTTCGACACAATGCACAATTACCCTGTGGAACTCGCTGCCACCGATTCAAAGCCAAGACAAGAGCAAGATTTAAAAAAGAAAGGATTGGACATTTGTAGGGATAACAAGACTATCCAGAGTTATAACAGAGTTCACTTAAGAGTTTTGGAAGGAACATAAACCCTCATGCATCAGGGCATGAAACCAGCCCTTACAAATGGGGGTCAGGAAGAAATATTGCCTGTGGCCAGGTTATCCCATAACTGTCTACTGGTGATAGTGGGGATGTTAATTGCACCTTCCTCTGAAGGAGCAGGTCCTGACCCCTGTCAGAGACAGGATACTGGACTAGACGGGCCACAGCTCTGAGCCAGTTTGGCCATCTATATTCCTGGCTGGGCTGGTAGGTAGAGGTTGGTGCATTGGGTACGGTGGCACCATTAGCTTGACACTGGTAGGGGTTAGCATGCTAGTGAGCAGAGAAGGTGAAGGCTAGGGCACTAGGATGCAGGTCAGGGTGCAGACAGAGGCTGGAGCACTAGGCATGGGTCAGTCCGATGCTCTGCATTAGGGAGTACAGGGTCAGGTGAAGACCTGAGGGTAACACTGCACAGTCTGTGCATGCTGTCCTGCAAGGATAGCAAGGGCTCAGTCTCTCTGCCTTCATTGCTGGGAGCTGGTCCTGCAAAGGGCTGTGCGCTGCAGCACCGGTGTGGCCCTTGATAGAACATTGCCCCCTTTGGCCCAGTTCCAGTCTCCCCTCTGCCGATAAACCAAGCAGTTTAACAGGTGACCATTGCCGTTTGGAAACAACATTCTAACTACAGAAACCCTGCAAGGAGAGTGGAGAAGGCTCATTTTTAGAGCGGGTGCTCACCTCTTTCTATAATCACTGCTAGTCTCTCATGGGGACCTGCCCTCCTATGCTCTGGCGTTTATAGGATGTTCTTCCCCCTGCCCCCTCCTTTCTCCTGGATCCCTGGCCCTGTCTCTGCATTCTTGTTCTCTCCATACACATTCCCTGTCCTGGGGTCTTGTCCCCAATGTTACATCTTCCTCTAACCTGCCTTCTCCTCCCATGGTCTGCGTCTTCCTCCTTTGACCCACCTGCATTGCCTCTCTATTGCTCCCTCCATATCTGTGCTGTGCCCTTCCCTTACCACTCCCTCTTGAACAATGCCCTCCTGCCCCAACACCCCTGTGCCCATCTCTCCTCCCTGGGCCTGGCATCCCCAGAGGTTTCTAGGTTTGTTTTCAGGTGGGCACTTGAGAGTTTCATAGGTCTCGTATCTGTGGATTTTGTCCTATGGTTGCCAATGGGGCACCAGGGACACACACACACACACACCCCACACACCCTCTTCCTGCTCCTTGGAAGTGCTATGGCCTCACAGTAGAGGAGACAACCCTGGGTTGCATTCTTCCCACAGTGTTCTCTGCTGTATGGAGCACATGTCCACTCGCTGTGCATGATGGCCTATACTCATACAGCCTATGGAAAGAACAGGGTAGACCTGTCCTGCAGTGACCACAGAGTGCTGGGCACAGACAGTATGATACACACTAATTCATCAGCTTGCTCATCTGGACTATTGATAAGGCTTCATAATAGGAGATTCCCCACCTGTGTCCTTTCTCAGTCCGGAGAGGAACCTGCTGTAGTGTGCATCTCACTTGCCTTTTACTTCCCTGCTCTTCCTCCTGAGGAACATCTGCTTTGTTTTTGTTTGGTCTGATTCATAAAATGGCTCCATATTATGAAAGCACCAGGCAGGACCAAGGGACATAGCTCCTCCTTCCCCTGCTGCTGAATGTGTCTGATAGTTCCACCTTCTTGGCCATGCCATTGGCTTCACAGGAACCCCTCCAGCACAAACAGTGCGTGGAAGTTGGGAGGGAGCCACCAGAGAGTTAAAATTCCTAGGGCGCTAGATGCTAATCTCAGTTACACACGGAGAACAGAATCTGGTCCCTGGGCTCAAGACTTCATCTGGTTCCATCTTTAGTCCTAACAATTTGCTTCAATGACTGCAGAATAAAGAAGACAACTCTGCCCGTCCTCCGACCCTGCACTCTCTTCTGGCTGGAGAACACGTGGTCACAAGCCTATGGGGTTAGAAAACACAGCCAGGCTCCCCTGGGCTCCTGCTGGGAGTAGAAAATGGAAGCAGGGAATCCCCAGGCACTGACTAGATGGATCAGGACCAGGGGGATGGGGGTGGATAGAGCCCTCCCCACTACTCCTGTAAAAGCCCAAAGACCTGCAGAAGGGCTGTGACAGGACTAATATAAGAAGTACTTCCACAGCACCCTCCATCTTAGGATCTCAAAGCACTCAGTACATGCATACCCTCTCCCCCCAGCAGGAAGGTATGATTAGCCCCATTTCAGAGAGAGGGAAAATGAGGCAAAGAGGAGTGAAGTGACTTCTAGGTCAGCCAGTGAAGCAGTGGCAGAACCCAGGAGTACAGACATTCAGTCCCACGCTTTAACCCTCAGACCACACTGCCTGTCAGTAAATGCAACAATGGCAACAGCTTGGGGAGCAGGTAAACAGGAAAATAAACCACTCCGAGCAGAGATTATTCCCCCTCCCCCCATTTGTGGGGTGTCTGAAATATGACGCGTGTGCTCATGGAGGGACAGGCCTGGCTCTGACTCCGTCTCCTCACTCTCCCAGGTGGGGTTCAGATGAGGAGCACCTGCTTCCCAAGCAGGGCCCATGGGTTGGCTTCCCTCCATTGCCCATCCTGGCCGACACAGACAGAGCTGTTGTGCTCTTCGCTCGTTTCCGCCATCCCCACCTCTCTGCTGCTAAGCCTGAGGGCTGCTCCCCACACACTGCCTGTGACAGCTAAATTCAGGGGAGAAGGGGTGCTGATCAGTGGGTACTGCATGACAGGCAGTAGGGGGAGGCAGCAGAAAGGGACAGGGAACAAAGAAGGAAGGGAGGGAGAATAAGAGGAGGCGGTTGCATCAGAATAATACAAACCAGGACTCTCCCTGTGAACCAGTCCCAACCCAGCATCACTGAGACAAGCTGCATGAACCTGTCATCTTCTCTGCTCACTTCGTGGCTCCCAACCATCTTCTCCTGAGCTTCATTCCCAGAAAAGTTCAGCCAGGCATCTGATCAGCAAAAGGCTGAATTCTGATCCCCTTATCCACAATGAGTAACCCCTTGCTCTATGGGTGCTTCCACTGACTGCAAGGGGACTAGGCCTGAAGGAAGGTAATATTCTATGCAGGGGTATTAGATTCTACAGAAGGGCAGCCCACACGAGCTCCGGAGGGTCAGTTCATGTGAGAATCTGAAAGTTTAGGGATGGGATATTTAAAAGCACTTAGGTGACTTTGGAGAAGAGCCAAGGGAAATCTGCAATATCTGTCCTGTGGGAAATTCTGACATTTTAACATTTGTTTTCACCTCAAATTGGGACAAAATATTGAAATTTTGAAACTTCACAGAATAGAAATTCCATTCCAAAAGAATTTTGATTGAAAAATGTCAAAAAGTTTCCGAAATCAAAATGTTTAGTTTGGATTTATTGAACTGTTCAAAAACTTTTAATTTCAAGTCAGTTCCATATTAAACTGCATTTCCCACAGTGGCACATTGCTTTATGGGAGCTGTAGCTCAGGAGACTGACATTCCCATTCTCTGCTATAGGGCAGGTTCCTGGGCTGGGCTACAGCTCCTATAAGGCACCCCAAGTCATGTGACTCCCATGATGCACCACACAGTTTGGACCTGCATTGCATTATGGGAGGTATAGTCATCCAGGGAGCCAAGCCCATAGGAGAAAATGGGGGCCTGAACGAGAACTCCCATAAGGCATTGCACCACAAGAGAAATGCAATTTAATGTTTTCTTGAACTGATTCAGAACCAAACATTTTTTGGGAAATTTTGATTTTGTGCAAACTGCATTTGCCTTCGGAAAATCATTCTGACAGAAATTCCCAACCAGCTCTACTTAGGAGCAAAAGTCTCACTGAAAGTCAATGGGATTTGTGCTCTTAAGTAACTTTAGGCACTTTTGGAAAAAATCACAGCCTAGAAAGATCCTCATCAGAATTTCATGGGCCAGCAAAACTGGGCTAAGACTCTTGTGAGATTGCTGGTACTTCCTAGCCAGGGCAATCTCAGCACATTCTGGCAGCACCAGACCCATTTCCAGAACTAGGGAATGTAGTTAACCAATAAGAGAAAAATAATGAGGAGGGAAAATTAACTATGTAGAACTTTTGAAAAAAAATGGCTGGCATTCAGAGATCAGTTTGAGTTCTGGGCAAAGGGTCAGGCTGGCTCCTGGTCACAGCAGAAACCCGAGCCCACAAACCATCATGCTCAAAGCAGCCTCAGTGACACCAAAATGGGAGTTGAGTTGTGCCAGCTCATTCTGGCAGGACACACTGCTGGCCAAAGGGCCAGGAGGAAAAAGCAGCAGAGGCCCCAAACCTCACCCCACCAATATCCATCTTCATTGGCCTCAAGACTGCATCTAGTCTCTGAATACTTTACTGAGCCTCACCATGGTGGCCATGTTGCCAAAAGAGTGCCAGCCCAGAGCTGCATTCAGACGTGTCCTCCTCCTCCTGCCCCTATGAATTCTCCTGGAAAGATGCACCTAGAAAACTCCTGGGGTTGGGGGAGGCATAGCACAGTATCACATTGGTGTCCTGCTCCCCACAACCCCTTCTCTGTCTGAAAGAGAAGCCAGCACCGTGGCAGTCCCAGGAGTTGAGAGGGATGATTTTCTGATGGATGCAGCTTTAGCTGAGAATAACCTGCATGTTGCAGAAGAGTCTCCTCTGTTGAGAGCATCCCATTGGTCCAGAGACATGAGACAAAGACCTGCAGGTAATGGGTTGAGACTCTCTTACTGACAATGTTCCTCTGTATGCCTGACACCTCCCCCAGCTTTATTCATTATGTATGTGGGTGGGGGAAGGGGAGCAAATAGTAGGGGATGGGGATGGATGCCCTCTCTCGAGCTTCCCTGAACCCCATCCATTCTTCCCCTTCCACAACGCTCTTCCGTGAAGTGGAACAGGATGGAAATGGAAGGGTACCCCCAGGAACTCTGCCATGGGAGTGCCTGCTTTCTGAATTGAGGGCTCACTCTCCAGGAAGGGTAATAGGGATTGGGTTGCTTTGTTCACTTACTCAGCTGAAACCCCCAGAGACCTGCTTGCATCTTCTGCTAGAGACTTGAACTGGATCCCAAGAGGGCTGAGGTCACTCAGCTTCAGCAGCTCTTGGGATTTCCACCTCTCCCATTCCTGAAGAACGGACCAATAATGGCAATACCCAGGAGCACTGATGGGCCCTCACATCACACGTTATGACACATCCTAGAGGTTTCACCATCAGCTGAAACTTAGACTGGGGCTTGAGCTTTGTCAATGTTTTCTTCCCAACCCCCAGACCCCATCCCGTCACTGCTAACAGCCCCCATCACCTCCGTGTTACCCAGCAGTAACCTGGATGCCATGTTTGAGCCCTTCCTTGACCCATCTGTCTGGTGTCTTTAATGAGAGCAGAGTCAGGCCCAGAGCTCCAACTCCTTGTCCCTGCCCCCAAGGCCTTTACCCAACCCTGCCCCTTCCTGCTCATCCCCAAACTAAAACCAGAGCATAGGCACCAACTTCCCCTCTGCCCAGTGGGTGCTTTCAGACATGCTGGGCACTCACGACTGCCACTAAGGGCATGGGAGCTACGGGTGCTCAGGACCACTGAATATGAAGCCAGCTCTTTAGATGCTCACCCTTAAATGAACCCGGGGACCATAGGTCCGGGTACATCCTGAGAGCTGTTATCATAGGGGAGGTGGGATGAAGGAGAAGAAGAAAGTTGCAATGATTATGTTAGGGGTGGGAGACCACAGCCTCACTGTTTACAGACAAGCCCAGGATAATCTAGAGGCAGTGTTTTCAACACCTGAGTAGCAGGCAATGAGCTGACTCACAGATCAAGAGTCCAGTTCTTTAGTTGTTCCACACACTGAACTCCCATTGACTAAAATGGGAGCTCTATGTATGGAGCAGGACTTACAATAAATCATGTGCTAGCAAAGCATGTCACACCTGGACAATCTGATGCCCCAGATGACCTAAGCTCCTCCCTTCTTTATCATATTGGCTCCTCCTCTAAGGTGTCGGAGCTAGGATAAGCACCAGGAATATCAGCAGCTCATCCGAGTGATCTAAACCCTGAATTTGCAAAACTAGGCCAGAAAATCCAAGAGACAAAGCTTTCTTGGCATATTTCCAGTGATCCTTGCTTCTGGTTGGGTCAGGAACAGTTTCTGCCTTGGTAGGTTGGTACATCCGCTCCTGGATGGGAGCTGTACACACAGAGACACAGGAGAAGGAAAACACAACAGAATAAAAGGGTGCTGAACCCATAGAAAGGCCCTGCCCCACCCCCATGTGCTGTGTCCCTGTGGCTTGTGCATTCTGTGAGACTTGGAAAGCTTTTTGTTCATTACTGATACTCTAGAGCAGTGGTAGGCAACCTATGGCCCGGGTGCCGAAGGCGGCATGTGAGCTGGTTTTCAGTGGCACTCGCATTGCCCAGGTCCTGGCCACTGGTCCGGGGGGCTCTGCATTTTAATTTAATTTTAAATGAAGCTTCTTAAACATTTTAAAAACCTTATTTACTTTACATACAACAATAGTTTAGTTATATATTATAGACTTATAGAAAGAGATCTTCTAAAAACGTTACAATGTATTACTGGCACGCAAAACCTTAAATTAGAGTGAATAAATGAAGACTCGGCACACCACTTCTGAAAGGTTGCTGACCGCTGCTCTAAAGCCTGTTGGCTCTGGTGGATGGCAGTGGCAGAAACATTTTGTGCACATACGCTGTAGGATCAAATGATGTCCCAGCAATAGGGTTGCCAGGTGTTCGGTTTTCCACTGGAATGCCTGCTTGCAAAGGGACTCTGGTGGCTCGTCAGGGCTGTTAAAAGTCCAGTTGGTGGCGCAGTGGGGCTAAGGCGGGCTCCCTGTGCTATGGCTCTGCGCAGCTCCTGGAAGCAGTGGCATGTCCCCGCTCTGTCTCCCAGGCATAGGGGTAGCCAGGGAGCTCCGCGCGCTGACCCCGTCCCAAGTCCGCAGATCACATTGGCAGGGAACCGCAGCCAATGGGAGCTGTGGGGGCGGTGCCTGTAGACGGGGTAGCGTGCAGAGCTGCCTGGCGGCGCCTCCACATAGGAGCAGGAGGGGGGACATGCCGCTGTGTCTGGGAGCTGCCTGAGGTAAGCGCCGCCTGGAGCCTGCATCCCTGATCCTCTCCCGTGCTCCAACCCCCTGTCCCAGCCCCAGCCCTGATTCCCCTCATGCCCTCCAAACCCATCGATCTCCGCCAGGAGCAGACTCCTGCACCCCAAACCCCTCACCCCCAGCCAGAGCCCTCACCCTCCCTGCACTCCAACCCCCTACCCCCAGCCCTGATCCCCCTCCTGCACACCAAATCCCTCATCCCTGGCCCCACACCAGAACCTGCACCCCCAGCCGGAGCCCTCACCTCCCTCCCCCCGTATCCCAACCCCCTGAGCCAGCCTGGTGAAAATGAGCAAGTGAGCAGGGGCGGGGTCTCAGAGAAGGGGCGGGGCAAAAGGTGTTCAGTTTTGTGTGAGTAGAAAGTTGGCAACCCTACCCAGCAAGCAGAGGCACACTGGGAGCAAATAAGAGTGTGGAAAGAGGGAAGAACGAAGGAGAAGTGGAAGAGAACCTGAGCTGTAGAGGCAGACACGTTTTGGCAGCTCCACAAGCAACATACACCATGTAACTGTGCAGAGACGCTGGCTTCCTCCTCCTCCCCCTCCCTCCCAGCACCTCCTGCATGCTGCAGAACAGCTGATTACAGCCGGCGGGAGGCGCTGGGAGGGAAGGAAGGAGTTGATCAGCGAGGCCATCAGTAGGAGGGAGGTGCTGGGGGAAAAGGAGGAGCTGGGTGCCAGTGGGTGCTAAGCACCCACTAATTTCCTGGAGCACCCACAGAGTCAGTGCCTACATAACTGTGGCTAACATGAGCCATCTGCACATATATCACAAACCGTCAAGAGTGAGCCATGATATTAAAAACCCTCAGGCCACTCCCCGATAAACGAAAAGAGCAACTCGCCCCATTCAGCCAGGCACAGGATCACTGCTGTCTCACTCTAACAGTGGGCAGCACCACTCATAGTGGTGAAAGCAAAGGAACTGGGACTTAGGCCTCAACAAACCCAGGCCTCTAAAGAGAGAGAGGGATTAGAACTGTCACTGGACAGTGAGTTGATCGTACTGTAGTACGAAGCAATAATACACAGAGCAATACAGCACAGGATGACTATATATGGATCAAATCCAAACTGGCCATGTCCACGCTTTCCAAACCCAACACGGGTGCCTGTGCGGCACATAAGTCCCACCATGGCAGACTGAGGGTGCATGGTGTAAAGCAGCAGTGGCTGTTCCACTTTGACTGTAAGGGGCCTAATGAATGGTGCCTAAAGGAGCTGTCCTCAGTGTGGCAGAGGCCTGAGTTTCTGGCGCTGAAGGAGTAGGATTCTACCCCAATTCCCCAGGTGTAGATATAACAACTGTGTCTGTTGTACACAGCATATGGATTATTACAGTAGCCCTATGAGCCAAGCAAGTAGTGGGAATCATTATACATGAGCAGCTCCACAAGAGAGCAGGGACAGGCATACACACAAGGCAATACCTGATTAAATGTATTAATCCTAATCTAACCCTCATCAGTTCAGTTGCACTTTATAATACCATAATTACAGTCATTGTATTATAACACTGCAATTATAGCCTAATTATAAAGTGATTTATCAACCTATAGAATTAAACCTCAAGTTATAGGATTTTATACTAGTTACATGTACCAAACAGTGCAACTTCGGCAGTACTACAATGAAATAGATTTAAGTATGAAACTAAAGGAGTAATAATAAGTAATTCAGTCATGCAGTTAACCTTCCAGTCATATGAAACACTGGTAATTAGAGGTACCACAAAGTAATTACATTATAGTTGCAGTATAACTACAGTGTAATTACAGTAACTGTATTTAAAAAGTCTAATGATTAGTTCTGTAATTAATTCCTCTTCTTCTTGAGCACAAAAGGCTTGGAAAACCTCCCTTCTCCCCAAGTTCTCTGAACAACTCCAGCTATGTCCTCTCTGACTGCATCAAGTCTAATATCTTCCAGTCCAGGCATGTGGCCTCGAAGCCTACAACTAAACTAAGGCCAGCTTCCGGCCAGACATCTTCCAACACTTCTACAGTACTAGCGAAGGACCTTCCAACTCCTGCTTCCACAGTTTCCTGCAATTCAGAGCTGCTTAGGCCTAATTAGAATCACAGCAAGGAGAAAAGGAATCAGCTTCATGCAGAATACTTGCTACGTAAGTAATGGGGAAGTCGAAAACTGGGACAGAACTGCTAAAACTGTATATTTCAATGAGTTTAGACCCAACTCACAGCTTGTCCAGTACTGTAACAGCAACTGCAGGGAATATAAAAGGCTGTCTGTAGAACTAGGCTTGTAAAATGAAGGAGAAACTTGCAAGGGACAGTTCTTGAGTGTTTTTATATAGCAGGATTCCTGCAGCCCTTAACCCAGTGGGCAAGGACCAGCGATGGAAGGATATCAGAAGTATGGTCTTCATTTAAAAGTTAGATCGACATAGATACAATGCTCAGGGGTGTGAAATCCCCCCCAACGTAAAAGTGGTTAGGTTGATGGAAGAGTTCTCCCACCGCTTGAGGATGTGGATTACCTATACTGACAGGAAAAAACTTTTCGGTTGCTTTAGGAACCATCTAGACTATAGCGATACAGTGGCATGGCTGTAGCACTGCAGTGTAGACATGGCCAAAGAGAGCAAAGGCTGAGAGAAGTTTCAAAGCTTCAGAACGAGATCAGCTCACCACAGTTGTAGACCAGTGAACTCCCAGAATCATGCATTCCAGAAAGGAGCCAGGAGAAGAATGGTGAGAAGACAAAGGAGGAAGGGTAAGTGCTGATCTTAAGTGAAAAGTCTTCTGGCATGCCAGTCCCACCATGCCTGCTCTTTTCTTCCTCCAGTCCTGTCCCCAGCCCAACCACCTAAAAGAAAGACAATCCCACTGCACATCTACACACATGCAGGTCTGTGACATTCTAAATGGAGACAGGCTCCCTGGGTAGCAGGAGGAACACCATGAATCCTGGGGGAGAGGACAGGAATCCATCAAACCCTTTGCGCTGAAGTAATGGGTGAAACTGGTTCCTATAGCCCTAGAAGTAAAGCATCATGGGATGTTCAAGCAACACTGTACTGATAGGTACGAGCTCCGGTGGGAGGGAGGGAGAACAGAACATGTTCCTAAGGGCTACTGATCCCATTGCTAGAGCTCAGAGGATACCTGCCTTGATTATCGGAATGTCAGGAGGGTGTGGATAGGGACACTGAATATATTTGGATCATTGGAGTTTCAGATATTTGAGGAATGTAATTAACAGATGTTGGGGGGACCTGATCTTACAGGGGTTTGGATCTTTCAGGAGATGTTGTAATCCCATTCTTCAAAGAGTGAAGCATGAGGGTGCCTGAGCCATGACCTTGAAGTCCATGGGTGTATCATTCCAGCCCCCCATCTTTGCCCAGATACTTAGTTATTGATAGTGATTTGGATGGTGGTCATCACTGTAGTTTCTGCTGTATGTAGATGTCAGAGCTGTAAAGAGCTCAGAGGTGCTGCTCCTGGGACAGGCTGGATGGGGAGGACAGGTTAATCCTCACTGAAGGTGTTGGGGCAGGGACATGTACAAACAACTGTGGAAATCCCAGTAGAAGGGCTGGCTTTGAGGTTTGCATAGAAAGAAGGGGAAAGGAGGCAGCTGGAGATGGGGGAGTAAAACTGAGGGGGGGGGGGGAGGGAGATGGGAAATCTTTGGCAAAGCTACAGAGCTCCTGCATTTCATGCTGCTTCCTGACCCACCCAGTCTTTCACCATAACTTTGCTGATCAAGTGCAAGAGCTCCGCTCCTTGGTCAGGCTCTGGGCAAATGCATGAATTCCAGAAAGCAAGAGTAGCATCTGCCATGACTATAGCACAGGGCCGGTGGCTCCCACTCTGCTCCATGCCCAAACACATCCTGCAGAACCGTAATACAAAGCCATTTGCTTCTGAAAGGAAGGGGACGCTACTTTTGCGGGATGTCTCGCTTCTGTGGTGATATGGGCACTAAAAGTGCTTAGATGGCTGGGTCAGACAGACATGCACAGAGGGAGGCAAGAGAACGCTGTCTTTGTGATCCAACACGCACCTACCCTGAAAGGACAGTTTCTCTCACTCCACCCATGCACAAATCCACCCCGCCCACGAGTGAATCGCCTTCCCTGAAATAGCACCCCCTGTTTGTTTTCTGAGCCCACAAGCTCCTGCATCCTGAGCACGCTGTGGCCAACACAATTGGCTCTGGAATATTTTTACTTCCCTGAGACAGAAAGGTGAAAACTCTGATCAGCACCACAAATGTAAAAAGGCAACAAAGGAAAATTCCATTCAGGGGGCAGCCGGGTTCGGCTCCTCCCTTGGGGTCACTGTCTTTTCTCCTTGATATCACCAGAGTCTGGACCCCCGGTCCATGCACGGCAGATCCCATCCCTATGTTAGAGACAGACCCATCCGAGATGGGCTGAATTCCCTGCAATCAGCCCTCCCTGCCCTGATGCTGGGCTGTCGGGAACTGAGGGCTGAGCCCCTCTAATATTAACCCTTTCTATCCCCTGACACTACCATTAGATCCTGATTGAGAGCTGGCTACTTTTCCTGACATAAAACAATTCCAACCCCTTCTGCAACACTGGCTCCTCTGGAATTGAAAGGCAACCCTCCTGAAATTAACCCCTTCCACCCTGCTGTCATTGGTGGGCTGGAACTGAGGGCTAGAGTTCCTGAAATTAACCCTTTCTGTCCCCCAACAATCCTGCCCCAATATTAAGCTCTCGATGACTGAGGGCTAATCCAGGCCAAAATTAACCACTAACACCCCTTACTATCCTGCCCAGGGCTGAGGTAGCTGGGACTGAAGACTAATCCCACCTGACATTAACTCTTCATGCTCCAGACTGCACTGCCTGTCTCTGACTGCAGGCTAATCTCCCTGGTATCAGCCTCTGCTGATCCCTGGTTGGTAGCGCTGTCCCAGTGATACCCCACCTGAATGTGTAATCTGTTCCAGGCCAGTTAACTCATCTGCTTAGCTGGACCAGGCGGGCTCCCCACATTACCATGCAGCCCAGCACCTCATTTTCCCTCTTCACCCCCTTGCACAGTCAAGTGCCAGTTTATTAGCTAGGCTAGGATGAAAACAGCGGCTAGCAGCTGAGTCCCATTGACCCATCCGTCTGTCTAGGCAGGTTTTTATAGGTGGCATGTCACCCTGGGATCTCGGGACCTGGCTCAGGGTGGCTAGCCAGCTAGAGCGCATTGGTGGTGGTGGTGGTGGGAATTGGGCACAACCAGTGCTGCACCCCCGAAGATTGACAGTGGGAAGGGAACAATATGGGAAATTAAATGCCCAGCAACGCAGGACAATGGAGAAACAGGCGAAGGGATGGGGGGGGGGGGGAGAAAAATTAGGGCAGAGCCAGCAGAAAAAGCCAGAGCCCTTCTGCTGCCAGGTAGCTGGTAGAGCTCTCGGAACCCAAACCCTTGTAGCCCCAGGACCCAACGCACACTACACGACACAACATGCATACACACAACTCACACCCTTGGGAGAAAGAACCCCCTCTTCCCCCCCGCAGCTGCCCCTTCCTAGAACACTGACACAAAACTCACAGCCCTCCAGTGAAAACCCGCTCCTGCTCACACAGCCCTATAATGAAAAGGGTCAGGACACACAATTGCACACCCATTCACGAAGCGATCCAGCCCTGCACATACCCACATTCCACACAAAGACCCACCACACAGACTCCTAGTCCTCCGTAACACACATACACCCGGAGTAAAAAAACAACACACGCCCAACCCCAAACCCAGCATGCTCGCGATTCACACCCCCATTCCCACCCCATATTGACACACACAGCTCATCCCAGCCATCCAAACCCAGCACACACGTACAAACTTCCCAGCGGAAGGCTGCAATCCAAGGCACCGACCCCAGGCTTGCAGCCCGGCAAGTGAAATAGACCAACTCCCGCTTCCCGGAGCCTGGGCAGGACCAGCCTCCCCTCCCCGTCAGTCCCGGGCCAGCCCAGCCCCAGCTCTTACCTGCATCTCATGCTCGCCGCTTGTCTCTCTCGGTTAGAAATGGCATCTCCCCCAGCCCCCAAATCCACCTGCGGCAAGGCAGCTCCCCTCTCCTCGCCGAAAGGCAGCAGCACGCCCAGGCTGCGGGCTCCGTCCAGAGCCGAGCCCCCCTCCCAGGCCGAGAGCCGGGTCCAGGATGGGGGGCGCTGGGGTCCGGGCAGCCCGCTGGACTCTAAGGGCGAGCTGCTGCCCGCACCCCCGGCGCGGCTCCTGCAGGTGGGAAGATGGGCTGGAGGCTCCGGGGGGAACGGGGAGGCATCTCCTCCCTTAAACCCAGACAAAAGGGGGGCGGGGGTCGGGATAAGCGGCCCCCCCACTGCTCCTCCTCCGCCACTCGCGCTCCGGCCCCAGCTACTGCGAGGCGGGGATGAGCCGGCGACGGAACGTAGCGCGGTGGCGAAGCGAGCCTGCTCCGGGGCTGCCCCCCCGGCCACACCGCGAGCGAGCCCGCTCCAGCTGGGGCCGAGGGGTGGGCGGGGCCCCAGAGCGCTGGGCGGGGCCAGCTGGGAGCCGGGAGAGCGCCCGAGGCTCCCGGCAGAACTGGCGGAGCCTGGCTGGGCGCCTGCAAGCAATAGCAGCCTCCCCTCCCACTCCCAGGCGGCGAGGGGGTGCGGGCAGAGGCAGGCACACACCAGCCCAAGCAGGTGGGGTGGGGGGCTGGCTGCTTGGGGGCGATGCCATGAGCCTCTGCTGCCTGGGCCACGCCCTGGCCTGGAGCTTTGCAGCCCACGTGCCCAGATCCGGGCTCTGGCACAGACAGCTCCTGCCGGCTTGGTAGTGGCTCCCCCTCTGGGGTGGCAGGGGGAGGGGAGGGGTGCCGTGCCCGGCCCGGCCCGGCCCGATGTTGGCATGCTCACTCTGCCAAAGGAAGCTAGCAGAGGTGGGGGGTTAAAGGGGACATATCCTTTGGGAGTGGGCCATTTCTACTCACCCCTCACCTGAAAAAGGTGCTGGCTCTAGGATTCTCCCACCCTCACCTCACCAGGAAGTGCCAGCACGTAGACCAGCCGCAACGCCCATGTTTGCTAGGCTTTCTCCCTGGATTCCAGCTCTGAGAGCAGCGTCCCAAGAGTTCCGGCCAGTACTGGGCTGATACGGCTATGCCAGTCACATAGCTGGGAGCCAAGAAGTTTCATATGCTCCCTGTCCTCTTTGACAATTGATGGGCACTGTCATTATAGCTTCACAAGTGATCGGCCTTGTCTCTGGTTTCCAACAGAGGGTGCCAATGTGGTGTATGCACAGTCCAGTGAGGCTGTGGGGAGCGGGAGCGGAGATCAGGGGAGAACAACCAGAGGAATTAAAATGTAGGAATTGACATCTTTCAAACACCCGGATAAGATCACATGGACTAGAAACTGCCCAGCAGATCCCAGACCCTGTCAAGTTCCTCTGGACTAGAGAGGGCTCTACTGACAGCAATGGGCAGAGCTTTGTATCGGATATGATACCTTTAATTTATAATGGACAAATGAGTTGTAACACAGGGTAGGAAAAATAATACCCAGCTCTTATATGGCACTTTTTATCCATAGATCTCAAAATGCTTAGAAAAGAGGCCAGTATATCATTAGCTCTATATTACAGATGGGAAAACTGAGGCACAGAGACTTGCCCAAGGTCAGCCAAGCAGGAAATAGAACCCAGGACTCCTGAGCCCTAGAGCTGTGGTTCTCAAACTTTTTTTTTCCCACAGACCACTTGAAAATTGCTGAGGGTCTCGGCGGACCACTCAATGATCTTCCCAAATGTTGTTTGTACCATTAGCTAACTGTTGTAAAGCGCTTGGGATAAAAGCACTATATTAAAAAAACCTTTAATAATTAACGTTTTTTGTTCTACAAATAAAAACACACAACTCATATTTTAATATCAGTAGTCTTACCTTTCTAATGCAATGGATGTGCCCTCTGTCCTCCACTCCAGCAGCCCCCGAGCTAGGAAGGGGGGGGGCGCCCTCCCCTGCCACAGCAGCCACAGAGCTGAAGCTGGGAAGGGGGGTGGTCTGTCCCCTGCCACAGCAGCCACAGAGCTGAGGCTGGGAAGGAGCGGGGTTGGGGGAGAGTGTCTCTCCCCTGCCACAGAGCTGAGGCTGGGAAGGATGGCTGTCTCTCCCCTGCAGCTACAGCCCTGGAGCTGGGGAAAGTCATCTCTTTCTCTGGCCGCCGCAGCCATGCACATCCCAAGTTCCCCTCACCTCCTCTTCTCACCCCACTGCCCCCTCCAACCTACCCCTTAGGCCACCACCTCACCTTACATGTGTGTCTTCTCCAGGGTCCAGGCATCTAATTAGTAGAGCCACACCTGCGTGGCTCCACTAATTAGGTGGGTGGCCCTTCATTCTCTTGTGTGCGGCCGCCCAGGTGCATGTTTTAGAGCAGTGGTCCCCAACATGGTGCCCGTGGGTGCCATGGCGCCCGCCGGGGCATTTATGTGCGCCCGCCTAGTGCCTAGCAGGGGCGAGAAGCCGCGGCCCTGCGCCTGCTGGGGACCGAGAACTCTGGGGCTGCAGGCTGTGGGCGCCGGTGTTCTCTGTCCCTGGCAGACGTGGGGCTGCGGCTTCTCTCCGGCTTCTCCGGGGCTGCAAGCTGGTGTTCTCAGTCCCCAGCAGGCGCGGGGCTGCGGCTTAAGCCGGAGAGAAACTGCGGCCCCATGCCTGCTGGGGACAGAGAACTCCGGGGCTGCAGGCTTCATTCTATGTTAAAGTAAGAATAATAAATATATTTGGACCAGCAGTTCAACAATGTTTTACTTTTTTAAAATTAATAAGATGAAAACTGTTTATGATATTTATTTTGTAAAAACCCCTTAATTTTTCTTACAGGTAGATAAAAAAGAGCAAATTCACATGGTGAGGTGAAAGAGTAATTGCCGAATAATTTAATTAATACCTTTTACATGTAAAATTACCCTTTTTATCTTATGGATTCATATATTATGTAATATTAAATATGATGTTTTTCATATTATTTAATGTACAAATACAAAATAAGCTTTGAAAAATTGTTGGTGCCCGCCACACACTTCTGAAAACATGAATGTGCTACTGGCCACAAAAAGGTTGAGGACCACTGCCTTAGAGGGAACTATCCGCGGACCACTGGTGGTCCACGGACCACAGTTTGAGAACCTCTGCCCTAGAGCAGTGCTCTACCAACTGGGTCATCCTTAGCAATTATGTTCCAGCTATCTCAAAAGGGAGGAATATCATTACCTCCATTTTACAAATGAGGAAACTGAGGCACAGAGAGGCTAAGTACCTGCTCCAAGACCACACAGTAAACTAGTGTCCAGGTCAGGAACAGAATCAACATCTCCTGACTCCTGGGCTCCATTGATCATACTGTCTCCCGATACGTGTAATGGAAAATGGACTGAAGCCAGTACAACACCCTCTGCTTACAGTGGATGAGGGGTTACATCGAATGCAGCATGTTAAGTTTGTCATTGCTAGAAATGGGGAGGCAGCCATGACAAAATAAAATGCGGGGTGGCCTTTGCATCAAGTCCAACCCCCACCGAACCTTTTGTGCTAAGCTCCCTACAGCCACACAGCACATTCAGACCAGCGTGAGGTTGCCTGTGGGGGCATCTCCCTTCTTCCCACTGCGAGAGAAGAGCAGCCCACTGAAGACACATGAACAACTGATCACCAGCAGTGGGCCTATTAAAGGCAGAATCATGTCAGAGGGACGGATCTGGGCCCTGTTGTGAACTCCAAAGCTTCAGAGGTTTCAATAAGCTTTCAGGTTTTGGCTTCTTAACTGCAACCAAATGTCCAAACTTTCTGAGGTTTGTCCATTGCTACATTTAAAAATAATGGGTTTCAGTTGACATAGCAATGCCCTCTGCTTATATAGCAGATACAGCTCCCGCAGCCTATAATGTCTTATTATAACAACATTCACGGATTTGTCTAATGATGTCTCTTCCATTCAAGGCAGTTTTCTCCAGCGATAATGGATACAAACTTTGTTTCTAATGTGCACTTTCACTTCCTGTTTCCCTCCTGAAGAGCTCTTTGGGGATCTTTACCATTCTGCCTTCCCTCTGCCCTATAACAGTCCCCAGTCACAGCAACCTTCCTTCCAGCCAAGGAGGGGCAGAGACAGGGCAGCTGCATTCAGAATCCATTAACACTGCCCGATGCACTGGCCAACAAAGTTGCTTGCCAGGCTACCCAACTCCCCCTTGAGCCTCTAGATGGAGCCTGAATGGCTATTTCTGCCTGCGGAAGCTTTTGATGATAATGATCTGGCCTTAATCCACAAGCCATGTAAGTGAGCCACTGATGGATACGGGAATGGGCTAAGATTCCCAGACAGTGAGATGCTCCACACAGGCTTTCCTCAAGCAAACACAAACAAAGTGACTGTTTAGGGTCCTGCCCTTATGGAGGCTCTGTGCCATTGTGCAACAACTTGCGATCTCACCTGCTGACCCAAACTCCTCCTTTGGCATCAGGACCAGAGTGGAAATGAACCCCGGCGCCAGTCCCATCTTCAGGGTGACAGGAGGGGAGGCTGAGCACTTCTTCCAGCAGCAAGGTCAGAGGTTACCAGCTCAATCCTCCCTCAGCTAGCTTATGTCCCTGCAAACTGTAAGTTCCCTGGCTGGCTCCCAGGAAGAATGGGCTGAACCTTATTGCCCAGGAGTCACCCTCAAACCCAGCATAGATACAGATTGTTATCCTCCTGTGTGTTCCCAAAGGATCTCTGCAAACTGAAATGAAATAAACAAAGGGAAGAATACAAAATTTGCCAGCCTAGGTTTGAATCACCCACAATAACTCCAGTTATTTCTGCTCAGAGCTCTGTGCCCTTACACACACATGCACGCACACACACACTCACACACACTCTCTCTCTCCTCTTACATATACTCCACCGGATATTACAGATGATAAATATAAGAATACAGATCAACTATACCAAAGATCATCATTGCAGTATATACAGTATGTGCGGGCACACACATGCCTTTCTCTTTTGAGGTCAAGGGAACTTCAATGCAGTCTTTTTTGGTGGGTCTCAGATCTTTACACAAGATCAACATCTATTACTATTATTATTATCATGCATATTTAAACAGCACCACAAATGTAAATGGCCCTTTACAAACATAGACAAGGCATGCTTCCGGTTCCAAAGAGCTGACAATCTGAATTATGCAAGCCAAGCAAACCCACAGCAAACAACAGTTTAGATTGCCAGCTCTTCAGAGTGGGAAAAGAGTCTGATATCTTCTTTAAAAGCCCCATTGAAATGGATGGCATGGTATAGTCTTTTCTACAGAGCAGGGTGAGACCTATGTTGAGAAGACACCACCTAATTCATCTTGATCTACCAAAAGATGTAATATGCGCACCCTGTATATATATTACCATGATGATACTGTTGCTAGCAGGCGACCAAGACAATACTGTATTACCACCATCCTTTGCTCCTATGGTGCTTCCAAGTTGGGGGTGAGGCTGACTTGTCTTGCACAGTTCAGAACATGCTCTTGGCATCTAACACATCTTTCATAGTAATGACAACACTTCTGAGAGAGGGGGTCTGGGTCTTCGTAATGAGAAGAGGCGGGTTTTAGGGGGTAAGAGACTTTGGAGCATACACAGCAATAGGATATATGTATATTTGTAATTTGGAGAGAGAGGGATAGAAAGAGAGTGGGTGAGGGAGGGATAAGGAAATGAGATCAATGGGGATGCATGGACCATCCCGCATCAATGCTCTTCACCTGCTAAACTTGAGACAAAATCCCCCCCCCCCCCAATATTAGCACAGGAAGCTGGAAATGATGTGGGATCAATTTCCTTTGCATAAATCACATTTTTCTACAACTTCAGTCTAGAAATTTTCCTAATGACTCTGGTGTTGATAAAATAACACAGCAGGAAAAGCAAGAAAACATGAAGTACATGAGGGATGGAGGTAAATTTGAATCTAAATTTGAATAGCCTGCTTTTGCTCAGATGGGTGAGGATTTTACTGCTGACATGAATGGTAGCAGGATCAGGCCCCTAATGAGGAAGCGTGGGTGGGGAGCTGAGAGGGTATAGTCTGAAACTCACTGAGAAACACACTAAGGCAGCCTCACTCCATGCCTCAACATTGCCCACTAGGTGGCAGCGTTACAGAGTAGAATGAATCATTGTGGAGGCTGTGAAGAGACCGACTTTGTTGTTAATCCATGATCAGCACAGAGCGGTTGATGGAGGAGGTCCCTTTATTTAGCAGCTCCCCTTTCTCAGGGAACACTCCGGAGTCCCACAGTCAAGGCCTGTAGGGAGCTATCTAGGTTAGCCTGTACTTATTGCAAAGGTCCACCAGAGGAGTTCACCAGACCTCCAGCGGTGAGTTGTTGCTGGGAGTTGTGGCTAAAACTGCAACAGCTCATTTCTCCATAGGATTGGCATGGGGGTGCACGTGACATCTGTCCAGCCACGGAAATGCAGATAATCCACACCACAGTGAATAGCCCGACTTTGCTGCCGCTAGACCAATCCCAGCTGATCTGACCTTTATTTTCCCACACATATGTAGATAGCACCTCAAGTCCTCCCCTTCAAAGCCACCCCATTATTGCTAGGTGAGGCAAAGTTCCAGAGCTTGGGAAACTGGGTTCAGATATGCAATGGTGAGTTCAGAAGCCAGTTATCCAAACTATCTGAAACAACTGAGCTCTGCAGAGCTGGCCTGGATATTTTTGCTGAGGTTCCCACTGCTTCCAGACAGGCTGGAAATACCTTGAAAATAGCTTCTTTCTCAAGGCATTTCAGCACTTCTGGTCCAGATCCAGAGCTGGCCATAGGCCCCCATACTTTGAGGGCTCTATAGTCCCATGCAGGCTCTGCAGCTCAGGGGTCAGAACTACTTCTTCCTCCAGATGTGTTGTGAGAAACCATTTTCTCCTTTAGCACCAGGACATGTCATGGCCTGAGACTCTCCTTGGACAGCCTTGGCCTCACACATCACAGGGCCATCCTTGTCCAGGACACAGCTAGGGACAGCTGGGAGAAAAGGAGGTAGTGAAAAGAGAAAACAGTTTTGTAACCCTTCCGCCAGGTGGTTAACTAAGCAAGAAGGGCTGGGTTGAATATGTCTAGGGTCCCTCTTGATAAGCAACAAAACTGGCTCAAGCTGCCACCTGGATATTTTGAAAAATAAGTAAATCCTCCTCCAGTTTGCCCTTAGCAGGCAGAACACCCCCTACCCGCCCGCCCGCATTCTGAGCCTATATACAAAACAAGGGGATATTTATAGGGGAATCTAGGAAAATTCAGCAACACTATAATATTCAGATAAGGATTAAAGCCCCCTGTAAATCTGCAGGAGTCCATTCTCCTCCCTCCCCACCAGTCTCTCTGAATGGCCATCAGGCAGGAGTTCCCTGGCCATGTCAGTCCACCCACCGCAAACCCCACTCACAGTTCAGGTTGCTGAATGGCAGTAGTCCAGCTGCTAATGGCAATTCTCTCTGCAGATCCAGATCCAGCCCTGGTGAAGCTGTTTGCCTAGTCCCACCCTGAGGCAGCACCAACTGACCCAGCTTTGTGATTCAGCTTAGTTTAAGTGCTGGGTAGGGAGGGACCTCACTGAAACTGCCCCATGGGTCTCTGCTGGGGAATCCACCCTGCACTGTCTCCTCTGAGAAATCCTCTCTGTGTCACAGGATCCTCAGGAGGGGAAAGCCAAGAGGATCTAGGACCTTGGGGCAGAGTCCTTGCTACCTGGAGATGTACTTCCTAGCACAAGAAGAGAATGCCTTCCTTCTCTCTGCCTCGGAGTTCAAACTTCACCTCCCTACCAATGTCTAAGGCCATGTCTGCACTAGTGAGCTTGCAGTGGTACAACTGTACCAATGCCGCTGTAAGATCGCTCGTGTAGCTGCTCCATGCCAATGGGAGAGAGCTCTCCCATCAACATCATAAAACCACCTCCATGAGTGGCGGTAGCTATGTCAGAGGGAGACGCTCTCCTGCCGACTTAGCACTGTGCATACTACCACTTATGCTGAAGAAACTTATTTCACTCAGGGGTGAATGGCAGAAGTTTTGCCAAAATAAGTGGTAGTGTAGACATGGCCTTAATCTAGACCAGTTAGAGTGATTTCCAAGTGTGACTGGTGGCACTGTGGGTATGTAACATATGTAAATGAGGCACTCTATAGACATTCTTTTTCCTTTCCAACAATTCAGGGTGCAGAGCACTCCTTCCATTCGGAAGCTTTCAACTACAGACTTACAGGTTAACAAGGTCGTTACTCACATTTTCCAGCTCTCGGAGGCTGGAGCATTCAGGTCTATTGGAGCTATTCATCATGGGGTCAGATGATTTGCCCACCCCAGTCTGTGCTGAGCCATGAAGTTTAGACCCACATCCCTAAAGCTGGGGATGATGTTCAGACCTAGGGTTTGGTTTGTCGTGTTGAATCCTACGTACGAGGACCAGACCTGAAGTTCAATCCCTTCTCCCCACTTTCACCTCACAGTCTGGTGTCATTTGGATGCAGGGTTTTAGTTCAGGCCCATCTCTGAATGCTAATCCTAGCACTGGTCTGTCCCCACAGAGTGCAGCGCTCCTGGTAGGAGACAACTCTCTCCAGCAAGGAGGTGCGGGTGCTGGGGGAGGGAGGTAAATACTGTCGCTATCACAGCAGGCTATCATTAGCATCACCTCCAGCCAGGCTTCCTCTTTTAGATTATGCTGATATTGTGGGTATGGTTGCTTTGATTACTGAACTGTCAGAGCCAGACGTCAGGGGTGATGCGGGGGGAATCTGACTGGAGAGAGCTGAAGCGGGCTGAGCTGGAGAGATGCGAACTCAGGCTGTTCCCATGATGGATGGATGGAGCAGTCGGGGAAGCAGAGCCGGGAGCAGCTTAGGAGGTGAGCAGCCCAGGGAAAGGTCAGGCTTCTCTCATGTCAGCTGGTGACAACCATACAGTGAACTAGCTCCCCAGGCGAGTGTGTCTTCTGACAGTCCCCGATGTGATACAGAGCACAACCCGCCTGGCCCACAACATGCAGCAGGACCAGCAATTACACTGTGTCCCGCTTGTAACCTGCTGTAATGCCCAGAGCCTGGGCTCCCCCCCAGCTCACACTGACCCTGCTCATAGTCCGTGGCAATGCCCTAAATCCATGCCAAGCTTTACCCATAGCCCATGTGCTGGCTGAACACCAGGAAATAAGAAAAAAAGATATGTGGGTTATACATGGCAGCACGCACCTAGCGGTGTCCAAGTAGTCCTATCCATAATCAATGGCAGCACCTGATGCTGTCGCCAAGCCCTGCCAGTAACCCATGTAACATCTGACTCCTCCAACAAGCCCTGCTAGTAACCCATGGTAACCCCCGATGAGCTCCACCAGTAACCCCCCAAACTCCCAATGAGCAATGCTGGTAAACCATGGTAACCCTCGACACCTCCAGCAAGCCCTGCTGGTAACCCACGGTAACTCCCAACGAGCCCTGCTGGTAACCCATAATAACCCGTGATGCTTCCAACAAGCCCTGCTGGTAATCCACGGTAACACTCAACATCCCCAAAGAAGCCTCACATGTTACCATGGCAGCACCCAATAAGCCCTGCCCATAATCTTCAAAGGTGCCTGACAAGCCCCACTTGTCCCCCACAGCAGCACATCTCACACACCTTACCACGGTAGGACGATGGCTCATCACAGTGATACTGAGGGGAGGACAAGAACAGATCTCACACTGGGAGAAATTGCTTGCCAGTTTCAATGACTCGCAGGTTACTTTGTTGCTGCTTTTTGGAAGTGACTTCCAGACGGGACTAGGATACCCTCAGCGATATCAGGCTGGGGTCCATAGGCTGAGAGGAACCTCACAACTGTCGACATCCCCCACCCCCCATAAATGTCATAAAAGCAGGGAGTTATTAAAGGGTTACTTATTAGTGACACCTCCCAATGTCCCGCTTTTGGTATATATTCCACACTTCGTGGCATACAGGGCACCCAGGGTTAACACATCTGGCAGGCCCCATACAGGTCATGACTCAATCCCGCGGGAGTGCCACATGCAGACAGTGCTGGGTCTAGTTCCCGGCAGGAGGAAGCAGTGCCAGAGCTCTCCAGAACAAGTGGGCTCTTATGTTTCTGAGAAAAATATATATAATATATAAAGGTCTGTGTTAGACTTAATGAGGAGCAATTACCCACAATCCCCACACATCTGCTCATGCCACAAATAGCAGCCCAGTGTTTCAAGAACAGGGTTTTCTTTCTCCAAATGCAGCTAATTCTGAAGAGGGCTGGTTGGAAAACTGCTGTGGGCCAGACTCGGATCCCATTACTCCTGCTGCATAAGTTGCCTTTCTTCAGAAGCAGTCCCAGAAGAGTGAGGTGCCACTAAACCAGAGTGAGGGTATCAGAACCTGGCCCTCAGCAAATAAACACGAGAGATCAGTAGGTTCCCACTGGTGGGGCAATGCTTGTGAGTGTTGCAGGGGGAGGGTGGGAAGGTGCATGAATCCCAAAAGGTTCATGAGCTTTAGAATTTATTCATCTTTAACTCTGTCCTGGGAACTTGTAATTCATTATTCTCCTATGTTTCAGTCGTCCAATCCGGGAGGAGAGACAATACCATGCGATTCACCTGGCCAACAGCGCACCACCAAACACAAACAGCGAATGAGCGGGTCAAATTATTCCATGAATCCATCATGGATACACTTGAAGAGAATGACGAGCCATTCAAGCCAACTAAACAGGGCTAGCTTTGTAATGCCTAATACTGGAAACAAATAGTTCATCCAACTCTATAGCTATGACCCTGGGAATAGCATAATGAGGCAAGGGAGCTGGGTACACCCATTACACCTTATCCAGGGCATACCCAACTCCTCCACTGTGGTTGGCCAATATTGTGCGTTCATCACTGGGAAGTGATACATTTAGCATAAGAAAGGCTAATCTGGTAGCATTCTCATCTCCAAGACAAGCCTGGATTCAGGTCTGGGCCTAAAGATGACTCTGTGAGCCTGGGACAGGGGAGGCTGCACTGCTTTTGTGGAGACATTAAATGGAGGTCTGCATTTGCCTTATGTCACATAGCACCATCCATGCAATGAATTCCAAAGGGTCTTTCCAAGTCATAGTTGACCCCAAAACACCCCTGTGAGGTAGGTATTAGCTTCTCCTCTGCACAGAAAGGGGATTTGCTCACACTTTCCTCTTGACATACTAGCATTTGTTCTGGAAAAGAGGAACTAGCATTTGCAATTCTTACCTGCCCACTGTGCACCTCCTCCAGGGTTATCAGATTAAAGGGCCATCCCTTCTATGAGCCTCGGACACATTGGGAAGTGCACTTCCTGAGGTTGAGGGAGGGTAGAGAGGTTGTTGGTGCTTCTTCAGCCAAGCCCATCTGGCTCACCCCCCTCTCTGTGGCTAGAAATCACTGAAGTAACAGGAATACTGTGCCGCTGATTTGAAGGTATATGTTGTCCCCAAATGTGAAATAGTTATGGGTGAGGACAAAAAAACTTCAAAAACAGACTCCAATAAGAGACTGCTGAATTGGAATTAATTTGCAAATTGGACACCATCAAACTAGGCTTGAATAAAGACTGGGAGTGGATGGGCCATTACACAAAGTAAAACTATTTCCTCATGTTTACCACCCCCACAGTTCCTTACATCTCCTTGTCAATTGCTGGAAATGGGCCATTTTCATTACCACTACAAACAGTTCTTTTTCTCTCCTGCTGATAATAGCTCACCTTAACTGATCACTCTCCTTATAGTGTGTATGGTAACACCCATTGTTTCATGTTCTCTGTGTATGTATATATCTTCCTACTGTATTTTCCACTACATGCATCTGATGAAGTGGGGCTGTAGCCCACAAAAGCTTATGCTCAAATAAATGTGTTAGTCTCTAAGGTGCCACAAGTACTCCTGTTCTTTTTTGCGGATACAGACTAACACGGCTGCTACTCTGAAACCTGAAGTAACAGCTGGCCATTATAGCTGTACTTCCAAGCTCTGGCATCATGTCCCAAGCTTGGTCTACCCCATGGTGCAGAGAAGGCCACAAAGCTTAATCCTGGGCAGGTTTTAGGGTAGGAACCCAAGTTTTTAACCTCTCATTGTTTGCCTCCTCTTTGGACGCTGACGTTGGAGTTGAGAGGCTCCCCCTCAAGACAGGGGCTCTACCCCTTTGTCATTGAGGGTTACAGGAATTCAAGTGAGACTCGGCTGTGCCAGGCGTAGGCAGTATCCTTGTGTTGGTAGGAAGTGGGAGAAAGGAATTTCCTCACCCAGATGAAATCCAAGCTCTGAAAGATGGCGGGAGCTGCTGAGACCTCCACATTTATGTGCCATCCCCATTTGAGCAGAGGCTGTCCTGGTCTTGGATGGACACATCTCAGAAGCCCTCCTGGCTGTTTCCCAATGAGCCTCTCTCTCTCTCACACACACACGCACAGGAAACCCATGGTGGTTTGGAAAGGGCCGAGTTGGCAGGAGCTGGATGGATTTTAATTACTCCCATTATTATTATAATCCCTCTTCTTTTAAATTTTCATACATTTCTCGCAACAAGCTGGGCTGAGGAAACATCTACAATACCAGACTCAGATAGCATGCGCTGTACCTTGCAGCCATGCCAGCTCCCACCCTCAGAACTTGGGAATCTGAGGATAACATTGCCTCTGCAGCCTGCCTCCTTCTCCTTTGTCACTAGGGATGGGGGCCTGAGGATCAGCTCTGCTGGCTGGGACTCAGCGATGGAGGCGGCATTGCATTACCCATGGGCTGAGATTACAAGTCTGAGCCAGCTGGCCACTGAGTCCTGACTCCTGTATGGCATTAACTAGAAGAGCAAGCCACCCACCAACGGCTGGCTGCCTGGCTGCTCTGCCCAGTCTAGCAGGTAGGCTGGGTGTTGTGATACTGGATATTGACAGGGACAGCAAAGGTTGCCTCGTGTATTCACACATCAATAGCACCTGGTCTACAAAGAGCTGTTTTCCAGTGGACTTTGCAAAGATGAGAGTTTGAGAATAAAGATTCTCTGCTTGTGCATTTTTTGGCCATGTCACCTGACATGCAATCACATAACCAGCATGTGTTTGATTCTGAATCCTTTATATGAAAACAAAACGACCTGACATTTTTTTGGCTTTGTTACAGTGAAAGCTGTCTCCTAGAATCCTAGAACCATAGGGTCAGAAGGGACCACCAACGTCATCTAGTCTAACCTCCTGCCAAGGTGCAGACTTTGTTGTCTAAAAGGCGCAAAACCAATTCCAGTAGCCAAAGGATCAAACCAATCCCTCCCTCTCCACCATATGGTCTCCTGCCAGGGCTGGCTCTAGGCACCAGCGTCCCAAGCATGTGCTTGGGGCGGCACTTTTCAAGGGGCAGCACTCCGGCCCTTTTTTTTTTTTTGCTTGGGGTGGCAAAAAACCTGGAGCTGGCCCAGTCTCCTGCTCACTGGTGTTCTCAAAGGAGGAGGCTGGGAGGGTAGGAAAAGGAAAGGACACCCTGTAAATCTGGGTGTCCAAAATAATAGAGGACAGAATCCAAAATTGTGGCAGGCATTAAGCCAGATTGAGATCTCTAATGAAGGTATCCACCCCTCACACTCTGAATGATATAGTGCAACCCTAAAAGACAGAGGCTGCACAGGCAGAGATATTTACCAGCACCTTTTCCTCGCTACCCTTCGGTCAGGAGTTGTTGATGACGTGACTTCCACATTGCTCACAGATTCTAGTATGGCGTTGTTTTCCATCCCATCCCAGTTCAGAAGCCTGTTTAGATGTGGCCACATCCTCCCCTCACTTCATAGGAACCAAGCGCTCCTGCCACATTACAAAAGGTGTTCCAGGGCTCATCATAGCCAGTTGGTCCAATGAAGATACCACCTAGTAATAGACCAAATGCCATTGTATCTCAACCCTGGTAATTCTGCCCACCTGAATTCAGTACAGTGTCAGTCACAGGCAGTATTCTCCTTCACTCCTGCCCAAAGCTGGTAGGCAGCGAAGAAATGTGTTGGTAAGCAGCTGTTGTTTTTCATCTCTGAGGGGGGTGGCTTCTCGGAAGCAGGCGGAGTGGGATGAAAATTGCAGTGCAAGATAATCTGATTGTTATCACCTCCCCATGTCCATCTGGACAAATACCAATGCCCCATAGGAACCCAGTGAGTCAGTCCAATGGCTTCCCATCGCCAGCTGGAGTGAATTCAACTACTGCATTGTATGGCTTCTCCTCTTATTTAAATCAAGGGTCATTATCAAATATAAGAATAAAGCTAATAAAAGTTGGTTCCCATGCCCCCTTTAATGGATCTCTGCCCTGGTGATCTGTGTAATCTGGAAGTTCATGGGATAATGTAGGAAGATCCTTTGGCTAACCACTATGGACTCTAGGATATCACCCCTGGGAGGGATATTTGCTTTCACTGCTCAGATAATTGTATTTTGTTATTCCAGTGGTGATATGACTCAAATAGGAAATTAGACAAGAGGTGAAAACAAAAGAGGAACACCCACCGCAAAGCTCTCTCTTCTCCTTCCCACTCTTCTCCAACATGACGCAAGGGTGTCAATCAGAGCATCTTTTGGGATGTGTGTTAGGGGCTGGAGTGTGACTGGGACTCAGTGCGTCCAGATTACCCAACAGCTGGCCTGAATGCTCAATGTCAGGTGCACAAAATCTGACATACTTCAAAGGGGAATTCAGCAGATGCCCAAGTGTCGGGGACCAAGGCCTTAATTATGAAAGAATTAGCAGCGGAAGGAAACAGCATATGCTAATGCAAACCTCTCTCTGCTGCTCAATAGATCGACTGACTATATGTTCTGTCCAATTGGCCAACAACATGCTGCATGAAAGTCGGGGGAGAAAAGCTCCATTAAATTCTCAAGCTCACTGACACACATACAGAAGGTATTAATAACATCTCAGTAAGATCTCAGTGTCCATTGTAGCCCACATGCGGTAGATGAAAGATAATTTCTGGTACAAGAAAGTTATGAGACTGACAGCTTTTTAACTGCACAGCGTAAGAAGAGGCACCGTGCAATGGGACAAAGGAGCAATGATTAAAGTTCTGAGCACAAAGAGAAGAGGGCTGGGGATTAGAACAAATGTGTTGAGAACATCAAAATCATATCCAGTGCTAATGCTCAAAATGAAAGGGCCGTGCTGGATGGGGAAGGATTAGAAGCTGGTAAAAGAAATGTCTCACTGGGCCAGCTAACAAGTGCCCAGTGGCTGAGGGAAAGAGCAAAGAGTTGACGGGGGCTGGAATGAAAGAGCTTCCTCACCTGTCTGTTTAAAACAGGTGTGGATTCCCACAAAGCCCAGCTGATGGAGCAGGAGCTGTCCGTGGGCGAGTGAAGCATGGAAAGGTCTCTGCTCAGAGGAGAAGAATGGGTGGGAGCAAAGCAAGGCCAGAAGGATGAGAAGAGGCAGAAGTGAAAATGTGACCGTGACGAGGGGAAGGACTGGGAGGCAGGCTCCTGTTGTAGGACTTGTCTAGAAATTAGCTTTCTCTCCAAGGGCCAGCACCACCTCCATTGTCCAGCCACAGCAGCTGAGCTGGCATGTAGAAAAATCCTTCTCCCTAGCAGTGGGAGGTCTGGACGTGGCTTAGCATCAGATCCCACTATCTCCATACTATCTGCCACCACACAGGTAAATCCCCTGGAGCTGGCTCCACCCCAGAGAGGGCTGCAAACCTTCTGAGGACACCCTCCTTGATCCAATCTGTTTTACGCTTCTGGGAGAGCTTTGGCCTGCGCCTGGAGGGCCGGATTTGCCCATGAGTGAAGAAACCAAAGGAGCAGTGGCCCTCAAGCTGTGTCTGACTTGGTACAGGCCACTCCCTAGACCTTTGCTGTTGTGTTTGCCTGGCCACTTTCCCCATCCCACTTCCTGCCAAAATCCACACGCTTTGCTGGGGCAAAAGGACAGCAGCTGTGGCCTGAACCATCACGGACTCCCGCAGGGCCCAGGATGTAGGATTTTGCTGTGCCCCAGGGGAGCCAGGAGATCCTGCCAAACACACAGAGAGGCTGGCCTGGAGCCCCTCTGACAGGGAATGTTCACAGAATTTGCTGGGAAGCTCCTGTGGCTGCTATCTTGGGAGCAGAGCCAAGGTGGGGCTTTGTGCTGCTCAGAGTCCAGGACTAAGGGTGTCAGCTGCTTGTTAATATCAGATCTTGCTCTGAGCAGGTGTGAACCTGTGAATCCAGCTGAGCAGCTGGCTCTCCTCCTAGTGGACTCATCAAAGGCACTGAAGAGAGGTGGGGGGATGGGAAGGTTGGGTCGCTGTTATGGCTAAAAGATAGGATTTGGCACCAGAAAATTTGCGGTCAGATCTGGCTGTGCCGCTGACTTGCTAAGGCACAGACCTTTTCCATGTCTCAGTTTCCTATCTGTAGAATGGGGATATTCCCATATCTCTACCTTCCAGGGTGTGTTGTGAGGCTACACCTATGAATAGTTGCAGGGCGCTTTCAGATCCTTACAATAAATCTTAGTAATAACCATAGTTATTGTTACTTCACACACATACATGCTCACTTAATATACACTGCACATGTAAACAGCTGCTTAGTGACATTTGCATGCCCAATTACATCTGCAGATCATTGATTCACATGCACAATGGGAGAGCAATTTAAAAAAAGGAGTCTGCTTTGTACTTTCTTTCTCGCAGCCATCTCGGTGAAATCCACAGGGGCAATATGAAGAGCAGCAGCCCCCCATGCAGCCCCCAAAGCTTGCTTTGGACTGCTGCTAAGCATCCATGCCCGAACAGCAGCAGACAGGGAGTTAGCACCTCGCTTAACTTCCCTGCAGGGGTAGGGCAGGATTGGTAGCTGAAGGCCCTAGCAGGAACTCACTGGGAGTTCTAGGAGAAACCTCACCTCCTGGGAGCCAGAAACAGGGGCGTCTCTGGGTAGCCAGAGTCCTGCTTTGGAGCTAGGGGGGCTGCTGGCCCTTTGTCTTGTGATTTCTGTTTATGTAAAAACATGTTATTGCCTTTTTCTATTACAGCTGGGGAAGCTTAAAACCTGAATAATGCTCTGGGAGAAACCCCACTGGGGGAAAGGTTTATTGCTATGGCTGGACTAGATTAATTCACTGCCAGCACTCAGCCTCTGCGTAGGCACCTCAATCCCAGCCCAAGGTATCCCCTGCTATCCCAATGGGCCAACACCCTAGTTTTGCAGTGCACCTCAATCCTAACCCCAGGCATCCCCTGCTATTCCAATGGGCCAATGCTCTATTGCCCAGAGCTGTTTATGCACCTCAATCCCAACCCAAGGTATCCCCTGGTATCCCCAATGTGCCATCCCCATAACTCTGCCAGTATATTTCAATCCCAACCCACGGCATCCCAAGGCAACAATACCCCATCCCCTAGATCTGCCCATGTACCTCAATCCTAATGTGTCAACTTTCCTCCCCACAGCTCTGCCAATCATCTCATGCTCTGACCTGCAGCATTTCTTCTCCTTTCAGCCCTGGGGCCCCAGACAGCTCTACCAAGGCACCACACTCCTAAGCTGTAGCACCCCTTGCTACAGTTAACAAAGGCTAGGTGCTTCGGATGGCGTATGGGTGTGGTTTCCACTTATAGTGCTGAGCTCCCAGGTTCAAACCAGAGGTCAAAGCCCAGCAGGTAGAAATGAAACTCAGCAAGTGGCTTGTTGGTGTAGGGGTAAGATTAGGGTGCAAAATATGCTGGGTTCTAATCCCTTCTCATGAATTGGTGATGGGTGGGATAGTAACAGGGGTGCGGTAGATTCCCCATCATTTGAAGACTTTATTTACATCAAGACTGGATCTCTTTCAAAAAGATCTGCTCTAGCTCAGCTGGAAGTTATGGGCTTAATACAGGGGAATTCAGTGCCATGTGTTCTCCAGGAGGTCAGACTAGCTGATCAGAATGGTCCCGTCTGGCCTTAAAATCTATTGCACTACTTGGGCATGCCCACAGCATTGCCCTTTTTTCTTCCAGGGCTGGGACTCAAAACCGAGCTCTGCCTATCACACCTTGGTCTAGAGGTGCAGCGTTCTCTGTTATTACACCCCCCGGGACCTCACCTGGCTCGGCCAGCTCCGCTGGCTGCTATGAAACCACAACCCCGGCTATTCCAGGTTTCTCTCTTTGGCACAGACTGGGGTTTTTTGGTTTGGGGTTTTTTTGCTCTATAGGCTCAAGAGCCCGTTTGCTGCTGACATTCTCCAAAGGCAGCAGGGGCGGCTCAAACACACCCTCTTCCCCCTTGAGGAGCAGCCCACAGCATAAGTGGTGGCTGACCTGCTCCATTGTCCTGCACATTGTGCCCTGTGTAGGCGGGGCAGGTTCAGCCATGGCTGGCACCCTCCCCTGTAACTATTGCCTTCTTTAATGACCCTAAAACCCAGCTGTAACACTCGCTGTTTGCTCAGCCCCTGTCATAACTGACTGGCGCCTTTCCAAAAAGGATTAAAAGCAGGGAGTGAGAAACATAAAAGCTCGTGTAATTATGTGCAAAAAGCCCCTTAATAATTTATAGAGGGAGAGAGTAAATATCTTTGCGTGTTATTCAAGTGTAACTCATTGTCCCGTTTGGCTAATACCCAGAGCGCACGCATCATGGGCTTTATCCAGGAGGCTGTTTTGTCTTTAATACCTTTCATAAATTACTGAATTTATAAAGAGGAAACCAGGTGTCATGTCGCTCCTATAAAGACCTCGTTAGCTAAAACTAACGAAGGTAGAGACCAACGGCTTCCTCCCCCGGCCTTGTTTTTCTCCTCTCTGGCAGTTGCTGCCAGCATCCACGGCATGAGGGGGTCCCAGGGTGAGGAAGGCAAAGGGGTTGCCAAAAAATAAGTCCCAGAGAGTGTGTCTGCCCCATGCCAGCTGGCTCGGGCCAAGGGGCTGTTTAACTACAGTGGAGACATTCGGGCTTGGGCTGTAACCAAGCTTTGGGACCCTCCCACTTTGCAGGGTCCCAGAGCCTGGGTCCCAGCCCAAGCCTGAAAATACTCTGCAGTTAAAGAGCCCCTTAGCCTGAGCCCTGTGAACTCGAGTCGGCTGGCCCGGGCCAGGTGCAGGTTTTTAATAGCAGCGCAGATATACCCAGAAAGTCTATGGTGGTGGGCTGTACCACAAACCCCTAAGAGAAGGTCCCACTTGAACAGAGGGTTCCTGAGAGCCCTCTGGAGCTATCTGCAGAGCCTGCATGCAGGAGATACTTAGCGAGAGTAATGCTGGATTAAGGCATCAGTCAATACTAGGGTCAATGTCTTCTGCCATAGACTTCTTGTGTGACCTTGACCAAGTCACGTACATTCCTCTGTACCTCCGTTCTCCATGGATATGATACTTCCTGACTTCACAGCTGTGCTGGAAGGAGGGATACACTAGCGACTCTGAGATGCTCTGGTACCACAGAGCACTTGGCTGCTGCTGCAGAATAAAGCCATCACCAGGTGCTGTTTACATTTCTGTTGAGTTATTTAAGAAAACAAGAGAGGACAAACTGAATCACTGGCATTTTGGCCCACCTGGCTAAACCTCAGTAAAAGGCCCCAGTCGGGCCAGATTCTCTTTGATTCATTTGTCCTCTTCTGTTTGCTTAAATAATTCAACAGCAAAGTAAATATTCCTTGTTGAGCTCTTATTTCTGAGGCTCTATTGGTGTATTCAGAGTTGAATATACAGTGCATGGAACCGTGTGGGTGCTAAGTGACTTGCTTGTACAGTTACCAGCACAGCAAGGCTTCGGTGGGTGGAACTCGTCCCCACACTGCAGTGGATGTGAGAATGTGTTCACTCCAATGCTGTGACAATGGGGAGTGTCACACTGTCTCAGTGACAAGCCAAACCCGGGGGTTCCAGAACACATGGCTAGCTGGAGAAAGCAGAACCCAAGGGAAGTGGCATTAGAAAGCACATGGCTAGGGGACAATAGTGAATGGTGAACTGATTTGGATATAGAAAGTACCAGCCAGAAGCTTTTATGAGATTCCAAAAAAGCTCCACTAATCTTTTTCCCCCACTCTATTATTTTTCCTCTTCAAGGTAACTCTGGGCAAGAACTGGTCAAGAATTTTGTTGAAAAATGTCAATTTGTCGAAGCTTTAAGTGTTCACAAAACAAGGTTGGATTTGATGAATTTCCTGACCCCAAAAAGCATTGTGTAAAAAAGTTTCAAAATCATCAAAATACTTTGTTTCAACATTCCCGAAATGAAAACTTCCAGCTTTTCGGTTCCAAACAACTTTTCGTTTAGAAATGTAAGCAGATTAGACTGCAAAAAGTTACAAAAAGAGACAGGTTTTGAATGTTTTGAAACTATTTGATTGATCCAAATGATTTCATTTAGTTGTTGTTTGCGAATACTTTTGAGTTTTGACTTTTCATCCCACTGCAAGATGGGAAAAATGTCAAACTCTTGAAAATATTAGTGGGCTGGGAAAGCTGTTTTTTGCCCAGCTTTACTCTGAACTTCCTGGCTAGGGGCAGGGTCAAACTTGCTCAGACAGAAACTCAATGAAAGAACAAAGGGCATATTGCATTGACCACAGCACCTCCAAAAACCCCACACTTCGGGAAGAAAGCCCCTTCTCAAGCCATATTTGCCAAACCCAAGAGCTGCAGGTAGTTTGGATAAAGTCCAGATATGCAGCGCAAACCAAGGTGTTCTCACATTGCTTGGTTATGAGTTGACGCAACAATATCCCATCTGAGTTCCATCATTTCCAAGCAGGATTCTTCTCAGCATTAATGAAGGAGCCTAGAAACTTGTTCCTGATACTAATAGAGACTTACACATAGTGGGTCAAATCCACCTTTTGACTCAACCCCATGGAATCTCAGTGCAGGCTGAAATTCAGTGGGGATGCACATGGGCTGAAGGCAGGATAGGATTTAGCCCAGGGATTTTCACCAGAAGGATTCCGAAACAGGTCAGAAACATTACGAACATCATCACAATTAACGTGAGTGTTTGCAGTTCTCTCACCAGCCCCACCAAGATGGCCCCACCAAGACCACCAGTTAGAATACGATCCTCCTAATACGTTACAAATAAACCTAGCAGAATATTAGAAAGCCAAACACAGCAGCAGAATCACCTCTCTCACCACTGAAATGCAGCCACCTCTGGGGTGAAGCACAGCAGCTGCTGAGCAGAGCACAACACGACACCACCCTATGGGACAATAGGAAGTGAGGAATTCAATAACTAGTTGAAACTGCCTGGGGAAGGCAGCAGGAGGCAGAATATAGTTCTCTGTCTCTAGCTGGTTTACATGGCTGCCAAGTACCTCCTACCAGAGGTGGAATATGGCCAGGACACAAGGTTTACTGACCCGACTCTTACAAATCTGCCATCAGATCTTTAGTGAGAACAAATGGTCAGGACTTCATTTGAGGGATGGCACCTTCAACAGCACAGCACCCTGAATACTCACCCTGGGGGAAAGGCTGATGCTAAGAACCACATCTACTGACCTTGCGCCGGGGGGACACATATCTTGTTGAGAGGCCTTAGGAGTAGATTATGGACTCCTGCATCGCTTGCAACCCCAAACTCTCTAGGATAGATTTCCCAGGGTATTTCCAGTCCCAGAAGAGTTTGGCGTCATGAATGTCTGTGATGCATTATTAAAGGGAGACAGGGCATCACAACACAGTTCTAACAACAGGTGAGCTACAGAAGAGGTGTGAATGTGAGTCAGTGTGTGGATGTTTGCATGAGAGACCAAGAGCATTCCTCTGTGCACTCACACATGTAGGCTTGGCCTTCCACACGTAGGCACGTGAGACAGAGGTTGGGGGCGGGGAGGGCCATAGCCCCCTGCTTTTGAGAACTTGAACTCAGCAGGGATGGAACAAAGGGAGGGGGGCTCAGAAGGCCCAATCCCCACTTAGGCTCCTGGCCAGAGCTGGATGGTGTAATGGCAGAGCTCCTTCCCTGCTGGCAAGACGGGGGGAAGGCTGGGCCAAATCTGAGTGGTGGTGTGACCCTGTGCACCAAGTCACAACACTGCTCATGCAGATTTGGCCTGGCAGCCCCTCCGTCGCAATGGAGAGGCACTTGGGCTAAATGTGAGGGAGTGGCACTGCACCTGGTACACGGAGTTGCAACACCACTCCGATTTGGCCCCTGGGGCTTGCGTGGTGCCCCCCACTTTTTGCAGCCCTTCCAGCACTCATGCTTCCAGGGGGAGAAATCAACATATGAGCAGCACCCGCATCCTGCACAGACATATAAACACACTCACATACACCCCAGGCGTGCACCCCGCCCCCCTCCTCTCATTCACAGGCGCATGTGCCCAAGGACAGGCACCCACAGGCAGGGGGACATACAGAAATCCTTGATTACATTGGGACTAATGAAGCATCTTGTTCTGAGCCTCGAATTTCACAACCCATTAAAGAATCAGTCAAGAATATTAGCAAAAATACAAAAGAAAAACACCAATAAAAAGCACACACACAAAAGCAACAGGTGAGGAAACTAAAGATCCCTAGTGCTTTAGGAAAACAAAACAGCTCAGGACATGACCAACTAACTGCAGAATAACAAGAACTGCCTTTGATGCTTAAAAAGCCCCAAAGCTAGAGCTGACAGGGCACTGCTGTGGGGAAGCTCATGCTGCTGGAGTCCAGCTGGCAATGCCAGGGCACTACTGTACTGGCACTCACAGAAACACCACTGATTTTCTTCTGAATCAAAAGCATTAACAGGGCTGCCCTGTATCTAGTGTCCCTCGAGTGAGCCTGAGTCACCTGATCACTGACTGTCCCCTGGGAGGGCCCAGCTGGGCCTTGTAGGTGAGGGAAGAGGAACTGAAGCTACTGATAATCAATTAACTCCTTCAATTACACAGGCTCAATGAGGCAGCACAAAGTCGGTTTAACGAACTCCAGGCAGTGTTTTTGACTCAATCTTTACAGGTTAGGATCAACTGAGAAAGTATCATCCAATTAGCATCACAGGATGGACACCCCCCCTTTTCTCATTTCCTCCATGCAGACCCATGTGGCCAAGCTGATCCTTCCCACTCCACTGCAGCATTCTGGACAATTCCCTCCCTTGCTGTTCCAAGTGGTAGCACCAGCAGCAGCAACCCTACTTAGCACTCCACCTCTGGTGCCGCCCTGCCATGGGTCGCAAAGCACTGAGTATCCTTCCCCACGTTTTATAGCTGGGGAAACCGGGCACAAATTGGTGCGGGTCAGGCCTGCCTTTTCCAACTGGAGAGGGTAAGGCCTTCGTTTCCCAAGTGGGGTTGTGTCAGCAACCAAAATGAATGGCCTCTTGGGAAAAGTCAGGCCCAGGTGATTAGCCCCAGGTCATGTATTGAGGGAGTAGAAGAACTGGGACTAGAACCTCTGCTATGGTATTTGACAGGGTTCCTGGTTAAGCTTGAGGGTAGGTGGCTGGAGATGAGGCAGGCTGGAAGGGAGCTTTGCTGCAGCTGATTCATTGGCAGCATGGAGTTAATTTGTTCCCATTGAGTGTTTTTTATTAACGCTGCTGGGCGTATCATGTTAGCATAAGACTAAGTGTCAGGACATGTAGAGCTCTTGTGCAGGCATCTGTTTGTTAACCATGATTTAAATCTAAAGAAATAAAATAAATAAAAATATCCTCCGGACCACACCCCTCCCCAGGAATCCCTTACATCTCCTCCTCGTTCGGAGGGCTGAGGAGCGTGCGTGGCTGGGGGATGAGTACTCATCCTTGGGAGCAAAGGATGGGGTCTGGTGGGACAATGCGCTGGCACGTCATGGCACTGTGGTGGAAACCACCCCGGATTGATTCCCAGTTTGTACAGCTTGGTCCTCTTGTGATGTCACAGCAGCCTGGAAAGATATTGCCCTCATTTCCCTCACCGGCTTGGAAAGTTACACTTCAGCATCCCCTCCTGACTTCTGGATTTAGGAGGCTGTGGATCCTCACAACCAGGCTCTATGCGTTAGACCATACAGGGCCCCATAAGCCCTAGCCCTGGCCCTACGTGAGCCTTGTGTTAGTTTAGTTCCCTCCCTTTCCTTGACAGGATCATTACATTCCATTCCCCTCTCTACTGTTACCTTGACACAGGCAGTTCCTTGAAGGAAATGGCCATGTGCCTTGCTCTGGATTGTATCAGGGAGTCTTATCTCCTCTTTCTAGAGAGCTGCAGCATCAGCTGCTCTTTAGAGAAGGAGCCATGTGAACACAATCATCAAGCAAGGAGCCTGGACGCAGGGGGAAGCAGCCAACTGGGATCGACTGGTTTCTCCTGCTGCTTGCATGTGGAGTGTCCCAGTTACAGGGGCACTTGATCATAGCCAGCAGGAGAGGGGGAGAAATACAGAAGAAGAGGGAGAGGGAAGGGAAATGAGGCAGGAGATGGAAGCTCGACTCTCGCTGGTGATTTCCCCCAGGAAGGTGGGCTCTCCTGTCCCACGCTGCCAAAGCACGTGTTCTGAATGTGCCAGCACACCGGGGTCAGCGCTGGGGGAGCGAGGTGCTGAGCCCCTTGGGGATCTGCGAGGAAGACAGTTCCATCCCAGCAAGGCAGGTGTGATCAGCCCTGCCAGTGTTAATCGGAGCACAGGAAGGCAGCTTTTGCTGCTATGCATGCCTCAGCCCTGCCTGCTCAGACTCCCCTCAGCGGGGAAAGGCTGTGTTTCACTGAGCATCAGTGGAGCTGGGTGTACAATTTGCTGCTCTAGGGGAGGCAGTTTCAAACACCTGCCCATCACGGGCATGTGGGGATGGAGTAAGTGGCACAGGCTGGGTCAATGTCCTATCTTCCCTCTTTTGTCTCTGCCAGATCCAGGGGCAGCCTTTCCCCTCCCCATCTTCTGGAAGGAAACACAGGCCTGATAACCAAGGTGGAGCTCTTCCCAGGATGCTTGGGCCAGCAAAGTAGCCATCCCTTGCCAAGGAGTTCCCTCGCTCGCCTGGCCCACCTCCCATGGGCACCCTCCTCCACTGTGAGGACTTTAGCCAGCATGCTCAGTGCTTTCTGGGAAACCAAGTCCCCAGAGGCCGGCTGGCCTAGTTATCAGACATCATCAGCAAAGGCAGGGGGTGTGGGAGCAGCGCAGAGCGGACAAGGGAGGGAATGGGGATTTCAGCTCAGATACTTGTGGCTTCCCCCTCCCCACAGGCACAGTGAGAGCTTGGGGGGTTCTACACAGTGTGGCCTGAGGTGCGGGGGTTGGGTGGGTGTGTATGGGGGGCAGATTTGAGGGAGAGGCATAGATTCCCTGTTCCCACCCCAGGGCTCATGGTTTCAGAAGATTCCCCCCAATTCTCTCTGCTTTACACCTAGTGTGGGAGCTGCTGCTCTTCCAGCTGAGCTGGCTGAGGCTCAATTCCAGGCATGTCAATGCAGCTCCTTAATCAGCCAGAAGGGGGCACTAGCAAGCAAGGCGAGGCATTACCCACCCCCTACTGAGGAGCTGAAGGCTTCCTCCGCAGGGCTCCCCACAACCAGCTTCCCTCATGGTGCCATACACCCCAGTGCGGGGGCCCCACAAAGCTCAGTGACACTCAGAGAGACGTGGGGTCACCCCGGGATGGTGGTGGAGTCACACAATGCAGCTGAGTGTGGTGTCTGGCCCAGTGCCTGATGCACATCTTTTTACATTATCACAGGCATCCTCCCAGCGAACCGAGCCCTAATGCGTGGCACTTCACGTCCTGCAGCCACCTGCCTGCCTCATCCTGGGTCACAGGTGACATGATCCCAGTGCTAACAGTAGAGGCAGCTTGCAAGCCTGCTACTTTCTTCTGCAGTCACACACTGATCTAATTCCTTTCCAAACAACTAGTGCCCACCCAGTGTCAGCCACCTCTTCAGCTAGCCCCCAGCATTCCCTGAGCACGTCCCTGCTCCGGAGAGAGGCGCCCCACACACTGCTCTCCTAACTCTCCCGAGTTACCTCACCAATGTCCTGTGGAGAATTTAGTGCCAAGCATTTTCGCTCGCCCAGCACCAGCCTTCCCTCCGCCCCACATTCAGTGTGCTCCAGGCAACAGCTCCCCCCCTCGCCCTCCTGTGGTGGGTAAATACCCTCACTGGTATGAAGCCCTGAATCTCGGATGCTCACAGCATCTTCTCCCCTCACCACCACTAGGGCAGGAATGGCGCAGCCCAGTGCTGTTCCATCATCCATAAGCTGCTGCCCCAGAGATGGGATCGCTACTTCAACAAATCCTTCGAGGCAGTCAGGTTCTGAAGGAAGGAGAGAGATGAAGAGGGTGGTGTGAGGAAGGAGTGTCAGGTACTGAGAGGAAGAGGATGGTGTGAGGAAGGTGAGTTGGGTACTGAAGAAAGGAGAGAGAAGGTAGAGCCAGATACATGGAAGGAAACTCCATGTGAGGAAGCAAACTTGGGTGAAGCAGTTGGAGAGGAAAAGGAAGGAGATCTCATTGTGAGGCAGATTAGGGAACGGAGAAAACCGAAGAGGAAAAGGAAGAGGAAGGTGTGAGGAAGGAGACCACTCACCCCTCCCTCTGAAGAAGGAAGTGCAAGTACTGAGGAAGTTATGAAGGAGGAGAGTCAGGTGTGTACGCAGCCAGTAAGGAAGAGGACAGTGTGAGAAAGGTGACCTGCTTTATGAGCAGGGAACCTAGAAATCTGTTTGCCGCACCAACAAAAAAAAAGTGGAATTTGCGTTTTTTACAGAGAATCCTATTTATCCAAGACTCCATTATTCAGCTCTCCATATTAACTGAACCGGGGCTGAGAGCCAAAGTCCTGCCACCCGAGGCTATCAGCCCTGGTTCGATTAATACAGTTAATATGGAGGTTCAGATAAACAGGGTTCTACTGTATATCAGTAAAACACTGTGTTCAACTGATACCTGTGTATATTGTGGCTAGGGAATCTAAAGTTCAGAGTTTCATTTTAATCATGGAAAAACACAGATTCTTATGGTTTTTTTATTGGAGAATTTTGTTTTTTTATCACAGAAAACTAGGCTCCCTATTTACGAGTAGGGAAATGCAGAGAGGAGGTCACAGGAGAGGAAGAAGAAAGGCCAGAGTACAGGATTTCTGTGATGAGGAAGACAATGCAGATGCTGAGGCCAGGTACCACAACGGGCCAGGATTGCCCCTAAAATGTTTACACCCCCCAGGAAAAGTAGTTCTTTCCAAGACTGCTGCCTTGGATTTGATTCAGAGGGGATTTACATACTAAAAAGCTGCCAGCAGAGCAAAGAAACCCCACAACTATTTTGGGTCTTGAAGCTGAAGACTATATTTCAAATCCGCTAATCAGGCGAGAGTACAGTGAACTCGTTAAGAGACAAGGTGTGGGAGAGAGGGGAGAATCTTCCTTAATGGAAGCAGAGATGATCAGTGGGTGAACAATTAAGTGGAAGGGCAATACATCCACATGTAAAAATCCTGTGGGGCTTTGAATGAGTAATTATAAAGCATTTTGTGTTGCAAAAATTTAGAGTTCATGTAAACGAGAGACTGAGAGCATTTCTTAGTGCTAGAAATAGCCTGAACAGAGCCTGGTGCAAACCTACCTAGCTAACTCAGACAACACACCTTGATCCTGACCTGCAGCTTTTCTGGCTATACCAATCTTGCTTTGGCCCAACACCTCTGCCAGTGTGCCTGAATCCTGTCCAGAGCCGTCCCTGCTCATTGAGTGCCAGACCGAAATGCACCTCCATCCTGACCTGCAGCTCCCTCTGCCTTTGCTGAGCAAAGAATGACAATCTGGCCGGATGGAAAGTTCGGGACAGGAGCTGTTGGTCCCAGAATTTTGAGGCTGACGTCTGATACTGACTTATATCAAAAGGATTTGGAAGAGAAGGAATTTCCAAGGCATCATTTCCGTGATGGAGTTGTCCTGATTCCAGACCTTGGTCTAGCTGAACTGGGGAAAGTCCCCTAATGTAGACAGTGTAAAGCTGCTACTTGCACTAATGGAGTTCTCTGAAACCAGGGGAACCTGCCTGGTGCAAATGGCAGCTTCCCTGTTTACTTTAGGGGTGTGCACTGCTGCAGCTACACCACTGGTTGGCTGACCGATGGCTGGACTAGGGGCAAATCCCCAAGACAAAGCCTAAAACAGTGTCTTTGCCCCGCCTTCAGATTCTACCAGCAGTCTAGCTGCTCAAGGCACTGCAGCCCTCCCTGGCCCCCATACTAGGAGAAGGCAGCGTTTCCCCATGTGACTAGAAGGGCAGGCAGGAACTCTGACAGCTACGAGTGTTGCTAAATGGAGAGGAATGTTAAAAATCCAGTAATCGAAATAAAAGTGGGCTCGGAGCTATAAGCCTGATTTACCAAAAAGCTCAGCAGATTGGTTGCGTGTTGGGAGCTGAGCCAAATCTGGCCCTTATTTAGGGTCCTAAATGGAAGCCGAGCTCTTTGGAAAATCTGGCCACAGTGACAGGTGCTGAGCACTTGATGTTCTAGCCATGGAAGGGTCTGATCCTGTGGCACTCTGAGCACTCAGACTTCACACTGACTTTTCACTGAGCTTGGCAGGTGTTCAGCACTACTCAGAATCAGGCATCACATGAAGATACTGGCCATTTGGGGGTCCATCCTTAACCCAAATCCTGGGATGGTGTTTAGGGGACTCAGTTATCCTTCCTGTCTACAGCCTGTTCAGCTGCCTCCCCGGCTCTGTCCCCAGGGTAGCTGTACTATTTAAAAACATACTGGAGGGGGTGGGCGGTGGCTGTGTTTTTCCCAGGGATGTTCAGAGTTAAAACAGAGCACAGCTGCCTTCCCGAGAGCGGAGAAAGGGAGGAGCCCCCCCCCCCACCTTGTTATGACTATTAAGATGAAAAAATATGACAGCTGCAGCATCCAGTCATTTTTTAAAAGTGATGTCTCCGCCTGAAAGAGCACTTTAAACACAGAGAAATTTCCTAGGAAATTGCATGATCCGTCAAAACCCCCATGCATTCCCCGACCGCTGGAACAGAAACGTAGTCTAAACAGCCTGGCTCCAGCAGCTACAGCCCTCAATCAGGGGGGCAGGCAAAGTGGTAAGCTGGGAGGCAAGGCCAAGAGCTCAAGAGTTGGGAGAAAGGGGGACAGGGCTGCAAGGGAGGAGGGGAACGGAGCTAGAAAGAAATTACACAGAAGAGCTCAAAGCCAAGGCTTGGACCAACCCCTGGCTTGGGTGGGAAGGGACATCATGTGCCTTCCTGGTGGCTGCTATAGAGAGCAGCAGGTGGAGGGCATCTGGCATTGTGCGATGGCTGCAGTTAGGGTCAGCTGTGCAGGCGTTCTGTGACAGTCTCTCTGGCCTGCTGGATTTTGTGTAATGCATGTAGAAGCAGCCTGAGAGCACAGAGGATGATTTGGGCAATACATTCCCTCTGACAGGCAGAGGGGCATGCCAGTACCGTAGCTAGCGGGGTGCAGGGGAAGCAGCCGCTTCCCCTCAGCACATTTTACAAAAGCAGCACCTGCTGGGCCGGCGCTGGGGGCAACACGGCCAGAGGAGCCATGGGGAGGGGAGCAGCAGGCACGGCTGGAGGAGCAAGGGGGCCGGCTCCTCGGCCATTGCGCCCCACGCTCAGCGCAGCCCCAACATCACCGCAGCCACCATTAGCAGGCCCCAGCCGCGCCACGGGATCGCACACAGCACCCCGGCTGCGCGTGCTGCCCTCCCCGCAGAGCCTCCCGCCCCCTGGCCCAACCCGGGCAAATGTGGCACGTCCCGCCGCCAGCGGGGAGCCCCGCACCTCTCCTGCTCCCCGCCAGGAAGGAGCCACCGGAGCGCAGCTGAGCGGGAGAGGCACAGGGCTTCCCGGCAGCACCGGGGAAGTTTATCGGTTTGGGGGACCTTGACCGGCTCCTCGGCCCTGTCCGCCGGCCGCCCCGCCTGGGACAAGTCTCGCCCCCGCAGCCCCTCTCCACCGCGTGTCTCCAGTGGGCGACCCCTCGCCCCCGGGCCGCACTGCCCACCCAGGCCCTGCCCACTCCGCGCTGCCCCCGGACCCACCACGCTGCCCTGCGGGCTGCCGGGCTGGAGCAGCCTCCGCGCTTCACTGCAGCGCTCCTGGCCCCGGCTGGCCATGGCCCATGTGCCCAGGCTGCTGCACAGGGGCGTCTCCTCCCCGGGCCCGGCTTGGGATCTAATGGTGCAGTGAGGGGGCGGGGATTTGCGGAGGGATCCAATGGGGGAAGGAGGAGGCGGAGTCAGAGCAGGGCAGCGAGATCAGAGGAGGAGCCGGGGGCGTGGCCAGAGGAGGAGCCAAAGGGGGCGCCTTTTTTATGTTTGCGCCCCCTACATTTAGAACCTGGCTACGCCACTGGCGTTTACCCACGTTCTTGGAACGAACAATCAGAACTGCCCCATCTGAACCCTGCGTGGGGCCCTAACAACCAATGAATCATATGCTGATGCAGTGATCTTTGAACGCAGTCACACGGGAAACACGTTCACTCAGGGCTCAGCCACTACTTAGCCACCAGCCCAGGCCCAGGGGCAGATGGGAACGCAAAGCATGACTTGGAGAGTTACAATCTGCCTCCTGGCCTCTGTCCTGCCCAGCACCGGGCCCACACCTAGCAGAGCATCACCTTGCCTACCTGTGTGCTGAGGGGTTGGAGCCAGCCCTGCCCCCTTCTGCTCACCTGTGCAAAGCTTCGGAGGAGGGAATCAAGCGAATCTGTGGAATTTGCTTCCCTGCTCACAGTACAGCCTGTGCTGGGCAAAAAGGAGTAAAGAGGCACCGTGTGCCCCCTCGCTGCTCTGTGCCACTGTGAGAGCTTGGCCCTCGGACAGCCAACAGCATCAAACACCCCTACGCTGGTAACAGACGGTCACTAAGCCAGAGCAGCGAACAAACATGGATGGACACGCAGCCAGGTAAGACGGCAGCCCTACATATTCTGTGACAGGCCTGGATTCTTTCAGAAATCCACCGTCCTCGAGACCCCATAAGCAACATACCAGCGTGTCTGAGATCAACCTCGCCCGCTGCTGTGAATGGGTTCTCCAGGGAAGTGAGCCTGGGTAGTCTATAGGGGAACTCTGATAGTATCTCTGGCGCTGTATCATATCCAGTCACTGCATACCCTATAGAGACGAGCTAGGCTCTGGGGTACAGCCCATGTCATATCTGGCCTCTGCATAGAAATACCTCGCTTCCAACCTAATGATCTGCACCCCCTTTAATAGGACAGGGGGATGGTTATAGCAACCACAATGAATCCAGTGAAGGTTTGCCCCCCTCTAGCATCTTTCACCCAAAGTGCTTTGCAACCATATAGTTAACACCCCTTTGAAGTAAATAAGGTATTATTATCCCCACTTTAGAGATGAGCAAACTGAGGCACAGAGAGGCTGTGACTTCCTCTAGGTCACTTAGTGAGTCAGTACCAGAGCTAGGAATTGAACCCCAATCCCTGGCTCCTGTTTAAACTACTAGACCACACTGACTCCTAGAAACAAACAGTACCTTCTCCCTCTGTAAATGCTCCGTACTGTTCCTGCTGCAAGCAGAGGGGGTTGCAGTTTGAGATAAAGGGGCTGAGTGAGCTGGGGAGGTTTCCCCATGTCTCTTCATGCTGTCTCTGCTTTTCTTATCTCCCTAATCACGCCGGGCAATGCTGAGACCTTTTCTCATTAAATCATCCAAACCAACCAATGCAGCTTGCAGCTAAGGTCTGAAAAAAGCTTCTGTTACTAGTCCTCCCAGCCTGGCTGCCAGCCAGTTGGCTTCCAGGTGGGAAGGGCGTGGAGTTGTGCTGCTGGCTCTTTTAACTTCTGTTTTCCTTTGCGGTGGGAAGGCAAAAGGGGGTTGCACTTCTCTTCTGGTCTCCAAAAACCATCTAGTTCTGCCCCAAGAGGGCCAGGAAAAGTACCAGAAGTGGGTGACTTGAGGGCAAAGCTTTCAGGAAGGGTGGGGATAGAGGCTGTACTGTATGGAGGAGGGAGCTGGTTTCATTTACAACCAGGCAGGTTGAGGCATCTGAGATTATTCCCAGCTCTTTTCTTGTTTGGCCGACTTACTGTAAGACTATTAGTGGATTAACTGAAGTTCTTATAGTGCCAGAACACCATCTTTATGGAGGTTTTAGCAATGCACAAGGGGAGTTTTCCTGTTACCCGGGAGCAAGTTGGCAGCTGAGAGAACTTGTCAGATGAGTAACAAGAGACATGCATTTGTGGCAATGCCCACTATCTCCGAAGAGGTCAGAGTGCCAGAGAAAACAGGATGCTGGCCAGTCAATTCATTCTTGCCCTCCATCTCTCTCCAAGAAAGTAACCCTTGGAGGGGTTCTCCTCACTAAATATGCTTCCCCGTCCCTTGAGGCCACATCTGCTGCCCTTCCTAAGAGCAAACCGAGCCGATCCAGTAGATCTGTGAGCTCACAGCACCCTGTTCTTGGACATAGGAAGTAAGTATCAGTGCCAACTGGTGCATGGGGTGGAATTTTCCCAATGCTGCTGGCAAGGCCTGGGTGCTTTCCCCAAGAGAGATGCAGCATAAAATAACTGCAGATAATTAAAGGATTGAATAGGATATTGGGGAGGAGCAGGGAGTTTGCAACATCCATAAATAGCTGGCTTTGCAATACTGCTTAACTCCTTGCTCATTCTCTCTTTGCTCATCTTTGCATCGGGGTGGGTGCGAATATTTTTGAACCAATCAGGATGCACTTGGGCTGGGTAATTCTTTTATTTGTTTATTTCACCTGGAATCTTTTTTTGAATGCAAAAGCACAACCGGTGTCTCTCAACTCCCACCCCCTCCGCTGCTAGCCAGATAGTGCCAGGCAAGAGCCAGCTGGAAGGAGGGAGGGGATGTTCCACGTGGTAACAGAGGGGAAGATTACGGCCACATGAAAAGCTTTTCACTAGCGAGAGCATTCAGGCATCCCTAGTTGCAGGGTTTGAAGGTGGTGCGGTTGGGATGCAGAGCGTGTGTGCGATGCATGGGTGGGGAAAGGCCAGTGTGGTTCTGACAAGGCCAGAGCAGGGGGAAGTGAGGAACAGGGCCTAGGCTAGAGATACAGGATTGCTTGTGGAAAGAGAGAGCGAGGGGCTAGCTCTTACTGCAAGCAGCGAACCACGCAGACAACCCTCCCAGGAAACAAGAAATGGGGGGGCTAAGAGAACCACCATACTCTCCTGGGCTGAAATTCCTTTGGGTCGTCTGAGTGAGAGCATGTGGGTGGCTAAGCCAGAGGGTATATCAGACAGTGCTTAGGGAAGGCCTCTCTAGCGAGGGGACTGGTGTCCCCATGGTTTCTTGAGAGTGGAAGTGTGTGTATGTAGCTTCCACTAAAGGCATGTGGAGTTGCTCTCCCTTGTGTTCTGTGTGAATGGAGAGGTCAGTATTTATGCCAGATCTAGGGTTTCTGGGACCTCTGGTGTTTCCGGTGTTCCTACACCAATGGTGCAACCAGAGGCCAGATCTTCAGCTGGTAGAGATGGCGATAGCTCATTTCAAGTCAATACATTAATTTGCAGCAGCTGAGGAACTGGCCCCAGACTTCCTCCACTGCAGTGTGCCCTGGTGCAATGAAAAATAAGTTGGGTACCATCGCTGGTCAAGGGAAGAAAATGGCCCAGATTCCATTCAGGTACAACTCAATTAAAGCCAATAGGCCTCACTCCACTCTCATTTACCCTGTTTTTTTGCTGGGGCAATTCCATTGGCTTCAATAGAGATAATCCTGATTTGGACCAGTGTTGAGTGTAAGCTGATTCAAGCCTGCCCAATCTGGGTGAGTGACTCTGAGAAGGGATTCCCCTCTCCCTCCGAAGGAGTTCAGCCTCTGTTATGGGGGACTGACTTCCATGGTTACTAGCTTTGTAGTTGGAGGCAGGGTTGTTAACAAGTTTAACAAAGAGCCTGAGTCAAAGTGAGAAGTAGAGTGCGGCTGAGGAAAACAAACCAGATACCATTTGGGAAAGAATTCCTCCCTTGAATGGTGCTGGTATAATTAACCGGGATGGGCGTTATGAGCAATACCATCTCTGCTTTCAAACTGCTTTCCAGTTTAAGGTAGTTTTTTTTTCAAATTTCCCTCTTTCAATTTCTGATAAGAAAGCTCTCCAGTCTGTGATGCTGGGATACATCACTGATCACATCCAATTTCACTCAGCAGCGGGGAAGACGTTCCGTGTGCTGATCTCTCCCCACTCCACCCCATGCCCCTGTTCCTCTCCCCCTGATTCATGTTTTCTCCTCCTTGGAGCTTTAATACCCAGCAGCAGCAGGCTGGAATCACTTAGCAAGGGGCAAACACCAAAATGACACCAGTTTACCCCTGTTCTTCTCTCCTGCAAGAGCCTGAGGGACAGCAGCTGCCTCTGTGTCCCACAGCCTTTGATAGCAAAGGAGTTTTAAGGATGATTGTTGCTGAAACCTATACACATCCTACCAGAGCGTTACAAAAAGTAGACTAATGGGGGAATATCCAAAGCCCACTGAAATTAATAGGTGTCCTTCTATTGACTTATCTGGGCTATGGATCAGGCGCTAGGAAATCCAGACAGCATGAAAAGCTGCAGGGAGATTCTAAGATTTGTGCCATTGGCCCTGCTGTCTATAGAGATGGTCTAGTGGCCAGGCTAGTAACCTGAGATGAGAGAGATGGCGGTTCAATTCGCTTCTCCACCACAAACTTCCTAGGTGACCTTCAGCAAGTCACTTAGGGCTTGTTTACAGAAACCCTTAAGCTGGGGCGTACATTCAGCCTGCTGTGTGGACCCTGTGGCTGTGGACTAAAAGCTCCATAGTGTACTCTTAATCTCCACATGTAGAGCACTGTGAAGCTTTCAGCACACAGCAGGCCTGATTGACTCCCCAGCCTGCTACAAACTAAGTGTTCCTGCAGACAAGTCCTTCATGCCTCAGTCCCTCATCTGTAAAATGGGGATAGCAGCTCTGCCTGACCGCACAGGGCTGTTATGAGGATAACTATGTGAATAGCTGTGAGTGGCTCAGGTATTACGGTAACAGGGCCTATATAGGTCCCCTAAATAGACAACTGGCCAGTCCTTGCTCCCCACAGGGCAATGGATGCTGTGGGAAGAGGGCTCAACACACTCATACAAGAGTCTATCTTGGGTGTCTCTGCTCACCACAGAGTCTGTTCTGGGTATTTCTACTATTGGCAGTATCTCTATCTACCCTTCCCATCGCCGGAGCGCCCGGGCACCACACAAACATTAACAAACGTGCCCTCTGAGGCCTGGGAGTATGCTTAGCCTCACTTTTCTGATGGGAAACCCGGGAGATTAAGTGATGGTGCACAAAGCACGCTGGGAGTCCGTGGCAGAGCAGGTAATTTATCCCACACCTCCTGAGCCCTACCCCAATGCCTTATGCACCAGGCCAGCTTCCACGCAACATAATGGATTCTGCCCCTCAAATGTTATCATGATCTGGGCATCTGTGGTGCCAGCCTGCCCTTGTGCTGCTTCTTCCTTCATGGTGGGAAGGAGTTTCTGGTGCTTGGCACAAAGGATTAGATAGGACTGCTCAAGGCCTAAGAGCTTTTGTTCTAGAAATTATGGAGTGTTTCACCGGAAAATGACAGCAACCTGCGGTACCTCAAGAGCCAATTATTTCCCCACTATTGGAAGTGACTGAATTTCTCCATCAGCAACACTAGTAATGTCACTGACACCAATAGCTGCCTTATGGAAAGGAAAAGACTCCTCCTTATCTACAGGAATTAAATCTCTCGGTATCTGCCCCCTAACCAAGCCCCCTTTTTCCTCTATGCTTTCCTGTCCCTCTCCTGCTCTTTTACACAATGTGTTTATCAGAAGAGCTGAACAAATAATGCACAGAGGTCAATTTATCTGAAGAGTTTACCCTCTTTTTCCGGTCATAGAATATCCGTGAGCAGACTGTGATTTCCTCCCATGTATGTCTTTATCAAATCAGATTTTTTTCCTTGAATAAGACTGCGTTTTCTACGGGTGGATAGTCTAAACTTGAGTCAAGTGATTTCATGCGGCTACTGGCCACACAATCATTATTTGTATTACGGTGGTGCCTAGAGCCTCTGTTCAAATTGGGGCCTCATTGTGCTAGGCACTGTCTATACAAAGACAGACAGAGGGTGAAAGGAAGGAAGGATTATCCCCATTTTACAGAGAGGGAACTGAGGCACAAGGAAATTAAGGCCCCAGTCCTTCAAGCTGTTAAACGCTCAGACCCCAGTCTAGCAAATCACTTAAGCACATGACTAACCTTACATATAGGAGTGGTCCCAGTGACACTATTCACATGTTCAAATGCTGCGATGCACTGGGGTCAGAGTGCTCACTGCTTACAGGATCTATTCCTAGGTCATTTGTCTGAGATCATCCATGGAGCCTGCAGCTGAGCCAGGAACTGACCCGAGGTCTCCTGACTATTAATGCAAGACCTTAACCACAAGGTCATCCTTGCTCTCTCAGTAGACATCACATGGTAGTGTTCCCGTTTCCTCATCAGGTGAGCACAAACTCTGAAATTCATTTCCCCAAGTACTCTCCATGAGCACTTTCACCAGTGAATTGGAGAGGACACCAATACGGATGCACTGGCGCTCTCTGAAGGAGAGAACCAAGACAAATTCCTTTGGGGATGGGATAATGGCTTAGATGTGGCTCCCTTTTCGGAAGGTTAATTTAATCCCCGGGAAAAAAAAGGTCTTAATATATGTAATTAGCACTTACATAGTGCTTTACATTTTCAGAGCACTGTACAAACATTAACTAATCAACGATCACAAGGCCCCGCGAGGTAGGGAAGCGCCAGTATCCTCATTTGGCAGAGAAGGTAACTCAGGCCCAAAGAGGTTACTGTAAGTCACACAGCAAGTCAGAGGTGCAGCCAGAATTAGGACCTGGGAGCAACTATTCCTAAGTTTAGGCTCAGCCCACTAGACCACAGTGTTTCTTGAGTAATACCCGTAGGCATCAAGCAGTTCAGATCTGTCTAGCTGCTGGGGTGGGGGGAGAATCTACAACAACCAACTCCACACCAGCGACCACGCTTCATGTCCTGTCCCCCCACTCCCGCACCTGGCTGCCCTTAGCCAGCAAGCTGAGTGGAAAGGACACTAACTCTTCACAGACTCATTCCTACGGTCAGAGGGATATGCCGGGCAACACAGAAAACTTGTAGGGTCATGGATAGTCCTACTTGGTCCTGGAGACTGGATCAGGGATGCACTGGGATCATATTAACCTATCTTGCCTTTTAGAGACAGGCCAGTGACTGGGAGATTCTCAGACCTACAGCTCAGTGGGATCACGCTGCTTCCCAAGAGCCTATTCACAGTAAGATTCAGAAAAGCTTACGCCAAAATTATTGATTTTAGGTGCCTATATTTCTTGGTGTCCAATCTGGCCACCTTGAGCCTGATTTTCAGAAGTCCTGGCTCCTCCAGATCCTATTGTCGTCTCTCAAGAGGGGCACTCAAAAATCCAAGCATCCAAAACTAACGGCCACTTTTTAAAATGTCAGCCCTCCTGTCTGTTAATTAGCTATGTATTATTCGGGGAACCCATCTTTTCTGAGGATCCAATTAACACCAAAGAAGCGATGATGCTAGAAAGCTCATTCCATCATGAGCTTGAGATGTATGCTGCACCAGTCATGGGTTAGGCAGCCGTTCCCAGACAAGTCACAACACAAACCTTATACCAGTAGCAGCACCCCCTATCCCAACAAAGGAATGACCTTTGTCCCACTTCCTCTGTTGTTTTTTCTCCTTTGGTTTGCTCCCTAAACTTTTTCCCAGTTGAACCACATTACTGTCGTGACTAGGTAAAAATTATGGGAGGAGAAAGTGATGTTGACATGTGCAAGTAGTGTCATCTTAGATTGTATGATCGTTTCCCATGTGCGCCTTGGTTTGGGAAATACACATGTTTATCTCATGGTTTGCAGAACTACATAGGTAGTGTGGTGTATGTATACTATGCACACAGGTAAACAAATATGTTGATTATAGATACACGTCTTTATATCTAGTCAATGTAAAAAACTAGCATTAGTGCATCTTTAAGATGAGAAATCATTCAAAGATTGGGAAATACACAATTAAGGTGAAGTTGGAGCCTGGAGCCTATGTCTGTTTAAATTAGGATAGCTACATACCTCGGTACTAATTTCAGAGTACCTCACAATCTTTAGTGTATTTATCCTCACACACCTTTGGGAGGCAGGGTAATGCTGTTATCCCCATTGTACAGAGATGGAGACACAGGGAAACTAGGTGATTTGCCCAGGGTCAGACAGGAAACCTGTGGCAGAGAAGAGAATTGAAGCAAGGTCACCAAAGACCCAGGCTAGTGGCCTAATCACTAGAACCATCCTTCCTCTCTTTACACTTATAGCATTATAAATAGTTAATCATTGTATACTGGCAACTAGATTATTCTACCCAATCTTACCTCACCTATGGTAAAATATAGTACATACAGTCTTCAGACATGGCTTAATTTCTTTAAGTCTGAAATCTAAAAGCAAGCCAAGTTTGAAGGGCTCTGGTTTAGTAGTTATAAAGTTATGAATAATTGAGCTCAGTAAGTTGCAACTTTTTCATGTATTGTTTGAGAGAAACTTAAACCTACAGCAGTTTCAAACACTGGGGAGCAGTGAAGCACTTTAGATTTGACTCAGTCTTGGTTGTCAGTGCCGGATGCCTCAGAGTTCAGACTGCCTCACAAAGGTCATGTAAACCATGACAAACTCCTAGGTGAGTTATTAAGGAGAGCTGCATAGCTCAGGAGAGGATGAGTGTTTATCTCATGGCAGTATTATGGAAAGGGGGTAGCAACTTCAAAGTTAAGGCTGTAACTAGTTTTCCTTTATAAGTCCAATTTTGTTTCTCCAACCCCAACTGCATATCAAAAAAATAAATAAATCTGTCTGCCTGAAGTTTTCTTATGCCAGAGGAGTCTGATTCTGGAAAGTCTCAGATTAATCAGCTATGGCATTTGGGAGAGAGCAGTGTTTGAAAAATGGAAGATTTTTCACTTTTGCAAGAGAGTCTTTTTTTCTTTCTTTTTGGAAAGACATATCTCAAAAACAGCTTGGTCTATTAACTCCAAATGTATTTTATTCATCTGTACTAGTGCATTTGAGTATTTGGGGAAAGACTGCATGGTTAATTTTGAAGTTATTTGCTACAGACTTTTGAACCTCTCAGAAGTCCAAGAGCTCCCCATGGAGTTTAGAAAGTCTTCAATGCTTGTCTTCAAGGACATTAAGACATCTGCAGGGGGCTTGCAAAAGCTTGATGATTCTTTTAAAATCTGGAACTGACCCAGCCAGGTTGAAGGACATTAAGAAATCTGCATGGGCAGTCAGTGTATTTTATAAAGTCCAGAGCTGAGCTGTCTGTGTTAAATTACTCTAAGAAGTCTGCAGGGGCAGTATGAACACTTCTGAAATTGTGGACCTGAAGCAGCCAGGTTGAAGGACTTGCAGAAGCCAGGAGGCATAGCTTTGAAGAATCTTTGGTGCTTTTCTAGAAAGCAGGAGACCAAGATATGCTAATTAGCAAAAAAAATGTCCCCTGGGATGTCATCTACTTTACATGTCTAATGGAGAAAAAAATAGTTCCACATAGCAGGGGTGCCAGTATTTTTCCAGATAGTTTTCTGGAAATAACCAAGGAAATTCCTAGGCAAAAATTGAAAGTTAAGGTTGTAAATACATATCAGTTACATAAGATGTCCTAAATAAGACAATGTTTTAAACCCAAGATATTAGTAAGTTATGGTTAAAACTTTAAAGAGCAACATTTGAAAATCTGGAAAGTCATGGTTCCACAAATAACCTTAATTCTGACCTCATCCTAATACTTAGGTTCTACCTATCTACCAACAATCCCTTTATGGCCAGCCACCATACTGCCATACTCCGCTAAGATCTTCTGCATTTCCAGTGGGGATTGCAAAATCTTACCTACTATACTGTAACCACAGCTCTTCAAACTGCCTTTCATGCAAATGTAGATTACTGCTACCTTATGAGCCAGCCAGAGAGATACCTAATCCAGTCTGCAAGGCAATGTGGTGTCATATTCCACCTCCCACATTCACCTCCTGATATAGCTCTGGTACTGCACTGTAAGCCACTTACATATTATACCTGTGTCTCCTCCTGAGAAAAGCCACAGCGACCGCACTGTAAATAGAGTTATTATATGGAGCTCAAACTCACAGGCATATATACACCGAAACAGCCTCTGCATCTTCAGGTAAACCATTGGAATATTTATTTCATCATAATTTGATTTATGTATGACATGGTGGAATAGGGTATGGGGTGAGGGGTTAAGGCTGATCTTTTTGATGTGTGTTAATAATCCTGACTCCATATTAATGAATGTTGTTGTCTGGGCATGTATACAGCTACAATATAATATAAGGTACCCCATGTATATCTGTATCTCTAGATATATATTGACATTATATATATACACATGCACAAGTTCATGTAAGCACACACTGCACACCGTATTTACTGTAAATTTGCACAAGAGCTGGATCCTAAATACTGTAATTGAATAGATTGCACACACAAACAGATTGTACAAACTCTCCCTCTTTCTGTGTCATACACCCCCCGCCCCTTTCTGTCAACACCCCCTACCCCAGGATAATGGAAAGTAAAAACATCACCGAGCAACTCTAATTATTTCCTGAACAGTTCGAACAGCATGAGAAGCTAGAGGTATATAATAAAAGGTTTTGCTCTATTGTTGCTCTGCTGTCACACCCTCTGGTGGGTTATAAATGTAATACATGCCCCGGGCCTCTTAACACACTCTTTTCAGTTGGCAGAGCTTTGCTTGTAAAGAGCTGGTGTGTAATCACTCTGGTTTCTGAGAAGGGGGCAGTGGCGGGTATATAGGAGCTGGCAGACAACAGTTACTCTTTGGTATGAGATGCACATTACTTGCAATTCTTCTACCTCCAACATTAGTGACTCTCTACCAATAGCCCAGCTTTACTCCCTGAATCACAAAGAAGTACGATTAGTTAGCAAAACAAACCTCTCCTCCATAAAGCCAGGGCCTGGGGGACAGGATGAATTAGGTGGAGAGTAAATGGATACTGAGTCATTCACCTTTAAGCCACTTTTGGGTCACATCCGGGTCGATTTGGCCGTGACAGAACGATTCCCAGGCTGTTTGGTGACCTGTGTGCCCAGTGAGCTGGTAGGTCTCAGTATAGTTGCAAATGACACAGGAACTCACAGAGAGGACCCCATCACAACTAATTAGCCCAAACTTTGCAAAGAGGCCAAGGGGATAGCTACCCCAGTGCTCCCCAGAAGTTACTCCCTGCTGGTCGGGTGGGGGAGGTGTATTAGCAGGATGGCATGGCAAAAAGCTCCTGCGATGTACCTGTTCTGTGCATAAACAGGACTCCAGTCTCCAGGGCTGTCCCTCGGCACTTTACCCAACCACTAACACTTACTTAAGAAAAATGACAAAAACCCTAACACAGGATAATGAGATAATGACATTATTTTGGCCTGATGTGCCACATAATTAAACAACTAATAAACGGCAAGAGTCCTATGCTGGCGAGGCCGTTGAGTCAATACCACGCTATTACCATGAAGTAATTGAGTTTACAGAGAACCTAACACAAAGGTCCCAAAGCCCCGCGCAAGTGATGGTATTAAAGCAACCGCGGGGACCTACCTGATGGCTAAAGACAGATCTTTTCATCTAGCTTACAGCCCGGAGTTCCATCTGGAGGAGATGAGCTGACGCTTCATGTTGCTTTAAATAATTCTGCTAGACTCTGCATGTGAAGCAGCAGATTTTATACCGAGCAGGGGCCGTTTATCAATCGGCGCTGAAGGGGTTAAGGGAGATATGACTGCAGGAATTTTCTCAGATAAAAGGTGGGTTTTGACAAAGTGGAGCCCATTTTCATCTAGAATTTTCAAGGTTTCCTTGGAGAAACAAATGGGCCGGAGGAAGGGCTGAAAATCAGCTCGTTCCCTGTTAATCACAGAGCAGCTATTGACGCTCCATTATTCCTTGTTGTGTCGGGGAGGGAGATCCCTTGGAGCTGGTTTGTGTTATCTAGTTACATTGTAAGTCAAATCTCATCAATCAATCAATGCCCACTGCTGCATGTACACACACATGCATGTGTGCATGCACAACCGAAGTCCATGCCAAACTAACCAAGCACACGTTTGTGTGAGTGCACGTACTCCACACTCAGTCCTATGGACACAGCCACAAGGTCAATCTTCACTACAAATGCAAACGTGCCAGGGAACCCAGATAGACAACCATGTGGACAGTCCAAAGCTTTCACATGCTTCAGGACCATGGCTCAGGACCCATCTCCATGAGCTCTTCAGGGCCAGGGCTATTTACTCTGTGACTGTGCAGTGCCTGGCCCAGTGAGACCCTGATCTTGGTTGGTTCTTAGGCACTACCCGAATCAACATAATAATTACAAAATGGAACAGTGCCTCACTGTTGTTGGGGGACAATCCTGTAGTAACTGGCTCCCCTGAGCTAGGAATCACAGACTCCATCCTCATTCAAGAATACAAACACTCCAGTGACGCATGCAGCCACACACACAGTCTGGGCTCACCCCACACCCTACGCAATGATGTGTTCCAGCCTCCACCCATGAGCGCTGGGGCCCACACACGTCCCTGTGTGCTCTTACATTCCAGCATGTGCGCATGCCCCTGCTTTCCTCTCCTCCCTGGCTCTGCCATACAATAGCTTCTGATGCTCGTCTCTGCATCCTGGCAGGACAAGTCTGAAAGCTTAGCAGCAGCATGAAAACATCTGTCATCCCAAGGCAGAGTTACAAGCCTCTTCCTCTGTGTTGCTGTCAGGTCCCTGCATGGCAGCAGAGTCAGTGAGTGAAGCCTGGGAACTCAAGGCAGGCAGGCCTGCCTGCTTCCCGACAGCAGGTTCCCAGCATAGAATGCAACAGGACAAAGGGGACAAGGTGGGGCAATGGATTTGCAATAGATTCCATGTAGAGATGATCCAAAACTGGAACCTTAAGACTGAATCCTTCAGGGTGGGGAAGCTAGAGCATCTCTTTTAGGAAGGCTCACAGTATAGACTTAAAGACTACAAATGATTATCTCTAGCACCCTCTCTGACAGAATCCAGAAGGACATCAGCTACTCTTCTGTCCCTGACTGACACCACTGCACACCTCCAAGATGCCTGTCTCTCATGCCAGGAGACTCAGCCTCATTTCTCCCTCCCAGTGTTGGTGAAGCGGCTGATAAGCAAGAAAAGCGTGAGCTCTGAGTAAAGCCTGTAAAGAATATGGCAGTTAGGAGCCTTTCCCTACAGATGTGGTTGATGCGTTCTGGTCACTGAGCTGGCATAGGGGTGGAGTTTTGCCCTTACATGCCAGATTCAGAACGGCCCAGTGCTGATGGGGGCCGGTGTCTTGGTAGAGAGAAAAACAAACATGAAGTAGCAGCTATGAACAGATGCATGATTTGTGTATGTTCCCGGCTGGTGAAAGCAAGCTGCGTGATTAGCAGGCCCCAAGGTTAGAGTGAGAGCAGAGCAGCAAGGGCTGTGAAATGAAGCTTGAGAGAGAGACAGAGAGGTCAGAGGTGCCGGGAGCCCTGGAAACAGAGGTGTTTTGTCCCAAATCTGTGTGTCAGGTGCTGTGTGTCACCATCAGTGCAGTGAGCAGAGGGCCAGTAGGAAGTGTCTGCTTGCTACCAGCAGAGAACGCTTTCACCAGCGTGGAGCTGCGGCACCCTGATAGCATAGGGCCAGGCTCTCAACTCTGCTGGGTTGCAAAAAGGTGTCAGAGGGTCGTGACCACCCTGCCCTTCCTATACTGGCCAAGAGCAGGAGGATCCCAGCTAGATCCTGGCTGGATGGGAGGGGATTGCAGGGTGATGCTGGTGCAGAAAATGGGGTTGCAGTAGGGAAAAGGTTGAGAACCATGGGCCTAGGGGCAGAGGGTCCCCAATGCTGAGTGTGGAGAATAAAAATGTGTCTTGGTGCCAGCAGGAGGCGCTGCTACCAGGCTGCAGGGGCCTGGTTAGGAGGATTTGAGAAAGGAGAGGAGCCGCTGACAGCCACAGGCAGATTCTGTCATTAGTATGAGCCAAGTTTTGTGAACCCAAAAATTGAAATTTCTGAAAACAAGATGTGTGATTGTGCTTCTTGCTATCAATCAGCAGCGCACCTTGAGTGCATCAGTATCGCTCTATTTCCATCTCCGATCCATCACAACATCCCCCAGCTGCTTCGCAAAGGAGACTGCCTGACAGATTAACAAAGCAGCGGGTGAGGGGAGAACAATGCCTCAGCCAGCTTGGATGTGGGGTAAGCAGTCCCTGTGCCAAGCCTGAGCAGAACTCCACTGAGACCCCAGCCAAGGGCAGAGAGTTTGGGGAGGCCCTGGCATTTAATGAGTACCAAGGAGATGGATGTCCTCTCTCGGCCCCAGGAGAGGCTGGCAGCTTATGTCGACCTAACTCTGTGAGCATCCACACTGAAGCGTCGCTCCCACCGATGTAACTCACCCGCCACACCGACTTAATAACTTCACCTCCGCGGGAGGCGTCGCGCTTAGGTCAATGTGGTTAGGTCGACACAGTGTCAGTGTAGACACCACGTTGCTTACATTGACCATTGCTGCCTTTCAGAAACCATCCCACAATACCCCACACTGGCAGTTAAATTAGTGCAAGCGCTCCTAGTGAGGACACGAGCGTAGTGTGGACATATAAAATGGACTCAATTACGGCAGTGGCTGTAAGTCGACATAACTTAGGTTGACTTAATTTTTTAGTGTAGGCTTTTCCCTTCAGCTCAGTGCGACGGGGCTAAGTGAGGGTGGAGCAGGGGCTGATATTTACATTGCAATGGGACAGATCTCTAACACAAATTCTGCCCTCTGGGGATTCATCCAAAATCCACCTGTGGGTGACCCTGCTGTGAGGCAAGTTTGGCCAAGGCATCAGCTGGAGGGCTAAGGGTGGAGGAGGGCCAACAGCCAAACTAAAACAATCAATATGTTTGGAGACATGGGTGGCCTGAGATAGTGCTATTGTTTTGGGAGGCAGGGTTGCCTAGTGGATAAAGAGCTGGGTTCTATTTCCCAGCTCTGCCACTAGCTTGCTGGGTAATCTTGGGCAAGTCACGTCACCATCCCGTGCCTCAGTTTCCCCATTCTGACCTCCTTTGTAAAGTGTTTTGAGCTCTACAGAAGAAAATGGCTAGTTATTATTATTACTCTGTGATCCTGTGTGTGTATTGTAATCCCTGCACTTCTGGTTGCTTCCCAAACAAATCACACAGCACTGAAGAGCTATGTCTGACTCTGGGGATAGTAATGGGCTAATACCCTTCACCTCTAGGTCACTGGTTTAAATTCAGCTCAGGTCAAATTCAAGCAAGTGACTGAAAGCTGTTGGCATCTGAAGGCTCTTCAGTGGCACATGCTGATGGTTTCAGTCTTGTTCTTAGTGGACCAGTGTCTGTCTCACCAAAAAGCAACATGTAGTTTGCATTAACCGGCCCTCTGGCTGGCAATCTTCAGCAGAGAAGGCAAAGACTGACAGAGCTATGGGGTATAAATGACCCTCTCACCTCCATGAGCTGTGTGTAAATGGGGGACATCAGGCAACTTTCTTCTGCACTGGTGCATCTCTGAGACAACAAAGTTACATGACACCGCAATACCATGTGAGCGCAGCACGCCACCTACACTACAGGAGCCGGAACTTGTAGCACTGGTGAAGAGAAACTCAGAAATTACCCCTGCGTAGATGGGGCTTAAAGACTTTACCTCCAGCAATTCAGGATTCAGGCACTGTAATGGAGCAGCGCTGTTACGGCTGTGCTGGATCTGTGGATGATGCAACCAGGGCAGTTAGGTGCTGGTCCAAAGTCCAGTGAAGTCAATGCAAGTCTGTCCATTGACTTTGATGGGCTTGGGATCAGGCCTTTAATACAGCATTACTCACCAGTTCTAAATTCATTTGCTTAAAATACAAGCAGAAAAGAACTGTGCCTGAAACCTTTATCATCATCCCCTTGCCCCAGAACATCTCCTAGGTGTTTTCTCCTAGCTATTGAAGGCACTGGCACTATCCAGCCCCCATTGCCATGATATTTGAGTGCTGCACAAACTTTAACCAAACTTTAACCTCACAACCTCCATGTGAGGCAGGGCAGCACTGTTGTCCCCTTGTACAGATGGGGAATGCAGGCACAGAGCAGGGAATTGAGCCCCACAGGAATTAATCCAGGGAAGTCCTCTAAGAGACCTGTGTTGTGCTTAGTGTCAGCGTAGCATCCTGAGCACTGCACTATCCTCTCTCTCCCAATGAGCATCAAGGGACTGTGTTACCTTATCACTTAGACCCTATGATCAGTTTGGTGAGAGCTTCCAAAATGTCTCAGACCAGCCCTGATAGGAGGAGCAACAGTTTCCCTCTTTTGGGGGTGAGTGGGAGGTATCACTTGATGAGCTGACTTCTTAGGGCTCCTACTGAAGACCAAAGGGCTCACCATGATCTTAGTTGACTCTGTTGTACTATGTGAGAAGTGGGGAGAACATGCTTTACGAGGTGGATTTTCAAAATCATACCGTTAATTTACTCTTCATTTCTAGGATATGGTGGGTCCTCCAGGGCAGGCACACTGGCAGGACAGTGCTGGTGAGATGATTTCCAACCCTGCCTGACCTGCAGCTGCCGTTTAAAGTCCTGCAAAGAAATTGTGATTCACTTGCAGTAAGAATGAGTTCCATTCCCTAACATATATTAATACATCTGCTGGTCACCAGCATCTCTTTGAAGCAGCTGGCCCTGTTTTGTTTTGAATTCAAAGCCTAAGCCACAGCTATGTCTTCTCTTTATCTCTCCTTTTCTACATTGACATTTTAAAGGAAAGTTTACTCTCCTCCTTGAAGCACGAAAATCCATGTCAGAAAAGCACACAACCCAGAAAAGCTGAGAATATAAACATATTTGGACGTGTGATTTCACAGTTGCTACGTTGATAGCTTTCAGAAACTGGGTCCTGTCCATCAATTATGCCCAGTGTGCATTCTAACGTGATATGGGAGAACAAAAACTGACTTATTAAAAGAGAAAAGAGGTGAGTGAACGTCAAGACAAGTTAAAGAAAACAGCTCAAATTTCAAGGAACACAGAAGGTCTTTTTGCCCCTCCTCTTTCACCTCTCTTCTCCTTATACAAGATTGCAACATCCAGTAACTAAATCCAATCCACGGCCACTGTTTTAGAAAAATGACAACTGTTGGTCAAGAATAAATCTGAGATGGGGCAAAATTATTAAAAGTGCCAAAGCATCTTAGGTGCAAAAGACACTTAGATGCTTTTGAAAATTCTGTCCGTAAATAATTTAACATATCACGTCAGAATGTGAAATGACATCACTGGGGTAAGATTCAGGTACTAGGAAATAACTAAAAATAGAATTTAAGCCATCCCAAGAGGGAACGGAACATGCAAAGTGTATAGTGAAAGGATCAGCAATGTTCCTACATTTCTGCTTAATATTTGCCTTTCCCCCAAATAATTTTTTTCTGTAATCCTGGGAAAGAGTATTGTTATTTATATGTACTACAGTAGTGCCTACAACAGCCAGCTGAGATCAGGGTCCCGTTGTGTTAGGTGCTGTACAGACACAGTAAGAGACCCTGTCCCACAGAGTTTACAATCTAGATAGAAAAGACAGACAGGCTTGGGGAGAGAAGTGTTATTAGTAGGGCAGTCAAGCGATTAAAAAATTAATTGTGATTAATCATGTGATTAAAAAAATAATTGCAATTAATCGCGCAGTTAATAATATAATACCATTTATTTAAATATTTTGGATGTTTTCCACATTTTCAAATATATGTATTCTGTGTTGTAATTGAAATCAAAAGTGTACAGTGCTCACTTTATATTTATTTTTTATTACAAAATATTTGCACTGTAAAAAACAAAAGAAATAGTATTTTTCAATTCACTTAATACAAGTACTGCAGTGCAATCTCTTTATCATGAAAATTGAACTTACAAATGTAGAATTATGTACAAAAAATAACTGCATTAAAAAATAAAACAATGTAAAACTTTAGAGCCTACAAGTCCACTCAGTCCTACTTCTTGTTCAGCCAATTGCACAGACAAACAAGTTTGGTTACAATTTGCGGGATATAATGCTGCCTGCTTCTTGTTTACAATCTCACCTGAAAATGAGAACAGGCATTCACAAAGCACTGTTGTAGCCGGTGTCACAAGATATTTACATGCCAGATGTGCTAAAGATTCATATATCCCTTCATGCTTCAACCACCATTCCAGAAGACACGCATCCATGTTGATGATGGGTTTTGCTCGATAACAGTCCAGAGCAGTGCGGATTGACGCATATTCATTTTCATCATCTCAGTCAGATGCCACCAGCAGAAGGTTGATTTTCTTTTTTGGAGGTTCGGGGTTCTGTAGTTTCCGCATCTGAGTGTTGCTTTTTTAAGACTTCTGAAAGCATGCTCCACACTTGTCCCTCTTAGATTTTGGTCGGCACTTCAGATTCTTAAACCTTAGGTCGAGTGCTGTGGCTACTTTTAGAAATCTCACATTGGTACCTTCTTTGTGTTTTGTCAAATCTGCTGTGAAAGTGTTCTTAAGATGAACATGTTCTGGGTCATCATCCGAGACTGCTATAACATGAAATATATGGCAGAATGTGAGTAAAACAGAACAGGGGACACAGAATTCTCCCTCAAAGAGTTCAGTCACAAATTTAATTTTTTAAACGAGGGTCATCAGCATGGAAGCATTTCCTCCGGAATGGTGGCCGAAGCATGAAGGGGCATATGAATGTTTAACATATCTGGCACATAAATACCTTGCAACGCTGGCTACAAAAGTCCCATGTGAATGCCTGTTCTCACTTTCAGGTGACATTGTAAATAAGAAGTAGGCAGCAGTATTTCCCATAAATGTAAACAAACTTTTGTTTCTTAGCGATTGGCTGAACAAGAAGTAGGACTGAGTGGACTTGTAGGTTCTAAAGTTTTACATTGTTTTGTTTTTGAGTGCAGTTATGTAACAACAAAAATCTACATTTGTAAGTTACACTTTCATGCTACAGAGATTGCACTACAGTACTTGTATGAGGTGAATTGAAAAATACTATTTCTTTTGTTTATCATTTTTACAGTGCAATTGTTTGTAATAAAAAAGAATATAAAGTAAGCACTGCACACTTTGTATTCTGTGTTGTAATTGAAATCAATATATTTGAAAATGTAGCAAAAACCATCCAAAATATTTAATAAATGTCAGTTGGTATTCTATTGTTTAATAGTGCAATTAAGCACGATTAATTTTTTTGAATTAATCGCATGAGTTAACTGCGATTAATTGACAGCCCTAGTTATTATCTGAATTTTTAAAGATGGAGACTATGGCACAGAGAGATGAAAGCCCCAATTCAGCAAAGTACTTAAGCCCTGTTGACTTCAAAAGAACTTAAGCACTTGCTTAAGGGCTACCTAAATCCTGCTGCCAGTCAATGGGACCCCTAAGTCACTTCAGCCTAAATTCTTTCCTGAGTTGGAACCTAAGGATAAAATTATCAGATGTGACTTGGTCAAGGTCTCACTGGGAGTCTGAGGTAGAGCTAGGAAATGAACCCAGGGTGTTGCCCAACAAACCCTTCCTTCCTCTCCTTCTACCATCCTACCTGCAAGGGGTCAAAGAATGCTGGTCTGACATTCTTTGATCCAGAAATTCAGGAGGAACCACATAGGAATAGGCTTTCTTGAGATCTTTCGAGTACTTTCTTGTTTTGTCTACCTTAGAGCTATCACAAGACAAGCTTTTCTTAAGGGGTTTATGTTTTCAGGTGAAACCCAAGGGGCCAGTTGCACCCAATGTGCTACTGCAAAGAAGCCATAAAGTCAGCAAATTCAGCTGGGGAATTCCCTTGACACAGGGGGAAACCCTCTATTGTCTGAAACTGTCATGATAGCTTGATACCATCCCCTCGCAGTCTTTGACAGAGGGGGAGTGGCCATGGAAAAGGGGGTATGGCAAAAGGACCACTGACATCCAATTACTGTTAGCTGCTGCAAAAGCCCCAGGGGGCCATAAACACTCAGACACAAATTAGGGAAGCCCTGAGGCTGCTCTAACATATTCCAGAGGCCAAAACAGCATGCAGTCAGCTCCCAGGACAGAATAGCATATAGGTCAGGATCATTATCCCCATTTTACAGATGGGAAAATGAGGCACCAAATGAGGACTTGTCTTGCCTCAGGTCATACAGTGAGTCAGCAGCACAGCTCGGAATGGAACCCAGTTGTTCCTGGCTTTTAATCCTACATTCAGATCTCCAGACCAGTCTTCTCTTGCAAGTTGACATATAAACTGTAACAGACAGGAAGGTTCAAAGTCAGGGATCCTAGCAGCTGAACTGGGGAGGGGATAAGCATTGCTGTCTGGAGGCATCAGCCTGCAAAGGGAGGCGATGAGGAAGCATAATTCTTCAAAGCATGCTTGGAAAGCAAGCTTAGCAATGGCCCTCGTGAAGTGGTGGCCCTCAGGCACAGTCCAGTGCACATGGGAGTGGGGAAGAACATAGGAGCTGCCAGACTGGACAAGACCCAAGGTCCATCTAGCCCAGTCTTCTGTATGACAGTGGCAGCATCAGATGTCTTAGAGAAAGGTGTAAGAAACCTGCAATGGGCAGATTTAGGATTTGCCCCACACATGTAATCCTAATCTCTAATAATGAGAAACTGGTTTAAGCCCTGACGCCGGAGGTTTAATATCCCTTCCAAAACTCTTTGTTAGCATTCGGTATTACAACTCTGGAGACTTGTTATTCACAGAAGTGCCCCATCTCTCTTTGAAACTTACTAAATTCTTGGCCTCCATGACTTCCTGGGGCAGTGAGTTCCAGTCTATTTACATCACATCTGGGTCACCCGGCACCACTGACATTGCGAGGGGTCCTCCTCCTAAGCACTCAGAGAGCAGCCAGGAAATAGCTATCTACTTCAAGGAGCCTTGGGGGTGATGTGAAGAGAGTCCTTCCCAGCCAGGGGCTTGCACAGAGTGTGGACAGGGCTATATCATTAAGACTATTCTATGGTTTCAAAACGTTACAGCTGATTTTCTAAGTGGGGTCAATACCTTCAATTACAAATCCCTCTTCTTTGTCTCCCTCCAGTTCCCATCTCTTCTCCCCTCTGCTCCCTCCCTGCCCCATGCCTCTGTCACACACTGTTTTTAAGCTCTTTACCTCATTTTCAGCTCTTTAACAGCACTCCTGAAAGCCAACAGCTGCAATGTTCACAGACACAGGAGAAAGATTTCCTTTCTGACTGCTTTGCAGATCCTCCTCTATATGGAAACTGACACTATAATTAATATTATTTTTTTTCATCCTCACTCAGCTAAAAGACACAGCTCCTGCTATCAACTGTGGGCCTTTGCTATGGCACAAATGGAAAGAGAGGACCTGGTACAAACTAGCTAAGTCCTCTGCAGTGAATATCCCTTTCATTCTACCCCAAGGACTCTTTCTTTCAGCTTGAATTCCATGTTGGTGAAGGTGCCTGACATGCCTAAAAGAATGCTGTTCTCTGCTCATCTATAGAGGAGTGACAGCATAGATAGTAGCAGAGCAAGATTCCCCCGTGCATCTCTGACCTGGAGGGATCATTGTGGGCAGGGGGAAGAGAGAAGAGGGCCATTCAGTCTCTATGGCCCATGACTTCTCTGATGAGCTTGCCAATTCTGATGGTGCTATTTTGGTGGGGGAATTGAACATCTGTCCTCTAGCAGATAGACTGGGACCCACTGATTCATTTCACGATTATTAATTGAATGGTAGAGATGCTCACTCACTATCGACTTGGTTTGGATTTGAACTGGAGACCAAGGGATGAAAGATTCTGGTGTCTAGAGCCATCTTGTCCTGCTGAGGAGTAACTCTTCCTACCAGTGAGAGTTCTGTTGGTTAATTCCAAGGGAATTGTCCAGGAAGAGATCCCACCAGAATGGCAGGGAATGTCTCATTTCCAGGGACAGCATTCTTAAGATCCCAGGGGTGAAGCAGAAAGACTCATTTGATAGCGATATGGAGACTCTTAGGGGCCATTTGCTGATCTGCACAATTGATTTTTGATCATTTCAGTTCTGCAAATGGCACCAGGCCTGTGAAGAAGCCTTGCCGGAGGATAAAAGAGAAGGTCGATTTCAATAGGAATGTGTGAAGAATCACAGTGCTGCACCTCGAGATCAATGGAAAGATCACATTCAGCCCAGAAGTAACCTGCATGTCCCTGTCTCCTTGCCAGGGGAACAGATCGCCTTTCATTTCCAAAGGATAGCTCATAAATACCTCACAAGAGGGGAGGAGTGGGAAAATGAAGTGAAGAACAACAGGACGATGGGGGAAAAGGTAGAATAAAAGAAAGTGAAGCCAACAGATCCCCAGATTTATGGGCGCCTGTGATGGTATCTGCATGACGCCCTGAAGTATCCCAGGATCGGAGCATGGATGTTAAGGTTGAACATTGGGCAACAGAGACGTGAGGGGTCAGAAACACTCGTGGAGTTTCTATTCCAAACAGAAGTCAGGGCTGTTCAGCCTGTGGAATGCTGTCTCACACGTTACACTCCTGCTGGATTTCAGAGGGGGGAGTGGGGAACAGGGGATACAAATTCAACTACAGGTTCCAGGTAATAAACCACACCACACAGATTCACCAGCTCTGGGGTTGAATTCACCCACGCTAAACAACTACAGCTGTGGGTCACCCAGATTAAACTAATCCAGGGGCAAATGGATTAAACAATTAAGGAGTAATTTGAATTAAACAAGCAATTAAGCAGCACTGGGTTTAGTGCTGGATTAGCCAGCTCTATCTACTTGGATTAAACCCAACTAGGAGTTTGGATTAATTTATTGACTGGATTTTGTTATATCATGTGCAACTGGATTAAATTATTCTGCAGGAAATCAAATTAGCTTGCCCTGCAGGTATCAAAATACTTTACAGATGAGTGTTTAAATAACTCTACAGGTGGCTGGTTTCAAGTACTGAACTCTGTAGCTGGAGGATTAAATTACTCTGGAAATGGAGGATCAAATTACTCCCCAAGGGGAGGGTTAAATTACCCTGGAAATGGAGGATTAAATTACTCACCAGGGGAGAGGTTTACATTACTCTGTAGATTGTGGGATTAAACTGCTCCCAAGGTGGCTGGCTCAAAATAAACCCTCACGCAGAAAGCAGGATTAAATTATTCCATGGCTGGCCAGGAAAACAAACACCCTATGCTCCACAGGCATGTCAGATCCCAGTGCTCTGGAGCAGGACCATCTGATGGTGATCTATCTGTAAGCAGAGTCAGGATGAGCCCCACCCTGACATCTGGTGGTAAATTATGGGGAGTGCGGAAAGTGTTGCATTGGTATTTCGGTTATTTGCATGGGCACTCCCACCCCACTTAGCATACCGCAAAGCAGCACGGGATGCTTATCACTTAGCGACATCTGCAGCTCGGAAGAACGCAGACCGCAACAAACATCGATATGATGCTAGGGTACGTCTGCAAGAGCTCCAGCCAGGGGACAGAGTCTTGCTGCGAAATTTGGGTATTGCTGGCAAACACAAGATAGCTGACAGATGGAAGGCAATACCTTACTTGGTGATGGAAAAGCTAGGAGACCTGCCGGTCTACAAGATCAAACCTGAAGAGGGTCCAGGGCAGGCAAAGACTGTGCATAGAAACCTTTTGCTCCCTGTGGGGGAATTGGTGGGCAGCCCTTATGAGATAGGCCACAACAGGGCAAGTGGGCAGAATGAAGGTGCTGTACCAAAGCCACCTTCCAATATGGACAGGCGTCCCCCTGCAGCTAACCTACCCCTACTCAGCACATCTGAGAGTGAGTCTGAGGAGGAAGACACCACCATGGTGTATCCTGGGATGAAGACAAGATTTCAGTCTCGATCAGCTGAATCAAATGAGAGCACCTCCTCTTCCACCCTAAACCCCATGGCAGAAGTATTTAGGCCTATTCCTGATACCCCTGAGCCACTGGTGGGACCCCCATGTGATGTCACGCCCGGGTTATTGGACAGCGGAGACATACAGGTGGAGGATGTCCTGAGCACCATCAACCCTCCACTGTTAGAACTGGAAATGCAGGGGCCTATGGCAATATCTGAGGGGGACTCACAGGAAACTTCCCCATCCGTTACTCAAGAGGATGCCCCCACTGCCACAGCAACAGAGATTCTCAATAGGCGAGACCGGGTAATAAGACCAGTGAAACGGTTAACTTATGATGCACCTGGGGTGACTAGTGAGGAGCCAATACATTTATCACACAGGCTTGTGGAAGCTAAAGTGGGCTATCTGAGGCCGTTTGACGGGGGCCAGTAAGTTGGTACAGTAGGGAATGTGATTTATCGGGACGACAAATTCTCGGCTGGGGGGAGGATGTAAGCAGAGTCAGGATGAGCCCCACCCTGACATCTGGTGGTAAATTATGGGGAGTGCGGAAAGTGTTGCATTGGTATTTCGGTTATTTGCATGGGCACTCCCACCCCACTTAGCATACCGCAAAGCAGCATGGGATGGTTACTTTCACAGCTGTGGGAGCCCCCAATTTCGTTGTTATTGGGGCAGGAGGAATGAAATGTTGTCACCCTGATTGGGTAAATGGGGAACTACAAAATTGTCTTGTGATGGGGGGTTTCATTGTCAGCTGGATAGCGCTTGCTAGATGGGGCACATGGGTTCCAAAACCCATTGAGAGGAGAGAGGCTGGGGGCCAGTATCTGTACTTGGTGGTGCAGGCGCCTTGTGTGAGCCAGAAGCACCAGTTCCACCTGTGCCTCTCTCCACTGTGGAATGTCAGAGTTAACTTTTGATTCCCTTAAGAATCTAGATGCAGGTTACTGAGCTGAATTCACTGGGGCTCCCCTACTATGAGCTGAAATCACTGAAGAGCTGGACTTGCTGAGCTGGACTTGCTGAGCTGAGAGCACTGTGCTAATGAGTGGAGCTGAAATCACTGAAGAGCTGGCCTTGCTGAGCTGAGAGCACTGTGCTGATGAGTGGGGGAGCCTGAAGCAATACTGGCAGAGCAGAGTGGAGCAGTTTGTGCAGCCACTGGGTGAGTGGAGCTGAGCAGCTTGTGAGGACGGCTGGAGCGGATCGCAGGACAGCTGGTGGACCAGAGCAGCTGGCAGAGTGGAGCAGCCCACAGAGTAAGCGGAGCTGAGCTGTTTGCGGGGACGACTAAGGGAAGCAGAACCCCACGAAGAGGCAGGGCAGCTGGCCCCGAACCACGTAAGGTGCCCCTTTCTACCTAGGCTGGGGAGGGGGACCTCTGCAAAGAGACTCTTGAACTCTGGGCTGCCTGACCCGGGACAGAGACTTTTGAATTGTGGGACTTTTGGGACTGTGGGTGATTTAGGGGGGTTGCTGGACTCAAGGGCCCAGAAAGAAGGACACGGCCCAAGTTGCTGGGGTGGGTCTTTGCTCATGGTTTGACCTATGAACTCCAGTTGAGGTATTTTCCAAATTTCATGCTTGTTGTTGTTTATCTTATGTAATTAAACCTTTTCTGCTACACCAAGAGTCTGTGCTTGCGAGAGGGGAAGTATTGCCTCCTTGAGGCGCCCAGGGGTGTGTGTAAGATTTTCCCAGGTCACTGGGTGGGGGCTCGAGCTGGTCTGCATTACGTTGTGGGGAAGGGACCCCTAGGTATTGAACCTGGCCCTTGCTGCTATTGTTTCAGCCTGGCAGAGGGGTTACATATCCATGGTCTTTCTCTGGGCCCCATTACCGGAGTATCTAAGTATCTTTAGTATATTTATCTTCATGACACGCTGTGAGGCAGGGCAGTGCTATTATCCCCATTGTACAGATGGGGAACAGAGCCTCAGAAAGACTAAGTGACTTGCCCACGGTCACACAGGAGCCTGTGGCAGAGCCTGGAAATCTAAGATGGGTCTCAATCTCAGTTCCATGGGAGTTAGTTGCACAGAAACCTCTAACACAGACCAGCCTGACGAGTCAGTTTCCTCTTTTCAGAGACTACCTCCAAGTATCACCCAGATATACTGGACCTATCTTACCCCGGTGTACCTGTCTTTAAATCAATGGAGGATGACAGATGCACGTGAATGACCATCCATCCATCTCATTCCCTCTTTCCTGTTCTGTCTAGCTGTCCATCCATCCATCCATCCATCCATCCATCCATCCACCTTTCCTTCTCTATCTATCCATCCTGCCATCTCTCTCTCTGCATTTATATCACGTTCTCCACCATGGCTCCAAGCCTCTTACTTGGCCCCAGTGGGTCCAGTTCTCCCACCCCTGGCTCTAGAGGCCACTGGGGTTCAGCAGCATGTTCCACCTGTGCTGCGAGCGGTCACTCCAGACAGGTTTCATTGTGTCCCTTTCTAGTTTCCTAAATGCCTGCCGCTGCATGTTTCCAGAGACCGCGGCAAATTGTTATTTGAAACATGTATCATTATTTTTTATGCTTATTTCTCTTTAGGCTCCACTGCTGAGATTTAAAGAGAGAGAAAGGGAACGAGCATTTTAGGATAATCTTAAAAGCAGAAAAATTATTACATGTCAAACACCGAGTGGGGAGTTTGAAAGGCTCCCAGGTGGGCTGAAGAATTAAATGTTTAGAGGCTTTTTTTTCCCCCTGTGAGGTAAGAAGTGGTAGTGTCACCATAGCAACCAAAGGGCAAGTATACAGACAGCTACACAACAGCCAGCTGGGGCTGAACCCACGAGTGGGGAAGGGGTACCGCCTTAGCCCACCGCTCCAGGCCACTGAACACAAGAGGGGGCTGCTGGGCCTGGGCTCTGAGGGATGGGGCCTGCATCCCTGGGCTGGGGGCAGCTCCCTCAGAAGAGAGGGACAGGGCCTCCAGATTAGAATTTAGTGAAGGTTCACAAAGGGCTGGAAGCTCACCCAGTCAGGAAAGACAAGCCATAGGATGTTCTTGTAAGCCCAATCACAGCTAACCAGCACAGCTCAACAGCACTTGGGTACGGTGTGATGGGTTCTCTGCAACTAGAAAGAGACCCAGATGGATCAGGTAGATTGAGACACATTAGACGGACAGCTTGACTAGAAAACAGTGACTATGGCAGGCAACTGTCCATGATCACCTTCTAGAGTACCAGGAGGCTTATAGAAGAAATCAGTGAATCATGTAGAATCACAAATAAATTTGAGGTGGTTGCAACCTGCCTGGGAATGATCCAAAAGCAGTGGCTCCATTTGTCAAAGTACGCACAGCAAAATATTCTCTCTGCTCTGCTCAATAGAGTGGTAAGTCCACTAAAGGAGGGCTGCACAGATGTAGCGCTGTTGAAGGCAAGAAGGGACGGATGTACCTCTCTTCTGGAGGGAGCAAAGAGACCATTTTCCAAAGTAGCCTCTACACAAAGTAGCCAAATGATGCAAACAAATGCATTTACTCCACGAGCCAGCACATGAGGCAGCGTGGCCCATATGGATAGTGGCCCACTGGGCACTGGGAGATGTCTCTTCCCGGCTCTGCTACTGCGCTGCTGTGTGCCCATGGGCAAGTAATTTCCTCTGTCTCTTCTCCTACCCTGTGTCTGTCTTGTCTGTTTAGACTGTAAGCTCTTTGGTACAGGGATGTCTCTTTCAAGTGTCTGCCCAGAACTGGGGGGCCCTGATCTTAGCTTTTCCGTCTAGGAACTGCCATACCACAAATAATAATAAGCGAATTGAGAAGCAAAACCCAGCTCAGAAAGAGGGAAGTTCCTGGTTCCACAGAGTGATGGCTAGGATGAATATGCCCTTGCTAGCCAAAACAAACTGTCCAGCCAGACTGAACGCAATCCTTACGACAGGGGGCAGGGAGCACCGCGCACGGCGGGATCGGAATTGGGGAAGTGCCAGAGAGCTTGACACCCCTGTAGTGTCTTAAATAAGGACCCTGCAGACTCAACCCAGTTGCATACAAGAGCAGTCTGCTGTTACCATGCTTTGCTAGCATTCGGGAGCGAGCTGCCATGAAGGGGAGGCTGGTGTTAGGCTGCCAGCGCACCCGGCTGAACAGAGATTTATCAGCTGTCTTCCTGGCAATATTTACATGTTGACTGTTCCGACAGCAGCTGGAAAGGGGGAAATCGGCGCCCACCCTCAGGGGTTAATTGACCATGAGTTAGCTGCTGGTGCTCCAGTCGAAGCAGCCTGGGTTAGGGTAATTAGCACTACCTGAGCTAGCTCATTAAAGGCCTTGGAGCTGGAAGCCACAGGTAACTGGGGGAGTTAAATTGGCTTTGGCCTGGTCTACACTAGGACTTTAATTCGAATTTAGCAGCGTTAATTCGAAATAACCGTGCACCCGTCCACACCAGGAAGCCATTTAGTTCGACCTAGAGGGCTCTTTAGTTCGAATTCGGTACTCCACCCCGACGAGGGGAGTAGCGCTAAATTCAACATGGCTATGTCGAATTAGGCTAGGTGTGGATGCAAATCGAACGTACTAGCTCCGGGAGCTATCCCACACTGCACCACTCTGTTGACGCTCTGGACAGCAGTCCGAGCTCGGATGCTCTGACCAGCCACACAGGAAAAGTCCCGGGAAAATTTGAATTCCTTTTCCTGTCTGGACAGTTAGAATCTCATTTCGTGGTTGGACATCGGGGCGAGCTCAGCAGCACCGGCAGCGATGCAGAGCTCTCCAGCAGAGGAGTTCATATAATCTCTGAATAGAAAGAGGGACCCAGCATAGACTGACCGGGAACTCTTGGATCTGATCGGAGTGAGGGGCGAGGAGTCTCTGCTTTCGGAGCTGCGCTCCAAATAATGGAATGCAAAGACCTACGAGAAGGTCTCCAAAGCCATGAGAGACAGAGGATACAGCCGGGATGCAACGCAGCGCCGCGTGAAAATCAAGGACCCCAGACAAGGCTACCAAAAAAACAAAGCGGCAAACGGACGCTACGGAGCCTGCCACCAGTGCCCCACCAGTGACCATGGACTCTGACGATGGGACAGTGTCGACGGACAGTTCCTCGGCGATGTTCGCGGACGGGGAAGATGAAGAAGAGTTTCTGGAGGACGAGGCAGGCGACAGCGCTTACAACGCTGGTTTCCCCGACAGCCAGGATCTCTTCATTACCGTCACGGAGATCCCCTACCAACCCTCCCCGGCCATTAACCCGGATCCTGAATCAGGGGAAGGAGCAGTCGGTAAGTGCTTTAACCATGTAAACTTTTATTCTTAATATAACAGGAATCTGAAGTATGTGAAAAGGAGGTCTCTCTATATATGGGGATAGAACAGAAATCCTCCTGGGAGATCTCCACGAACCTCTCCTGGAGGTAATCGAAAAGCCTCCGCAGGAGGTTCCTGGGGAGAGCTGCCTTATTGGGTGCTCCGTGGTAGCACACTTTTCCGCGCCAGGCTTTCATGAGGTACTCAGGGAGCATTGCCTCCCCGAGCACGGCTGCGTAGGGCCCTGGTTTGTGCTGGCTTTCACGCAGCATGCGCTCTCTATCTCCTTCAGTGACCGTCCTCAGGGTGATCTTGCTCGGAGACTCCTGCATGTAATTAGGGGAATTACTGTAATGTTACGCCTGGTCCAAAGTATTTTTAAAAAATCTCCAGACAGACGGCATAGCAGAGACTCAGCACGCTGCTGCGTGACGAGCGTAACGGAAAGCCAAAGAATCAAATGGACGCTCATGGAGGGAGGGGGGACTGAGGACGCAAGGTATCCCACAGTTCCTGCTGTCTCCGAAAAGGATTTGCATTCTTGGCTGAGCTCCAAATGCTTCTAGGGTCAAAAACAGTGTCCGCGGTGGGTCAGGGCATAGCTCGGCAATTTACACAGCCCCCCAACCACCCCCAGAAGTGAAAGGGAAAACAATCCTCTCTTGACTCTTTTACATATCACCCTATCTTTACTGAATGCTGCAGATAGACATGATGGTGCAGCACTCAACACCGACATCCTTGCTCCCCCCACGCTATGGATGGCTGATGGTACAAAATGACTGGTATCCGTCCTCATCATCAGCCTATTGGCACATGGGGCAGTGCAAAAGGACTGGTAACCATGCCGACTAGCATCGGTAAGGTCAATCAAGGGCGCCTGGTCCTAATTTTTCGTGGTAGATGGTACAGTATGGCTGATAACCATCGTTATCATAGCAACAGGGGGCTGAGCTTCATCAGCGCCCAAACCTTCATGTGTAAAGAAAAGATTCAATTGCCCCTGGACTAGCAGCAGGATGCTGGGCTCCTCTCCTCCACACTCCTTAATGTCCTATCTGGACTATCATAGCTGCTGGAGGCTGCCTTCCACTCATTTCTCACTAACAAGTCACTGTGTCTTATTCCTGCATTCTTTATTACTTCATCACACAAGTGGGGGGACAATGCTATGGTAGCCCAGGAAGGCTGGGGAAGAATGGAATGAACAGGTGGGGTTGTTGCAGGAGCACCCCCTGTGAATAGCATACAGCTCATAATCTATGCAGGATCTGACACAGAGCAGCTGTGCTCTCTGGTTCTCTGATACAGTGGTTCTCTAGTACACTTGCCCATATTCTAGGCAGGACTGATTCTATTTTTAGATACCAAAAAGGAGGGATTGACTCAGGGAGTCATTCCCAATTTTGGCTTTTGCGCCCCTGGCTAAGAGCAGCCAGGGGCACTTATGACAGCAGCAAATGGTGCAGTGCAAAAGGACTGCTAACCATGCCCATCTTATTACCAATTTATGGTGTGGTAGATGGTACAATATGGCTGGTAACCATCTCTGCTGTCATGCAAAAGCAAAAGCGTGCTGCTGTGTAGCGCTGCTGGACCGCCTCTGTCAGCGGCATCTAGTACACATACGGTGACAGGCACAAAAGGCAAAACAGGCTCCATGGTTTACACGCTGTGGCGTCTGCCAGGGCAATCCAGGGAAAACGGGCTTGAAATGATTGTCTGCTGTAGCTTTCCCGGAGGAAGGGATGACTGACGACATTTACCCAGAACCACCCGCGAAAATGGTTTTTGCCCCATCAGGCACTGGGATCTCAACCCAGAATTCACAGAGACAGATTAGACTGTGTTCATTCTTTGCAAAAATTTATCTTGGCAAGGAGTTCACTCCATTTTTCCCATCACACAGCTTGGACTGTCTCCAGACCCGCCACAGCATCCCCCTCACAGAGGCTGGCAAAGATTAGGCAGCGAAATAAAAAGACACGGGACGAGATGTTCGCTGAACTTATGGGGTGCTCCCGAGACGACGCGGACCAGCAGAGCCAGTGGAGGGAGACCCTCTCTCTGTACCAGCGCTCACTCAGTGAACGGGAGGAGAGGTGGCGTGAGGAAGACAAGCAGGCGACTCAAACACTGCTTGGACTAATGAGAGAGCAAACGGACATGCTCCTGCGCCTTGTGCATGTTCTGCAGGACCTCCGGCAGGAGGACAGAGCCCCCCTGCAGTGTGTCTGCAACCGCCCTCCCCCGCCACAAAGTCCCATACCCCCCTCACCCAAAATAACCAGAAGGAGGGGCGCCAGAGGCCGTGTAAACTGTCACTGCACCCCAGCAGAGTGCTCAAGTACCCAAAAGCTCTCATAGCCTACATTTTGAAAAGTCCTTTCCTTCCCGCCTCACCCAAGCCCCCATCCCAGTTTCATCCCCTAACTGTCTAGTTGATAATAAAAAATACTTTTCTGTTAATTACTGTTTCCGTCATGTTCTTTTAGAGGAGACTGTGTTTGAAGGGGGGGAAGGGGGTTGGTAATTTGACAGGACAATCACCTTTACCAGGGTACAGACATGGGGGCAGGATCAGCAGCAGGTCACACACACACTGCAGTCAGTACGCACCCTGGTCGGTATGGGAGGTGGTTTGCAGGTTCTGTGTGGGTGGGGGGGTACGTGACTTTGTAGCGGGGGAGGGGAGTTACAGATCTCATGCAATGGTCCCTGTCCTGGACCACAGAGCCACGCAGCAGAGGAATCTGTATCCGTCCTCCCCCGCCAAAAGGCCACATAGCCCCCGCACACAGAGTCCCAAAAAGGAGGGATGGCAGGCTCCGTTGAAACATCCAGTCCGGCACTGCAGACCGCTCTGGGAGCAGGAGCCTGTCATTCCTCGAGTTTACAGGCGGTCTTTACATCACTGCACACCCTACCCAGCACAGTCCCTGTCCCAGTTTCAACCCTGTAACGCAAAGTCATCAATAAAGAAACCTTTGTAAAGTTACAGTGGAACATGTATTTTATTTTTAAACGTGTGTTGGAAGTTGGGGAAGCGGGGTGGGCGGGGTATGTAACTGCAGATGCTAGTCAACAGTCACTTGGTAAAGAAACAGGGGCAGGTTCAGCTTCTCTGTAAAGAAACTGAACAGTCACAGGTCACGCTGCTCACTGCTCGCTGGTACTTGAAGAGTTCCTTGTCGCTGTGCAAGGCGCCTGCACAGAGCTTCACGAGCCAGGGCATTAGCGGGTAGGCTGGGTCCCCGACGATCACTATAGGCATCTGCACATCCCCAAGACTTATTTTGTGGTCTGGGAAGAAACTACCTTCCTGCAGGCGTCTAAACAGACCAGAGTTCCTGAAAACAAGCACGTCATGAACTTTGCCTGGCCACCCGACGTTGATGTTGGTAAAACGTCCCCCATGGTCCACCAGTGCTCGCAGCACCATTGAAAAGTAGCCCTATTTCTCAGCAGCTGACTGTGGAAGAGGTGGACGATAAGGTGTGAGGAGTTGACAACGGCCATAACTGCAGCAGGATCCGTGCTCAAAGTGCTGTGGCGCCCGCGCTGTCACTGAGCAGAAAAGTGCACGAACAGATTGCCCGCAGGCGCTTTCAGGGAGGGAGGGAGGGCGTGATTGATGGTTGAATGATGACAGTTACCCAAAACCACCCTCGACACATTTTTTCCCCCAGCAGGCATTGGGGGCTCTACCCAGCATTCCAATGGGCAGCGGGGACTGCGGGAACTGTGGGATAGTTTCCCACAGTGCACCGCTTCCAAAGTCGACGCTGGCCCCGTTACTGTGGACTCAGACAGTCGAATTAGTGTATTTAGTGTGGATACACAAATTCGACTTCATAAGGTCGATTCCACAAATTCGAATTAAGTAGATTCGAAATAGTCTTGTAGTGTAGACGTACCCTTTGTTACTTCTCTTCTGCATTAGCGCAGCGGCTGCTGAGAAAGGATACAGGAGGAGGAAATGGTCTTCTGTCTGGTACGTCCAGGAACCACGTGCACTTGACGGGGAGGTGGGGTGTTTGATGGGGGGCTTCCATTAATCCCTTGCTGAGATGCATGTGTGGTTGTGGCGAGGAAGGGACAGAGCTGGGGAGCTGGCCTGCTCTGTGGAGGGGTTGAGGAAGGAAAGGAGAAGGCTGCAGCAGGCTAGCCAACCTCTCAAGCCCTGGAGCTATCAAATGACCGTCTGAGCAAGCGACTGCCCGCAGCAGGGAGAATGGAGAGGAACAACTCATCAGCTGATGCCCTGGCTAAGCGTCCCCGGTAGGAACTGCAGCCTCAGGATCTCTTTCTACCTCTTCAAATCACTGGGTGTAGATTGAACCTGAGTTCAATCTACCTGAGTCTTGTGAAGCTACACGACTATGTAGCCAGTGGAAACACAAGGGGATCTCTGCTGCCTCCCCTAGAGGCAAGGACCGATTTAGCTCCTTTATCATCCCTTTTTCCTTTGCTCTGCTGGCAAATGTAACACCGTGGGCTAAAGAGCCCTGGCATAAGGCAGGTCTGAAGTCAATGGCAGATGTGCCTGTTCACTCCAGGGCTAAATGCTGCCTGGTCCAGAAACAATTTCATTATTTAGTTACATATTATTCACTAGAAGAGTATTCTGCATTTATATGGGGCTGTCGTTCTGCAGGGCCCCAAAATGATTTGCAAACTACACGTAGCTCCTACTGTAACAAATCTACATGGTGTAGATAACAGACATAATAACTAAATAAAGAGGTATACAATTAATAGAGGAAGGGTGCTCCAGTGGTTAGACCAGTAGCCTAGGATTTGAGAGTGGTAGGTTCAAGTCCCTGCCCTGCCACACACTCCCTGTGTGAGTTGGCAAAGTCATTTACTTTCTCCGTGCCTCAGTTTCCCATCTGGAAATGAAGATTATAGCACAGCCTTGCCTCACAGAGATGGTGTTAGGATAGACAATGGTATCTCTATACCTCTCTCTCTCACTCACACACACACACAATGTATATATATATTTCTTAGGGAGGTAGGACTAGATTTGGGGTTCTTCAGCTCCTGAAGCATAAGTCCCAGCCCCATCCTTAGCTAGCACTGGACCCTATAGCCTCTCTGTGGGCCCAGCCACCCGAGGGTGCCATCACTCATTCATACACAGAGCAGGTGCACTACAACACACAGTCAATGAAAGCAGCTATCAGCATTACAATTAGGACCCAGCTGGCATGGCACCCTCAGGACCATTTCACTCCCAGGCAGTCCCATTGCTGCAGCACAACTGGGGGGAAGCTGGGAACTCCTGCCCTGTGGAGAGAGGATGGCCGGCTCCAGGGCTGTCGGCCCAGCCCCTGTTGCTGAAATCAATTGCACTGTTATTTAAAGGAGGAGGGTGAGACTGCATCACGGCTGGGTCTGAGACCTCTCTGCCCCATGCCCAGTGTGGTGGGCTCTAAGCCCTGCAGACAGCTGGCTGTCGGTGTCGGTGTACTCACACAGTGCCTTACGCGAGGTGCAGCCGGCCCTGCGAGAGAGTGATTCCAGCTGCATGTAAATAAGGCCGCCCGCCTGCGCATCTGCTGCGCTATGTGGGTCATTTGTTCTTCGCGCCGACTCTTCACAGAGCCTAGAAAATCAAACTCTAGAAGTGTGGGGGTGGGGGAGGGGAGCCCAACAGCTCTGTGATCTTTAATTACTGACCCCACCAAGCTGAAGAATCAAATTAACAGCTCTCCTCACCTTGCCTGCCTGATCCCACAGGAACTGCACTCCCTCCTCATTACCAGCCTCCCAGCGCGCCCACTTCCCTACACGCTGTCTCTGCTGCCACCTGGCCTTTGTCACCTGCCAGCCTCTCCTGCAACTCAGCTCTCCCTCTCTCTGCATCTGAGCAGGCAAGGGGCTGGGCCCCCTAGCCCCCCACTGGGTTCAACAGAGGCTGGGGATGCTCAGAGGGGAGGGAAGGGACCATGTGTGCACATGGGGAGGGAAACGGGGGAGCAATAGAACACATATAAACTGAAAAGTGAGACATTTCAATGCTGCCCGCCCCCTTCCATGGTCCAAAGCACCAGAACGTGACAAAATGTGTCAAATTAACAAGAAAAAACAAATTCCCGCCTGCCATCCCCCTCATGCGAGGGAATCCCAGCTGCTCTGCGGCATTTCGGAGGAGTAGGCAGGACGTTCTGTCATCCTCTACCCCCCTCCCTCCCTAGCTGCAACAAACGGGAGCTTCGGAAGTGGCACGGGCTCTGCCGGGGCAGAGCACACGAAGAATTCAGTCCCTGAGGGTGATGAGATGTGAAGGTCTCAGCTCGTTTGGGGGCTGTGACCTGCAGGCACACAGCTATTTTGGATGCAGGCTATCCACGGAGTTAGACACTAATGGCTGGAACATCCACGGAGCCTCCCATTCTCAGCAGCTCAAGATGTCTAACCCTCTGGCACCCAGTCCTGTGCTCTAGCCATGTGGCACCTCCCTCCCTGCCCAAGCATAGCCATGGAGACCCTGGCTCATGTGCGCAGGGCTCAATGGGTCACCCATTTGAGGTGACAAAGGTATTTTCCCCATGGCAGGCTGGGATTTTGTCAGCTTCCTTCATAGCACTGAGCAGGGACCATCCATTGGGGTTAGGTAGGCATGTCCCACATTAGCCTTGCCCTCTGATTTCAGAGATGGAGATTGCAGTCCTTCACAGCATCCCTTCATTTCCATGGCCAAGTGAATGGTGGATTTAACATGGTTCTGTTCTACTGTGACCCTACAGCCATACATCACAGACAGCTCCTAAACCAAGCAGACACACCTCCCCGATGGAGCCATCCTCTCATGTTACCCTTGAGAGAAAGACAAAGCAGCCAGGCTGGCATACTCCTTCGGCCTTACTTTGTCTATTAGGAGTGGCCTGCGAATCTAGAGTGAGATGGCATTGCCAGTCTATTGGACAGGGTTAGGAAGCCCTGAGTCCTGTTTCTGGCTCTTCCGTTGCCTTGTTGGCCAGTCACTTGTTCTCCCCAGGCCTCAGTTTCCCCATCTGTACAACGAGGATAACAATACTCCCCTACTATCTCACAGGGGGGCTTAATTCATTAGCGTTGGTAAAGCACCTTTAGATCCTTGGATGGAAGGCATCTAAGAAGGGCAAAGGATTGTCCCCTAGATGTCACGGCCGACACATGGGACTGATTGCCCCTCACAAACCTTGGCAGAGGTGCCACCAAGAGAGGTGGCTTGGAGCTGGAAGACAGCCAGACAGCACCAGCCCTGGGAGATGGGGGAGCCAGTGGGGATAATTAAGAGCGATCCAGAAAAGGAATCTTTGGGGGAGGCTGGGGTGGTCTCTCACTTGTCATTGTTCATGCTGCCTCTGCACTCGCCAGATCTAGGAGGCTGATGACAGGCAGCTAACATGGCCACTGGACAGTGCCCAGTGACATGGGAAGGGGGAGGAGGGAAAGATGCAAGAAAACAAGGCTTGTCACATACCCAAATACAGTCTAGCGGAGGCAGGGAATAATTAAAGTTTCCCCTGCCTTCTTCCTCTGTCTCATCTCAGGCTGTCTCAGAGCCAAGCTGGATGGATATTGCTATCTAAAGCCAGCAGGGGATGCTCTCATTGGTTAGAAGATTTATAATGGAAGCTGTGGATCAATTACCTACAGCCCCTGACCTTGAAAGCAGACAGCCTGGGGAGGGAGGGAGGAAGATTTTACTCCTTTTTTCCAGCAGGAGGTGCTCTCGCCAGGAGGTTTATTGATAAAACCACAGGGAATGACTGTAAACAAGATTGTTATGTGATCTCTGGAATGCGTGTGCATGCATACACACACACACACACAGAGCCCCTGCCTCTGAGCAAGAGACAGATATGCACAACTTGAGCTGCAGAGCATGTTGCAAATTGGCTAACAAAACAAAAACGCTTGGAATTTTGGAACCAGTGAGGGAGAGAAAGTACCTGGGGGCTTAAATCACCTCTAACTTCCCTGGGACTCCCGGCAAGCTCTGTTGGACCAGCGCCTACATTCCCACTTTTGGAATGGGGCGAGTTTCCCAAATACCACTGGCATGCCCCACGGAAGGGACTCCTGCCAAACATGAAGCACACAAAGGATCAGAACTCCTTTGTACTAAGTGCTGTACAAACACCTATGAAAAGACAGCTCCCGCCCCCCAAAAGCCCACAAATCTAAATAGGCAAAGGACAGGAGGGGAAACTGAGGCTCAGAGCCAGGAAGTGACTCGTTCAAGGTCACCCAGCAGGTCAGGGGCTGAGTCAGGAATAGAGCCTCAGCTTTCCTGAAGCCTAGCCCAGTGCTCTATCCACTAGACCACAATGCATCGTGGCATCAGGGTGGTTCATATGCAAACCATGACTTGGTTTTGATCAGCATGGAAATTAACCCATTTGAAATTCCACCCTGATCAAAAACGTGGACCCCAAGGCCCAGATCCAGGGTGGAAGAGCATCATTTCCTGGCCTCCTTCTACACACTGTACCTCCCAGACAATCAACAACTGGCCTTTATGTCCAATCCTGCTACCAATAAAGGCAGATTGCTTTAATGCCCACCATCCCTCCCCCCACCACACCCTGCACTTTTCCTTTTCAGGTGCCTGGTGGCAGTGTGCTGAGACTGGGAATATCAGTGCACTGATGGCTGGACCATGCTGACCTTCTCCCAGCAGATGGCCTGAGGATGACGAAGCTCCCAAGCCAGCCTTAGTCTCTCCCCTCCCCCTCTCCTCCCAGCTTGGAGGATTTTTTTCTTCTTCTTTTCTTATTGTGGGCAAACAAAGTGGAAAATGAATTCCTTTAGATAGCAAATGAGTTTAATAGAAATGGTGATGGAGTGGCACTGTGATGGGAATGCTAATCCCCCACCCGATGTGGACAGACTCTCAAGCAGGGCAGCACCGGAGGAAAGGTCGTGCAGCCAAGCCTACGCTTGCTAAGAACTTCTCCATCCGCAGGCAGGACAGCCAAGGTTCTCTGCTCCAGGGAGTCAAAGCCGGAAGCTGCTTGGCCCCCAGCACTGTGTTATGGGGGACTGGCCCCTCTATCTGCTGGCACGATGCTGGAAAGGCGATTTTGCCGCTGGAGGTGCCGTCCTTCATAACCAGCCACCAGCGCCTTAGCGCAGCACCGAGTGGGCACTGTGCTGTCCTTTGCAACCAGCGTGGCCCCAGGGGCTGCTCAGAGAACAGCTAAAGAAACAGCCCTACTGGGGCAAGGCAAAAGGAAATCGAAGTCCACTCCCCCAAACAGCTCCACTTCCTTTTGTACCTTGTCTGCTGCCTCCTTTTCCCTCCCCACACTTGGTTCTGTATTGCCAGTACCTGCCTCCGGTCACAGCTCAGCAAAGCACTCGGGACACATACTTCAAGTTAAGCCAGCCTAGGTCCACCCCACTATTCAGCAAAGCACTTAAGCCATCAGCAGGACTGAAGCGCGGGCTTGAAGTGAAGCATGTGCCTAAGCGCGTTGCTGAATCGGGGCCTGTAATTCCCTGTCAGGTGTCACTGGATCCTATGGACCCTAAACAGTTTCCAGCTAGCAATGGAGCCAAACTGCCAAGTCCAACTCTGTTTCTGAACTTACCCAAAGGTTTGATCCCAGGGATTCACTTGGGGACCTCTCTGCTCCCAGCACCCCCTCTCCAGCCCTCATTTAACCAACTTCAACAAGTGGGCTCCTGCAGCAGCACTGTGAGTGTGCGAGAGAGAGAGAGCTCTCCAGTTTGCTATCCTGCAGCAGCACTGTGAGTGTGCGAGAGAGAGCGCTCCAGTTTGCTATCCTGCAGCAGTACTGAGTGTGCGAGAGAGAGCGCTCCAGTTTGCTATCCTGCAGCAGCACTGTGAGTGTGCGAGAGAGAGCTCTCCAGTTTGCTATCCTGCAGCAGTACTGTGAGTGTGCGAGAGAGAGCTCTCCAGTTTGCTATCCTGCAGCAGCACTGTGAGTGTGCGAGAGAGAGCTCTCCAGTTTGCTATCCTGCAGCAGTACTGAGTGTGCGAGAGAGAGCGCTCCAGTTTGCTATCCTGCAGCAGCACTGTGAGTGTGCGAGAGAGAGCTCTCCAGTTTGCTATCCTGCAGCAGCACTGTGAGTGTGCAAGAGAGAGCTCTCCAGTTTGCTATCCTGCAGCAGTACTGTGAGTGTGCGAGAGAGAGAGCTCTCCAGTTTGCTATCCTGCAGCAGCACTGTGAGTGTGCGAGAGAGAGAGCTCTCCAGTTTGCTATCCTGCAGCAGCACTGTGAGTGTGCAAGAGAGAGCTCTCCAGTTTGCTATCCTGCAGCAGCACTGTGAGTGTGCGAGAGAGCTCTCCAGTTTGCTATCCTGCAGCAGTACTGTGAGTGTGCGAGAGAGAGCTCTCCAGTTTGCTATCCTGCAGCAGCACTGTGAATGTGCGAGAGAGAGCTCTCCAGTTTGCTATCCTGCAGCAGCACTGTGAGTGTGCGAGAGAGAGAGAGCTCTCCAGTTTGCTATCTGGGAAGCCATTATGATATCGCTTGAAGGATCAATCAGGGAGGGCAGCAGGCTGATTATCCAGAGACAAGGTTCTGTTTACACACACACCTAGATAAGGAAAGCTAGAGAAAGACGGTACAGAACTGGAAATATATGAGAGCTGGATCCTCAGTCACAGCTAGCCTGAGAGTCATGGATTAATGTCTCTTTTCCATGAGCACCCGTGGGTTCTGACCCAATGGGTTCTGGGTGCATGGCGGGATGAATGGATCTCTCTATGGGTTTGGTACAGGGCCGTCACTGCAGTCAAAGGGCCTTAGCTGGTCCATCATGGGGGTTTAGGCTATTGGCTTTGATGAGCCAATGTCTTGCTCCCATAGGGCAATTGCACCATTTGGAATGGCTGTGGCCCTGGTTCAGCAAAGCAGGTGCTTTGGTGCTGCCTTGAATCAGGGCCTAGAGGAGCACACACACTGCACCTAGGTCATCAGAGAGGGGCCCAAGGCACACAGTAGAGCTTGAAGTTCAAGGGATAGTCAGTGGGTGGGCTGGCTGGTTGGTTCAGTCCATTGCAATGATTGGGGGGCCATGATTAGGTTGGATATTAGGAAAAACTTTTTCACTAGTAGGGTGGTGAAGAACTGGAATGGGTTACCTAGGGAGGTGGTGGAATCTCCTTCCTTAGAGGTTTTTAAGGTCAGGCTTGACAAAACCCTGGCTGGGATGATTTAATTGGGGATTGGTCCTGCTTTGAGCAGGGGGTTGGACTAGATGACCTCCTGAGGTCCCTTCCAACCCCGAGATTCTATGATTCTATGTGTGAAATCTGGATTTGGCTGCACATTCTCCACACTCCCAAGCTTTGGATCAGGCCTGTCTCTAACAAAAGTGGGAAAATAAAGGATATTGGGGGTAATTTAAAGAGCCCGTAACTACTTCTATTCTCAGATTTCCATGGTCATTAGCCTGGGCTCCCACGGAGAGGCTTCCCCAGCGCTGCCTAACACTTCTGGTGACAACCCCAAGCCCTAAGCCCCGGGGGGAATGGCACCCATGGACTAAAGCTACACTATCAGCTCCCCAAACATGTGGCAGGGCATTTCCAATCCCTTAAGCCCAAAGCGGGGCTGCAAAAGCACGGAGCGGATTCCTGGGAGGAAATGGATGTGCCTGGGTGTCAACTGGGCTGCAGTCCTTCCCCGGCTCCCAACGCCCAGAGGAGGGCCATGTGCTTTAAGTACAACCCTTTGGAAAGTATTTTTTCCCAATTCATCCTTCTCTTCTGGCTGAGGGGGGTTTCTTCCCTTTGCCTGGCTGGTGTAACTGAGTTCACCCTTTCCCCGCAAGGGGGTTGGGAACAGGCACCATCACCCTTCCTTGGCAGGGAGCTCCCTCACTCCAATAGCTGCAGACATCCCGTTGTATGTGCAGTTACCTGGACCCTTCCCAATGTGCCTCCCCCGGGGCAGAGCTGCACTGTACAGAGGGGAGGGCTGCGAGGGTTAGGACACAGTGGGAAAGCTTTGCTCGCACAAGCAGCCTGAGGGAGCTGTGCCCAGTGCAAGCCAGATCAGCTGGCAGAGAGCCTCATGTGAACCCAGGTTCATCCCCAGGACTCTTGAGGTGCCGCTTGGGTTCTGGCCAAGAACAATTACAACACAAGTCTCCATTAGCACCGTTCTTCTAAGTGTCCTAATCCCACATGAAGACTCCTGCCAGACGATGCCTGGACTGGAATAACCACAGCCCACAACTAGGCAATTCCTGCTCCTTGTGGACTCAGTGGCAGAGGAGCTAGCTTTGCTGCTCCAGGTGCCCTTGCTCTCTGACAGGCGTGGAGACATCTCAGCGCCGCCCTGCATAGGCCATGGCTTCTCTCAAATCATGAGGGCAGCTCTTCCAGAGGGAGAGCAGCCTTGTGAGTAACACACAGAGTCCAGAGTTCTGGGTTCATCCCGGCTTGGCCAGTCTCCCTCTGGGAAGTTCCTACTCCCCCATCAGGCCTGCATCTATCAAATGGGACCATCACGCTTCCTTCATCTATTTAGACTGTATGCTTTTCGGTGCAGGGACTGTCTCTTACTGCATACTTGGATAGCAGCCAGCACACTGGGTCCTCATCTCAGCTGGCTACTCTAATACTACTAACAATTTGTGATGTGTTCACCACCACATTGCTCCACCCAGAAAGCCCGAGCCCCAGCCCTGTGGTGGGAGACCCATTCAGCTCTTGTTTTCCTTCACTGCTCCACCAGTGAACCCCCAAACCTGCTCCCACGGGAGCATCCTGGGATGAGAGGAGATGTGTTTGTTCAGCCCATGCTGGCCTGCATGGCAGTCTGGGGCTGCAATACTGCCTCCTTGTGGGACGGGAAGGCAATGCAGTCTGGCTGAAATTCACCCCTATGCACAAGGCCTATGTCTCACTTGTGCTGGCTCCTCTGCACAGGGGCAAGCGCCAGCCTCTGCACTCATGCAACGCTGGGCTCCCCTTACATCGCTGCACTGATGAACTCAACCCGACCGCTCCAAGCCTCCCTCAGTCCTTCCCTATTGCACATTTCTGGGGAAAGCTGAATGCGCCCTCGCCGGCCTCGTACAGAACAAGCGGATGTTTGGAGGCGGACGCAGCCTCTGCCTTAAGAGAGCAGGCTGAGTGGCTCCTGGATGGCAGCAGAGTGGGGACTGCGCTGCTCCAGGGTTCAACATCTCCCCTGCCGCTTCCATTTAAAGTTATGAGACAAGCCCATGCTCCCGCTGCCACAGCCGATCGATTCCCTTGCTAACCTGGTCTTATTTTAGTTAATTATAAGCCCCCAAGACATTGCAACTGTAACTTCAAAAACAAACCTTTTCTCTGATCAATAGCACAGGCAACCGAAAGAGGGATCCTTCAGCGGGGGGGTATTCGTTACTGGGACAGAACGCCCCCTCTCCCAGCCCGGCTGCACTTGCCAGCCACCGCCCTGACGCCAGGGCTCCAGGCTTGGGACAAACCTAGGGTGACCAGATGTCCCAATTTCATAGGGACAGTCCTGATTTTGGGGTCTTTTTCTTATATAGGTTCCCATTACCCCCCACCCCCGTCCCGATTTTTCACATTTGCTGTCTGGTCACCCTACCAACCTGGCTACAGGAGGGGAAGGGGCATTATAGGTAGGCAGGCACAGCAGGGACTAAAGGGGCCAAAGGGGGCTAATGGGATCAGTTGGGGGTTAGAGAGGGGGCAGGGAATGGCATGAGTACAGCTCCTCCACCCCTGCTGAAAGCAGAGGGAACCCCTCCCTCCTTTCTTTCCCTGGTTTGGCGGCGCAGCGCTCCCCTCCTTGGCTGCTGCTTCCGTCTCCTTCCCCTACTGCTTCTGTCTACTCCAGCCGCTTGCCTTGGTGGAGCAAACATGGTGCATTTGGTCTGCAGCATCTTCTCCCCCACCACCTGGAGCTGGACATAATCCTTCCAGGGTAATGAGTTTGGGGGGTTGGGAGAGCCCAGTTCTGCATGGCTGATTCAGCTACTAAATCCCTCCAGGATATAACGTCGCCCCCTCAAAAAGGGTCCCCGGTTCAGGACGTGGTAAAGCTCCCAGATCAGAAAGCATCCCTAATTCCTCATCTCCTCCCCCCTTAGCTCCTCCTTGGGCTGACAGCGAGGAAATGCCTCTGTTCTGGCTCTTCTAGCAGGGAAGCAAAATTCTGCTCAGGCAGTGCAATTGCCCATATGGACACAGAAATAGATAGCTTCAATATAGTCGCAAAAGAATAGGGCTTGGGCCATTTTTCTACGATTAGCTACAAATTAACTCAGCAGAATGTACTGGGAAGATGAGCCAATTTCTGGGGGGATGTTTGCCTGTGCTACTGAATTGGCCCATATATAATGTATATGGGCAGGAGTGCAACCCAAAGAGGCAGGAGAAGTCCAAATAGCTCGCAGGCTGGGCCCGGCCCCTGATTTGCCATTGCGATGGCTTGCGGAGAGAGCGAGACTGGCAGAAAGGAAGCACGCCGGGGCACGCACAGCCTCCAAGAAAATCAATTACCATACCAAATGAGCGTCTAAGAGGCTTTGGGGAGCCTTATCATATGCCTTCGATTCCACTCCATCCGCAGCCTAGCCTGAAATTACCTACCCGATGTTCCTGTGGTACAATGAAAACTGGGGGAGGGAAGGGGGGTGGGCAGCGGAGAATGGAAAGCTGCTTCTATACACTCTAATCCTGGCTCAGAACCTCTCTGTCTCCTTGTACGAAAGTTCTTTGTTCTATCTCCATCCCATGGCATATAAAATCTGCTGGACGTCCTACGCATTCTGCTTCTCATGTCCCCACCAGCCTCTAGAGTCCTCCACCAGCTAGGGAGCAGGGGAGATGCAAGGGTATTTTTAAACACATCTGGAAGTGACTTATTCCTCCCTGCAACCTCCCCCCATCTTCTTCCTTTTTGGGGGGGGACTTCGGGATTCCCAGCCGCTCAGACAGGAGCTGCTATCTCTTCTTTGCTGGATGTTGACAGGCGGATCGCATGCACAGTGGTTATTTAATCTACCTTTGAATTGGAAGCAATAGCTCTAATGATAATTACAGAGCATTTGTATTTATAGAAAATCAGCGCACACCCCCATTCGCCCGGCCAATACCACAGTGATCTATAAATACAGGAGAGTATGGTGGGGGATGCTCAGAAAGGCCTTAGTGCCATGAAACTCAATATGCGTGAGTGGCACGACCACAAGGAGAGTTGTTATAGCTCTTGTCATGTATATAATGCCGCAAATGGAGAGTGAGTGATACACGGGCCCTGTCCTGAATGGCTAGGAGAGAAACCAAGAAGGACAAGACAAGGCACAGGATAAGAGCATTGACAAAGGAGGGCGTGGATGTCGGAGCGATTCCTGGAAGAAGCAGGTTTCAAGGAAGGATTTGGAGGAGGGGAGAGGGGGCTGTCACAGCTTCAGAGCAACTGCACCTGTATTCATCTTCTGTGCTCCACCAGGGGAACCCACTTAAAGGTTTCCAGCCCCCAGCTGTCACCTCGCTTGGGCAGACACCTGCACCTCACTCCCTTTTCATCAGGTTTTTCCAGGCTGCACCATTCCCTGCCTTCAGTGTGATATCCCAAGCAAGTCAGACTGCCTGAAAGGCCAACCTCTCCACTTTGCTGTCTCTCCAGAAGCTGTGCCCAGCGTATCACCCACAGTTATAAAAGTTATCACACAGCTCTTTCTAAGCAAGCGCATTTATTTCTTAGGGTAAAAGCACTACAGAGGAAACCTTTTAAAACAATAAAAATCTACCTGCATGCTAAAATGCTTACTAGAGGTCACCCCAACTTCAACCTCAGGCTCTGGTAGTTGTCAGTCCTTCCAACCCCACAACTGGGGTTTCCCTGTGATTACAAGTTCATAACTGCCTCAGATTCACAGCCAGAACAACCAGTTGGGCAGTTCATCCACTTCTTCATGCAGCTCAGGCCTACAATTTCCTGTAATCAGCAGACAAAGACCCTCTCCTCAGGGCGTAGCTTCAAAAGAAGGGATTTCACATAATCAGCGGTGGGGAATTTGCATTAACCTCCCCCCAAGGAATTCCCCAGGAAATCCACTTCACACAAAGTCCATGCTTGTCTGGCATCATTTCAATATAGTCCTTTGAACGCCCAGGCCTCACATCAAACATAACAACAGCCATACTGGGCCAGGACAATGGTCCAGCTAGCCCAATATCCTGTCTTCCAACAGTGGCAAATGCCAGGTGCTTCAGAGGGAATGACATCCCATCTCCCTCGTAGTGAGGTTACACAATATTCTGGTCCACAATAATCCTTGGCCCAAATACACTTTGTATTTAATATAATTGACCCCGAAGATCCTTAAATGTAATTCAATAAAGTTTTTCAAGGACATTGCAGGAAATTGCCACATCTGTCCCAGGCGCATTTAGTGGGAGTGTGAGATTGCTCGTCGCCCCATGAAACAGGAATGAAACAGGAATGGGAGGTAGGAGACGGAGGGAGGAAGACCTGGAAGGCATGTAGGGGCCAGGGCAGGCATTAGTTCTTCCTCTACCGATGACTGTAAAAGTTTTACAGTATGGCCAACTCTCACAATTTCATCATCAGGAGTCTCACAATAGTTGTTTTTGCTCTTCAAGTCCCAGGCCCCAGAGTCAAGTTATTATGTGAGAATCTCAGCTTTCATTAAAAAAGGGTAAGTGTTTAGCCCTCCTGATTGCAGAAAAAACCTTGGCCCAAACCCCAGGCGGCAAATAAAAGGAACTGAATCTTTCTTTTAATATCTCATTGTTTCTAAGATAATCTCATGATGTTCTAGGGCCTGGCTCATCATTTGTGATGAATGTTTGGAGCTGGAGATACTAGCTTTATAACACACACTCGTAGCCACTCACACGCACGTATGTTTTGTTTGGCTTGGCCTTTTTCCACCCCTCCTTCCTCACTCCCCTCCTCCGAAGTACATTGGCCATGCTGGACATACTCTCATTGGTACAGGCAGAAGGCACAGCTGGCCACATGTGAGGTATAAAGTCATTTCACAGAGTGGCTTGAACTTTGCCCTGTGGCTTGTGAAATGCCTGAGTTTATGGGATACTCTTTATGACCACATGGCATATGTACATAACACTCATGTATGCACATGCGTATAATGAATATTTACATTGCACTAGCACCTAGAGGCCCCATCCCAGATCAGAGCCCCATTGTGCTAGGTGCTGTACACAGTGAAAGAAGTTAGGAGTGGCTTGTTTAAGATGGTTTATAACAAACACAGCCTAAGGGCACCATGGTCCAGCATTGACCTCAGGACTTAGCCACTCAGAGATGGCAATGCTGCATGCACACTCATTCCTTCCAAAGCCTCCTCACACTGCTTTAGTACTAGGTCTGCAGACACCAAGTTCTGCTGGAGCAAGAGTCCCAGACACCAGCATCCGTGTTTCTTCAATTTAAGACATTATAGCTGATGTTTCCCATTCCTAATATAGAAGCAAATATTTGGCCATCTGGCAGCCCCATCAGCTGGGCAGCAAAGCAAACCGTCTGGGTTCTCTCTGCTGAAAGGGTGAAGACGATGTTAAAACTCCTCTCCTGGATTGCTGGGCATCTCCTTCCGATGCAGCATGGCAGCCACCATTTGGCAGGCTGCTCCTGTGCCATCTGCTTGGAGAACTCGCCACAGATCACGGAGGCATCTAAAAATATCTGGAAAGCTCATCAAACATTTATGGCCAGGCTGAGAAGACCTCTCACAATCTCACACCTTCCCTTGGTGTTCCTGCCTTGCCTGTGAATTCCCTGGGACCTTTAATCACCTCAGTGTCTTTGACTCCCTCCTCTTCTTCAGATACTTTCCATTCCACTCTCCCGCCCCAACTTCCCCTTCATATTTAGCCTGAGATTTACAGTGGACAGTTCGAGATGATGAGTGAGACCCTGTATCATCCCACCGTTCTGTGAGTGCTCCAGGGAGCCAAGGCTGTGAACATAGCTGGGAAAGTCCCGACAGGTTGTGCTGCTTCATTCCTTGCCTTTCCCCAGGTCCTCCTCTTTTTGTCAGTATGTCTGCTTCAGCGCTCCTTGCTAGGCTTCCGCATGGCCACTCTTCCTCAGTGGGCATCTGTGTTGCCCAATGTATCTGTACTGGATGGGGAGGTGTCTTGTGCCCTAATGGAGTCATTCCCCCTTGCCCCAATAACTCCTCTTTCCTCCTAAGTGTCAGTGCCAATTCCCGTGTGCCGGTGAGTGGCATTAATCATGGCCAACCCAGACAGGATGGTGGGGGAATCTGCATGGGAGGGAACTTGTATTTGGACATGACAGGGAGAGATCATTGCTACTGCCAGGCTCTCTCTGCCTCATGAGGCCTCACCTATGCCAGCATCAGTCTGCCATGCCCTAGTGTAACACGCACACTCCTCCTGTCCATATCCCTCACCCAGCCCGGTAGCTGCTCTCTCAGAGCCTTCCACCTACCCATCAGAACAGGCTCACGTGCCATTGCCAGGTGTTTCCAGTGGGTGGCAGCCAGCCACCTTCCTCCTGCTGGAGCGGTTCATCCACAAAACCCCGCTCCCGGCCTTGTCTCCATGGAGTTAGCCTTCAACATCTCCCACAGGTTCACTCGGTTACCCCCGTTCCACCCACACTGACCCCATCCCACATAGACTTCCCAGTGACTCCCACCGTGCCCATAGCAGGCTGATAACTAAACACAGTGCCATCCATGATGGGTGTAGCAGGGTGGACCCCTGCTCCTGCCCTGAGGGGTTTAAAAAGCGGCCTGGCAGGGCTTGAGAACTGCGGCTCTAAAAGCTAGGCTCATTAGGGAAGTGGCTGCAGCTGGGCCACACCCCAATCAGGCCACAGCTGGCCCCTATAAAAGGCCAGGGAAGCCAGAAGTAAAGATAGTCTCTCTCTGCCTTCCAAGAGGGAAGGGCCTAGCTGCAGGGAGCTTGAGACTGGATACCTGAGTGAAGCAGGGCTGGGGAAAGGCTGAGGAGCTGGGGAGCTCCAGCCTGGAAAGCCCCAGGCTGTGGCCTAGCAGAAGGCCAAAGGGTACTAGGGGTTGCAGAGGGCAGCCCAGGGGTAGGCCAAAGCAGCAGGTCCAAACCCTCCTTGCCAGTGATGAGTAGGCTGATACTGCAGTCTGCCCCAGGATGTGGGGCTAGACAATGACTGGCAGTAGCCATATACTGAGGCAAGGTGGGGATAGAGGGTGGGGGTTCCCTGAGGAGGGGAGACCCTGAGAGAAAGGGGTTACTGCTGGGGGGGCAGCACCCCATGTAAAAGGGCACCGGGGTCCAGGGAGGGATTCGGGGCCAGAGGACAGGCGGATCACCAGCCTGCAGAGGGCGCTCCAGCGCTGGACAGAGCTAATTCCTGGAGTCACCAGCAGGAGGCGCCGCGGGGGTGAGTCTGGCCCGTCTACAATGGGCAAACCCTGCACTCCATCTCTCCAGCTCAGAACTGATGTGTGCACTACATTCCCCCAGAAGCCCCTGCCTGCAGGGGCCTACCGGACAGCCCCACTTCCAGTTCACAAGGGATGTGTCTAGGAGACTGGGTTTCAACCTTCTGCATACTGGGCCCCCTCTGTTTCAGTGTCTTTTCTGTCCCAGGCCCCCCCTCCCATCTAGCTAGGATCTAGCCAGGTAGCAATAAAGAAAGGGTGAGGTGAGAACTCAGGAGCTAGGAGAGCTACCTTCTGTCTGCACTTCCTCTTTGACTGCATCACAGCGGTCTAGTCTTGACCCCACCCATCTTCATCCACACTTCTTCCAGCATGGGAGAAACCCTGACCCCCTTCTCCACATCCACTGGACATAGCAAGCTAGTCCCCACCCCTTCTTCTCATCTCTCACAGCAATTCCCTGCTCCCGTCATCTTACACACAGCCAAAGCTGAGAACGGGGAGAATTTGTGTGGGGTGTTTCCTAAGCAATGGGGTGGTTCTTCCGGACAGTTTATCCTATCATTTTCTGTTCCCCGTGGAAACGAGCTGCCATCTGGAAGTGTTTTACCACAGCAAACAAACAAAGCAACAGGGAGAAAAACAAGCACCCAACAACCTGGACATGGACAAGCCCGGCATTAAATCAGCCCACCCTGCTGTACTGATTTGAATCATTAATAATTCAACTACTGTAGTTACTTGTCAGGAGAAGAGAGAGAAGGAAGGAAAAACAAACCCTTTAACAATGAACTCTCATGTTCAGTGGAACGTAAAGCAAGGAGGAGGGAGAGGAAGAGAGAAGGGAAACAACAGAAAACAGATGACCGTTTCCTTTTCAAATATTTATTTTCAAGTCCACCTCAGCATGCTGCTCATTGAGATATAGAGATTTCCTCTCTGACAGCTCACAAGCCCTGCTGCAAGTACCCGTGCTGCTGGCTTGTCTTGGTAGGGCTGGAGTCTGCTGGGAATCTCTGATTTCCTAGCAGCAGGTGTCAAGAAGCTAGGAAGGTTTTTTGTTCTTCAATTTGCACACACCACCCCTCTCCCCCCCTGCCCCAACACCTGAGTCAAGAATGGTTTCCTGTCTTTCAATGGATATCCTGCCCTTTATCTCCTTGTCCACTCAGCTGGCTAAGAGTTTATTACAGTGCCCATCACCATGGTATCTGAGAGGCTTAACCTCTTCCCCACACAGCGAGCACCCAGCTGGGAAGGCAGGATGCACTGCCCCGTTAACCCATGAAGCAGATGGAAACTCAGACCCTGGAACTGGGCTCAGTGTCTCTAAGTCACCGGGCTTGTAGCTGTAACCCCTCGGAGAGCCAGACTTGGTCATTCCTTGGCCAGTCCGGACAGCTCTAGCCAAAGCTCCAGTGGGCAGTGGTGCATTTGTCTGTCGGTACTGAAGCAGTACCCTGGCAGGCTGTTAGAGGGCGCTGTGCTGCTGGAAGTGGAGTCTTTATAAGAGGTGGAGCTGAGGTCCTGAGCAGGACAGCTGGGTGTCAGATGATCAGACCCAATGCCTTAATCCAGCAACTGCATTCTGCCTCCCTGAGCGCCCCCTGCCCTTCCACCCGCAGCAGGTAATCTCCCTTACCTCCTGACCTAAAGCGGTGTGCAGAGCTGCCTCTTCCTCCCAACCAGTCATGATTCAAGAAGAAAGGCTGCAGAAATGCAGCACACGTGGAACTCAGAGACAACACGAGGGCTGGGGAGGAATTGCCATTGGCATCTTGATGCTGTAAAAGCAGTTCCCTTCCCACCCTGGCTGCAGCCCGCTCCATTCTATTGGCCTCAAGAAACGGCCTCCGCTAACAGGACTGCGAGCTGCTTATAGTCTGTATCTGGCTGCACAGCCTGTCTCAGCAGCGGGGAGGGAAGGGAGGGCACCACTGCAGCCCACAGGCCTGGTGCTGGGAGCGGGTGGAAGAAATATCACAGCCACGTTCCAAATGGGAGTTTAAAACAGCAGCGGCAACAAACAAAAAAAAAGACCTCCTGCAGAATTCATGCCAGCCAGTTAATTTCTTTGCAAAACTGTATACAGTGTGGAAACTCTTGGGGCCTGATTAACAGTCCAGAAATGATGTCTGTACGCAGCTCCAGCAAAACGATCATGGCACCGAGGCCTGCAGGGCCTATATAAACCCTCTCCAAGGTGGCCTCAGCCCCTGGGGGACAAATGGCTCTTAAAGATGCTAAAGGTTGACAGAGTCCAGTAATCAATGACTCCCCATCTCTCTTCTTTCCAGGGAGAGGAAAAAACCTGAGTGAATCCAACTGAACAGCAGTAGACCATTCCCTCCTCAGCCTTGTAAAATTCAGCCCACAGCAGACCACACAAGAGCGGTATTAACAGGCCTATCCCAGGCCTGGTGTCGGGCGTGTGGAGCCACACTGAGGTGAGTGGGGAGAAAGAGCAAGCCCTATCGCATTTAAAACAGTCAAACTTGAACAGCTCCGCCTTAGCTAGGCAGCGTCCACCAGGGGATATATTACACACACACACTCAGTATCAGATCCACTGTCACTCCCAAAACACAGTCCTGGTGTCTATTCATTGCAGATTATCAGAAACCTTGATTATCCCCAATTATCCAATGGCCCCCAGTATGTTCAGATAATCAAGATGGCACTGTAAGTACACACACACACACACACACACTTACATACTCTCTACTGACACATCCATGCCCAACACACATGCCTGTGCTTAACAATGCAGTGTTGTTGCAGCTGTGTGGGTCCTAGGATATCAGAGAGACACGGCGGGTGAGGTATCTTTTATTGGACCAACTTCTGTTGGTGAGAGAGACAAGCTTTCACAATGGTTCTTCTTCGGTTAATGGGCCACTTCACCTTGAATTGTCCCTTAGACCATGTGCTAATATTTATGGTCAACTATCTGTTCAATCTTCTATTTAGCTGTGACACTCTCAGTACCTCTCCCAGACCTGAGGAACGCTTGTTGCCAACAGAAGCTGGTCCAGTAAAAGATCCTGGCTATGGTACACTTGAGAGCTTACAGTGGTGCCGTTGCAATGGTGCGGCTGTGCCGCTGGAAGCTCTTTGATATAGCCGCTCTAAGCCAATGGGAGAGAGCTCTGCTGTCGGTTTAATGACTCCAGCTCTCCTGCCGTCTGCCGACCGACATAGCGCTGTCTGTCCACACCAGCGCTTATGTTGGTGTAATTTATGTCGCTCAGGGGGGTTATTCACACTCCTGAGCAACATAAGTTATGCCAACATAAACTGTAGTGTAGACATAGGCTTTGGCTACACTTACACTTCAAAGCGCTGCCGCGGCAGCGCTTTGAAGCGCTAAGTGTAGTCAAAGCACCAGCGCTGGGAGAAAGCTCTCCCAGCGCTGTCCGTACTCCATCTCCCTGTGGGGAATAACGGACAGCGCTGGGAGCGCGGCTCCCAGCGCTGGGGCTTTGACTACACTGGCGCTTTGTAGCGCCGCAATTTGCAGCGCTGGAGAGGGTGTGTTTTCACACCCTGCTGCAGCGCTGCAAATTTGTAAGTGTAGCCAAGCCCTTAGCCTCATCTCACTCACCCTGTCTCTGTAATATGCTTAACACCTCAGATACACACCCACATTCCCACACATCTATCCTGCAGGTATGTACACTCACCCAACTCACTAAAATCACACAACCCCTTACTATCATGCATAGACTCACATGTCCAGGCTAGGAAAAATCCGGTTATCCAGAACCCCAGAACAACTGAAAGCCTGGTCTAGACAAATGAGATAATTCCTGCCGGCTGCACATACTGACCTGCACTAACAATCCTGCATTCATTGACAGACCAGCTCACTCATCTGGAACTGACCTCCCACCTCCTTTGTCTTGTAAATGTCCTCCAAACAGAAGAAATTACCTGCCCAATCCCTCCTCCTGCCCAGCTCAGTCAGTTCCACCTTTCTGCTCTTTGGGCAAAAGCAGGAGTGTCAGACTTTTCCCCAAATGGGGCCCAGGGCGTGGGGCTAGCACGAGGTGGTGGCGAAGCACGGCCAAGGCAAAGGGGGAGTTTTCCTATTCAGCTCAGGTCGGTCTCCTAGGAGAGTTGATGTCCCCAGGTATTTCATGCCCGGGTCAGATCAGCAGCACGGAGCAATCAAATTAACACCCCGACAATACAAGGTCATTAGATGCAAACTCCAAACTGAAGGTTGGCTCCGAAACTATAGCTAATGAAACAGCAAAAGGAGTATTTCATTGTGAGACAACTACATCTGAGATCCATCCAGATCATCTCCCTTAGCCCCACTCAGAGAAATGCAGCCCCACAACCAACCCCTCTCCCCTGCCCCCATTCACACACCACACTGAACTGCCTTAGAAGTGTACATTCATTAAGAATTCCTCTCTCCGCTCATCTTCCCTCCCTCACCCCTCCATCTCTCATCCCCACCCCCAGTCTCTCTCACACACACGCTTGCACACAGTCATTCATAAAGAACATCACACACTCCCACTCTCCCCCCGTTGCACCCCCCGATCCTCACCGGCACATGCCTGCAGACACACAGCTTCCTCTCCTCTGCTCGGCCTGAGAAATATCGATTGCTTTCCCCCCTGTAATATTTCGCTTGACTGAGCAGATTTAGAATCAAGGAGTCAGACTCTGCCTAGGGACCAAACACATATTTAATTCCACGGTTTAAGGAGCCCTGGAGCCGGTTATTCTTATTTTAAAATGCCAGTGCAGTGAAAGTAAGCTGATATTTTTTGGGGGAGGGGGGAGGGAGATGGCAAAAGAGCTGAGGAGTGTGCTCGCCACCTTGGTGATGTTAGCACCAGCCTGCAGTGAAACGAGTTTGCCAGTCTCATGCCAGCTGTGCTTTGGCAGCCTATAGTCCAGTGGTCCCCAATGCGGAGCTTGTGGGTGCCATGGTGGGGAGGGGAAAAAGGGAGGGGAGGTGTGAAATTGTCCAGTGAGACCTGTCAGCTATACTGAGGACTCGTTAAATATTTGTGTTGCGGAAGTGCCTAGGAGCCCCAGCTGTGGAGCAGGACTCCACCGTGCTAGGCGCTGTACAAACTGTGTACAATCCAATTAATCTCCTCTAAGTAGTTTGCAGTGGTGTTGTAGCCCGGCTGGTCCCAGGATATGAGCGAGATCAGGTAGGTGAGGGAATGTCTTTTATTGGCCCAGCTTCTGTTGGTGGACGGGACAAGAACTCTTCCTCACATCTGGGGAAGGTAACCAGAGTGTCTGAGCGAAATACCAGGTGGGGACAGATTGTTAAGCATGAGGGGTGCACACATGTTGTAGGAGACCACTTAAAATTAAGTAGGCAATTAACACCTCTGCATTTGCTGGGCAAAGGAGGGTTAGTAGGGTGTGCTACACATTGTTGTAATGAGCCATAAAACCATCAAGTCCATGGGTTTTAGTGACCAGCAGAGTTATGAATTTAAGATCCAGGCTCATATGGACACTAAAAACCATGGACTTAACAGAGACACTGGTTTTATGGCCCATTACAACAATTTGTAACACTGCTGTCTGCTAACCCTTAATTGCCCACTTCATTTTAAGTGGCCTCCTACAGCATGTGTGAACTCCTCATGCTTAACAATCTGCCCCACCTTGTATTTAGCTCTGACACTCTGGCTACCTTTCCCAGACCCGAAGAAGAGCTCCAGGAAGCTCAAAAGCTTATTGTCCCTTCCACCAACAGAAGTTGGGCCAATAAAAGATATTATCTCACCCATGCCCATCCTGTCTCTCTCCTCTAAGCAATACAGACACATAGATAGATCCAGCCAGGCCAACCGGAAAATATCTAACCAAACAACATCCTCCAGCCCTACAGCCTATGTCCTTAAGCAGCAAGTCACAGCTATATGGGGATTTTTATAGCCAGGCTGTTACAACCCTATACAAGAGAGGGTCAGAGTGGGAAAGTTAGCACAGTGTCCAATGCCTAGCAAAATAGGCCCTTGATCTGGATCGGTCCCTAGGCATTGCTGTCATAAACCCAATTTATACCACCCTGACACATAGCACTGCAAATCGCCCCCAGTGCTATACTTTCACTTATATTGTCATTGCAGCCTGGGAAGATCCATCCATATTCCTCACCAGGTCTTTGGAAGAATTCAAGAAGAGGAGGCCACCCCCTAGTAACCAATCCCAGGTGTGGCACTGGGTCCAGTGGATGCTGGGACGGCTCGAATTTGAATAAATATGACATTGTTCTACCCCAAGGGCTCAAACCCTGCAGTATCACCTCTGGAGGTGGCTGTGTTTGGGACCATTACTGGAGATTCTGCAGCACTTTATTCATAAGGGTAATGTGGAGTTTAGTCCATGCTGTGCAAACATGTTTTGGCAAAGAGCCTCCTATCAAGTCCCAGCTGTTTGATTCAATGAGATCCCAGCAACTTGGGATCCAACAGACATGGTGTCAACTTTGAAGAGGAAGGAAAAACAAGCAGCGGGCCTCCAGCTTGTCTCCGGAGGTGGCTAAAGCGGCTGCGCTCGGCTCAAACGCCCAGCCTACTTTGCCTCTCTGAGGCGACTCCTTCACGCAGTGAGCAAGGAGCATGCTGAGCCTGCTAACTGGAGCAGGCAGTGCCTGGCGCTTGGGAGCCGGCAGCAGCATGGAGCAAGGCACTGGCAGGTGAAAACAAGACGCCACTGGGCCAGCTGCCTGGGTCTGGCAGGAAATTAAAGAGGGGAAGGAAAGGCTACTTGTTTCCTAGCAGTGGGAGCTCTGGTAATACATGTGATTCAACATTTACATGTCCCTTCTCACAGGCAGCGCATGGAAAAGCAGGCATCCCTGCAAAGCCATTCTATCACCCACCCATACTCCTGCCCCTCAGCCATGCCAGCTGGGAGACACTTAGATCTGCCGAGGGCGGGGTGCGGGGAAAAGGGGGGTGTTTACAGGATGGAGATTTCCTACTAAAGAGAAGGAAGCCAAACCCGGGATGTACTTCAGCCCATGTCAAGGTAAAGGATGGGGGGAGGGGTAAGATGTGATTCCCTGGGGGCTCCCACATCTCGGCAGAGCTGTCAGCACACAACAGCCTGGGCTTTGCTCTAGTCTAGAGCGTGCTCAGTAAACCTCACCCTGTCTCTGGGGGGCTAACACCCCCTTCGCCTTGCAGCCCTGTAGTGAGTCGGTGTGGCTCCCCTCCTGCCCTGAGGAGGGAGCTCCCTTACAGACACCCAAGTGGGTGGAGCCACCACCACCAGTCCCCGCCCCCCGGAAGTCAAGGGGTGGGACAGGAAGTAGAAAAGCCGGCCGCCAGAGCTCAGTCAGAGCCCAGCCACCGCCGGGAGCAGACGTGCCGGCGGGAGCTCCTGACTGGGAACCCGCCGGGGCCCGCGGCAGCTGTCCTGACTGGCCGGAGCTCCCTCACGCCCGGTACGACGAGGAACCATCGGAGCTTCCCCGCGACCGGTACCCAGAGGAGCCGCTGGAACTCCCCAGCGCCCACTACAAAGAGGAGCCGCCGGAGCCTCTCCGCCCCTGCTGTTACCCGGAAGAGCCGCCTGAGCACACCTGGCCGGACTATCCGGAGGAGCTACCGGACCTGCCCCCAAGCCCCGGTCCCGAGGAGCCTATGCAGCTCGACTGGCCTGGATCCAGTGCGACTGATGAGGTAGGCACTGAGGGGGAGATGGAAAGTAGCCCGGGGGTAGCCGACCCCTGTCAGGCTACAGATACAGAGGTCCCGATGTCAGTGTGTTGCGGTCAGGACCCCACTGACCAGCGGCAGTGATAGCCGCTGTTAGGGCCCCGGGCTGGGACACAGTGGAGTGGGCGGGCCTGTGTCCCCCCTGCCACCCCTCTCACGGGTGGCAGTTCTCCCCCTCACCCAGGTAAGGACCTGGGCCTATATGCCTACTGTTTATTACTGCTCAGCCCCTGCTCCATAGGGCCTGAACCCACTGTACTGTTTGTTTCTGCTCAGCCCCTGCTCCATAGGGCCTGAGCCCACTGTACTGTTTATTTGCTGCTCAGCCCCTGCCCCATAGGGCCTGAGCTCACTGTACTGTTTATTTGCTGCTCAGCCCCTGCCCCATAGGGCCTGAGCTCACTGTGCTGTTCATTTGCTGCTCAGCCCCTGCAACCGAGGGCCTGAGCCTCTAAACACTGATTATTATTGTTCAGCCGGTTCCACAGAAGACGTGGAGTGAGTCGGTGTGGCTCCCCTCCGGCCCGCAGGAGGGTTGAGCCCCGACACGATCGACTACAAGCCCCCTGCGGCTGGCTGAACTAGCCCTGCCCTTCTTGCAGGGTGGGAATTTGGGGTCCCTGCCCAGACTGTTTCCAGCCACACAGCTGTCCCCAGCAGCTCCATTTCATGTCCTCGGAGGAACAAACAAGCAGAGCTGCTCTTTACAGCCTCTAAATAATAAAGATGAAGATATCAGACACCAGGCACTTCAAGGGCACTGGTGCTCCTTGCTCCTCAGAGGGGTGTGTGTGTCTCCACTACAGCAGAAAGAGCACACTAGCAATATACTCTTATGAGGCAACGAAGATGATAATTATAGTGTCCTTAGAAAAACAGCAGAGTAACAGCAGAGGGATGCACAGTGCACAGGATGGAGTGGGGGCTGCGTCAGGGCCCAGGCTGGGCTGTGGCCTCTGGGACAGTGCCATGGAGCAGAAGCTGGGTTAGGAGGATGCAGCTGGATGTGAGCCAGGCAATGGGATGCAGCAAGCTGGGGGCTATGGTGTCTTACAGGTGGCGGCAAACTGTGGGCTTTGATGTTGTTAGAGGTGTGGGAGGCCATGGCAAACAGGCATCCCATGCAGGCAGAGGCCACAGAAAGCTGTCAGTGTGGTGGTCAGCGTGGGGGTCATAGTGCATTGGCACAGGTAAGATGCAGGGGACCAGGATACAGATGGGGGTAATATGGATACAGTAGGGGTGTTACAAGGTGAAGTCAGTCAATGAGCCTGGTTCAAAACTCACAGAAGCCAATGGAAAGACTCCCACTAGCTTCAATAAGCTTTGGTCAGGCCCAGAAAATGCAAAATGACGATTCTTTAGAGACAGGCCCAAACCAGAACCTAAGATCCAAACGTCCTCAGAGCCAATTTCAGCCTGTCCCTGACACCTCCTCATGGAAGTCCAGCAGTCACCTCAACCTGGCTGAAACAGAGCTGTTCTCTTCTCCCCCAAGCCTTCTCCCTCCTCCCACCTGGGTGTCATCTTCAACTCGGGTCCCACATCCAGACTGTGTCTAAATCTTGCAGATTCTTTCTGCATCACATCTCTAAGATACGGTCTTCCCTACCCAGCTCAAACTTTCCTCTCATGTCTTATTCCTGCCACATCCTTCTCTCAAGCGCTGACCAACGCTGTCTTGCCCCGCTCATCACCAGTCAGAACACTGCTGCAAAGGCCATTCTCCTAGCCTGTCACTTTGACTAGGTCACCTCTCTCTTTGCATCCTTCCTCGGGCTGCCTCTTCTCTACTGTATCCAACACTTCACTTTCAAGGCCCTTCAGTCAACCCCCACCTCACCTACTATCTCTTATTCACTAGCGAGATGTCAACACTCACCTCGGATCGGCCCGTGATGCCAGCCTCCACTGCCCACTTGTTAAATTTTCAAACCAGACCCATTGTGCTTTCTCCCATACTGCCCCTGACACTGGGGGGCACTCCTCGTAAACATCTGCAGAGCTAACACATTCCCCTTCTTCAAACCCCTCCTTAAAACTCTCCTTTTCTGGGATGCCTACAAAACACTTGACAACCATTATGCCACTGATGTGCAGAAACCATGCCTTGGTATGCTGTCCGATATTGCCTCATTGTTTCCTTGTACTCCCCCATACAGCTGTCTGTCTCCATGCCTCTTATCTTACACTTAGATTGGGGCAAGGACAGTTTTTTTTGTTCGGTGTTTGTAGCACCTAGCACACTGGGGTCCTGGTCCATTACTTGGTTGTATGGTAATATGCAATAATACTACTAAAACTGATCCAAATCTCCTGTTATTGCTGTGGGTTAGGCTGGGCTGAAGTGAGAGTTAAAAAGTTCTGTTACTGTCTGACCCAAGCATTTCAAGACAGTGCTAATTTTGGAGCATTTGTCCAGTGAGCTATACTCAACCTCTGCGGAACAGAAGGAGGACAAAGAGGGGGAATTAAGGAGGCCAGAGAGCAGTGAGTGATATTTAGTGATGTACCTAGTCTGCTTTCACGAGCACAGGTGGAAGCTCAGTTCTGGGCTAACTATTCGTGCACTCTGTGTTCTGCGGCAGAAGAGGATGCCTGTAGGGAAGATTTTCAAAGGCACTAATGGGATCTGAATGCCTAACTGCCCTTTGTGCCTTCGGAAACATCCCTGTTTGAATATGTTGCCACCATAACATTCACCAGGAGAGGAAAAGATCAAGGAAACTTGCATCTGAGAAAATCCAAATTCCGGAGGTTTATGAAATGTTGATTCAGACCACATATAGCCGTGCCTCTGACTTGTAACTGGAGTGTTGGGTTTGCCAAGTGGATGCTTAGGGGCTGTAACCAGGAGTGCTGTCGCACCCTCTGGCTTGCTGTAGATTAGACTGAGAGAGGGGTAGAGGTCATGGTGAAGTGGAAGGAGCAGGCAGCTGTGATAGAGAGCATGGTAAGATCTGGATAGGATGCAATTAGACACGTTCCAGGGCACGCCACAGGGCAAGCTAGGTGTGGTGAAGACAGTGTGGTACGTTGCGGTTTAGGCTCCAGTTAGATGTGGCCCAGGCCTTGCTAAGTTGTGGTTTAAAGCACAGATGTTGTGCAGTCCATGAGAAGATGCGTGTTAGGGGGAAGGCATGAATCATACTGAAGCAAGCTGTGGGTTTGGGGGCCAGCTCCAGTAAGATGTGGTCCTGGCTTAGGACAGCTGTGGTGCAGAGAGATGCAGCACACACCGCAGCAACCTGCATTAGTTGGATGTGGTCAGACATGACATGAGCCATTCTGAGTTGCGGCGTTGTATTTTCACTGAAGCAGGCAGGCAGGAGAATTAAAATGGATTCCTCATTTAAGCTCACTTGCAAATTTTAACAGCTCTTGACATCTTTCCTCACCTCAACTCCCCCTAGTGTTGGCAACTGTGTACTGTGCAAGACACAACACCAGGATGGCAGGTTAACATCAGTCCGTAGTGGATGGAGGAGGAGAACAAAGGTAGCCACAATATCAGCAGTAGGACCAGTGCTTAATTTGTAATGACAGAGGTGCTGGGACTCAAGCAATTTTGTTACATTCATAACCGATGCGGCCAGCCCAGAGGTACTGGGGCTATGGACTGCCAGGCCTAGAGGTTCTGGGGCTATGAACGGCCAAGCCTAGAGGTGCCAGTGGGGCTCAGCACTGGCAAAAATTAAGCATTGAGTAGGACGCTGTGGGCCCTGGTGCAGTCAGATGTGGCACCAACCAGCAGTTCAAAGCGGAGTCAGAGAACATACAGAACATGCCATGCTAGGCTGTGAAATGTGATTCACAGCGACTGTGGGCTAGGATGCAGTCAGAGGGGAAGGGCCTTTAGTAAGGGGTGAATCCACACTGTTAGTGTTATGAAAGCAGTGATGGGAAAGTATGGCTTGAGTCAGGTTCTGAATGGGACCATCCTTGGGAATATGTGCATAAGAATTCTGCAGGATATAAACTCTGCTATTATACATCTTTATTGCCCATCAGACCAATTCACCCTTTCTCCCTTGCCACCCCGCATGATTGGGAGAAGCACCCTGTAAAAATCCACCAGGCATTACATTAGCCTCTTTGAATATCACCTTGATGCCTGAAAGACACATGACAGTGGCTCGGCAGCTGGTGAAGTGACCGCAGCTTTTTAGACTAATCATAATCCCCTCACCATTACCCTGTGCTCCTTTGCCTGTTGGTTGTTTCTCATCACATGCTCAGGCTGAAAACTCTCTGGGGCAGGGATCGTCTTTTAATTCTTGTGCATCTGCAGCACCTAGCGCAATGGGCTCCTTGATTGGGGCTTCTGAAATTGTAGCTAGCAAGGTTCGCCTTTAGTTCAGTGTGGAAGAGATCGTGCTGCACTGTGCAGTTAGAGCCCAGGCTGTCAGAAATTGTGCGACAGGCTGGTGTTTGCGTGTTAGATGCAGTACTAAGATGCAGTGTAGCAATGGCTGTGCTACACTGCAGGTTAGCTACGCTTCAAAACATGCCAGTTTATAGGGCAAAGTCGCAGTCAGAGACAGCTGAGGCCAAGCGTGAGTGAAGCTGCTACTGGGTTTGGTCACTGTTTTGCTATCGTATGGCTTAGGATGCTGTTCAGCTCAGTACCGACATGATAAGGTGCTGGCTCGAGAGTATTTTAGTGTGGTAGGAGCCAGGGAAAGAGAAGACATGTTGAGAGAGGACGGATTGGTACAGCGTAGGGAAAACTACAGAGTGCACTTAGAGGTGTAAAGACTGCAGGCCCAGACAGGGCTCTCCATGCAGCAGTGGAAGAGATGTTTCATGCAGCATGCGCTTGGGGCATAGCAGGCAGCTGGATATGGTAGATGGATGCTATGAGAAGCTGTGGATTCAGGGGGATGCATTGTAGAATGGCCTTAACTCTTTGCTTGCTGGGGAAGAGTCTCCCTTGGCTCCCAGAAATTAATAAAATGACAAAGGGTGGACTAGCTCAGTGCCAGCAGCACAAATGGTCATGGTGCCACAGCCTAGGGGGAGCTGCTGGGCCTCCTGAAGCCAGTGGGAGAGGTCCAGGGGTGAGCTGGAGCCGGTTCGCACGGGTTCACGCGAACCCGTTGTTAAATTTAGAAGCGGTTTTAGAACCGCTTGTTAACTAGCTTCCCTGCGAGGGAAGCTTTGATGGGCTCTGCCTGGGAAGCCTGTAATTCCTCCTCCCGGCCGCCGGGGGGCGCTGCGCTGTGCTGCGAGAGCCATGTGAGCTGCCTCCTGGCCCTGTTGCTGCTCCTGCTCTTTGGACCTCTGGCCCTGGGGCTCCTGCTGCTGCCCCGTGAGTCCCCGGCTGCGTCCTGCTGCTCCCAGCCCCCCCCCCCCCGTGTGAGTGTCTGCGCCCCTCCCCCGCCTTCCCTGCCCGCAGCCACCCCCTGCCCCACCCTCTGCCCACAGCCGCCCTCTGCCCGCAGCCAGCCCCTGCCAGCCCCCTGCCCGCAGCCAGCCCCTGCCCCCAGCCACCCACAGCCACCCCCTGCCCACAGCCAGCCCCTGCCCCCAGCCTCCCACAGCCACCTCCCTGCCCCCAGCCAGCCCCTGCCCCCAGCCAGCCCCAGCCAGCCCCCTGCCCCCGCCAGCCTCTGCCCGCAGCCACCCACAGCCACCCCCTGCCCACAGCCACCCCCTGCCCCCAGCCAGCCCCTACCCCCAGCCACCCACAGCCACCTCCCTGCCCCCAGCCAGCCCCTGCCCCCATCCAGCCGCAGCCACCCCCCTACCCCCAGCCAGCCCCTCCCCCGCCTTCCCTGCCCGCAGCCGCCCCCTGCCCCCAGCCAGCCCCTGCCGCCCCTGCCCACAGCCAGCCGCAGCCACCCCCCTGCCCCCAGCCAGCCCCTGCCCGCAGCCACCCCCAGCCACCCCCCTGCCCCCAGCCAGCCCCTGCCCCCAGCCACCCACAGCCAGCCCCTGCCCCCAGCCACCCCCAGCCAGCCCCTGCCCCCAGCCAGCCCCTGCCCCCAGCCACCCACAGCCAGCCCCTGCCCCCAGCCAGCCCCTGCCCCCAACCAGCCCCAGCCATCCCCTGCCCCCAACCAGCCCCTGCCCCCAACCACCCCCAGCCAGCCCCTGCCCACAGCCAGCCCCTGCCCCAGCCACCCCCAGCCAGCCCCCTGCCCACAGCCAGCCCCTGCCCGCAGCCACCCCCTGCCCACAGCCGCCCGCAGCCACCCCCTGCCCACAGCCGCCCGCAGCCACCCCCTGCCCACAGCCACCCGCAGCCTGCCCATCTGCATCACCTGCCCACAGCCAGCCCGTGTCACTCCCTGCCTCCAGCTAGCCCTGCCCCACGCCCCTATCTGCAGCCAGCCCCACATCCACTGGTGCCCTGCAGTTCCCAGGACAGTAACCCTGCACACCTGCTTTAATGAGGGGGGGGGGGCAGGGAGCAGCTGGGACCCACACATGTGCACACCCTAGAGTGACCAGACAGCAAGTGTGAAAAATCGGGACGGGGGTGAGGGGTAATAGGAGCCTATATAAGAAAAAGACCCAAAAATTGAGACTGTCCCTGATCACCACCCACACATGTGAAATGGAGCTCATTTCTAGTTCAGCCCCATCTTTTTAAAAAAGAACTTTAGGTAGGGTTAAAATACATCTGTATTTTCCTGGACATGTCAGGCTTTTCGGTTCTTAATCACCTCCTGGGAAAATATGGACGTATGGTAACCCTATTGGTACAAAAAATACATGCTGTCGCACATCCCTTAAATCAGAACTTTTTATAGGGAACCCGTTGTTAAGATTTTGGCAGCTCATCACTGGAGAGGTCCCCTTAATCTTGATGGTGGTGGCACTGGCTCCTAAGTGAAGAAACGCAGCACTCACCCCCACTGTTGGAGACAACCAAGATCTCTCCTGATCTCACACACAACTGAATCCAAGGAAGCTTTATTGGCACGACAAGCTCTGCAAGTGCTAGCAAAGTATAAGAAAGAGATAGAGCCCTCAGGTATGACTCACTGCAGACAGCGTTACACAACATGTTTGTGGAGTGATCCCCTGCATCCGTTCCTGCCACTGTTGCCCATTACACACACACACACACGCACACCACACGCACACCCATTTACATTGTTAGTGGAGTTGGAGGGGTTTCACTGCCAAGATCCAGCGCTAATCCTCATGCTAGACCCTAATGGATCCTCTTGTTGTCACACAAAGAAATGGTGAAGGGCAAGACGCCACACTGAGCACTCCCGAGGCCCCACTGTCCCAAGCTGTGGAGACCCCGCCTCGGCTTGGATGCAGCCCTGTTTTACTGCCCCCCCCTATATTTCCCCTTGTTGTTTTTTCCCTCTCATCCCTCTGTAAATAAATATTTCCCTTTCTTATATCCATTGTACTTTTCCTGTGGGTGTGTGTGTTCACTCTGGGGGCTTTGGAAGGTGCCATTGCTGGAAGAGCGGGGACGGGCCCAGCAGAGACAATCCCAAGGGAAGAAGAGCTGCTTTCCTCTGTGTGGTGCAGGGAGACTGAGCAAAGAACAAAGGCCCCTATCTTGTTATGAAGCCCTCAGCCCTGATTTATCAATCCCATGAAGGGAGGGAGAAGAGGAGGATACAGCAGAGAGTCTACAGCCCTCTGAGATGAGAGAGGGGGGCGACAGTTGTGATATCAAACCCCATCAAATCCTGCTGCTACGCAGCAGCGCCAGCTTCCTTGATTAGCCCAGATCAGAGGTGGGGTATGACAAGGCCCTACAGGAATAATTCAGCATTGGGAGTTTGTCACCAGAGCTGTCTGTCGGCGTCTGACTGACAACAAATATATTTAAAGATGGTAAAACATTCAAACCAAAATGACAGCATTTCCACACATCAGGGAACTACAGATGTGCCAGTTATTACAAGAGCACTATGCACAGGCTGCCTGGTTACAATTACACACACCCCTTGGTGCAACACCACAGCAGAGGGTATGCAGTTACAGTCTCTTATACACAGATGCACACGCACACACACACACGCCTACTCCCCACAGGGAGAACAGTTACAGCCTCTCACACACCCCTCAGTATCACACTACACCACAGGGTATGTAGGTACAGTCACAAACACAACACACACAGTGTTTAGTTACAGTCTCTCACACACCCCTCAGTATAACAACACACCACAGGGTATGTAGGTACAGTCTCTCTCTCTCTCTCTCTCTCTCACACACACACACACACACTCACACACACAGGGTGTGCAGTTACAGTCTTGGTCTCAGATTTTAAGCCAGAAGGAACCATCATGAGCATCTAGTCCAGGGATTCGCAAACTTCATTGCACTGCAACCCCCTTCTGACAAAAAAAAAATACTACACAACCCCAGGATGGGGGACTGAAGCCTGAGCCCACCCAAGCCCCATCACCTTGGGGGAGGGGCCAAAGCCCAAGGGCTTCAGCCTGTAACCTGAGACCTTCCACCCCAGGCTGAAGCCCTTGGACTTCGGCCTGAATGGTGGGGCTCGGGCTTCAGCCCCAGGCCCCAGCAAGTCTAACACCAGCCCTGGCGACCCCATTAAAATGAGATGGAGACCCACTTTGGGGTCCCGACCCACAGTTTGAGAACCGCTGATCTTGTCTGACCTTCAGCACATTGCTGTTTACAGAACCTCCCCCTCCTGTAATAGACACCTAACCTCTGGCTGAATTACTGAAGTCCTCAAATCACAATTTACAGACTTCAAGTTATAGAGACTCCACCATTTACACTAGTTTAAACCTGCAAGTGACCAATGCCCCATGGTGCAGAGGAAGGTGAAAATCCCCAGGGTCTCTGCCAATCTGACCTGAGGGAAAATTAATTCCCAACTCCAAATATGATGATCAGTTAGACCCTGACCATGTTGACAAGACCCACCAGCCAGACACCTGGGAAATAATTCTCTGTAGTAACTCAGAGCCCTCCCCATCTAGTGTCCCATCACTAGTCATTGGGGATATTTGCTACTAGCAGTCGCAGATAAGCTATATGCCACTGTAGGCAGTTCTGTCATACCATCACTTAGTTCTTCTTCACGCAGCGCACAGTCAACTTGTGGAACTCCTTACCTGAGGAGGTTGTGAAGGTTAGGACTATAACAGCATTAAAAGAGAACTGAGTAAATTCATGATGGTTAAGTCCATAAATGGCTATTAGCCAGGACGGATAAGGAATGGTGTCCCTAGCCTCTGTTTGTCAGAGGGTGGAGATGGATGGCAGGAGAGAGATCACTTGATCATTGCCTGTTAGGTTCACTCCCTCTGGGGCACCTGGCATTGGCCACTGTCGGTAGACAGGATACTGGGCTAGATGGACGTTTGGTCTGACCCGGTACGGCCGTTCTTATGTTTTTTGCCCCCACTGCTCCCCTTGGGAGGCTGTTTCAGAACTTCACTCCTCTGATGGTTAGAAACCTTCCTCTAATTTCAAGACTAAACTTGTTGATGGCCAGTTTATATCCATTTGTTCTTGTGTCCATATTGGTGCTCAACTTAAATAACTCCTCTCCTTCCCTGGTATTTATCCCTCTGATGTATTTATAGACAGCAATCATATCTCCCCTCAGCCTTCTTGTGGTTAGGCTGAACAAGCCAAGCTCCTTGGGTCTCCTCTCATAAGGTAGCTTTTCCTTTCCTCAGATCATCATAGTAGCCCTTCTCTGTACCTGTTCCGCTTTGAATTTGTCTTTCTTAAACATGGGAGACCAGGATTGCACACAGTATTCCAGATGAGGTCTCACCAGTGCCTCACAAGTCCCTCACTAACACTTCCCTGTGTCTACTGGAAATACCTCGCCCGATGCATCCTAGGACTGCATTAGCCTTTTTCACAACCTCATCACACTGACGACTCATAATCATTCTGTGGTCAACCAACAGACCCAACTCTTTCTCCTCCTCTGTCACTGACAACTGATAAGTACCCAGCTTATAGCAAAAAAAGTCTTGTTGTTGGTCCCTAAGTGCATGACCTTTCACTGCACTATTAAATTTCATCACATTTCTATTTCTCCAGTTTTCAAGGTCGTCCAGATCTTCTCGTATAATATCCTGGTCCTCCTCCATATTGGCAATACCTTCCAACTGTGTGTCACCCACAAATTTTATTAGCACACTCCCACTTTTTGTGCCAAGATCATTAATAAAAGTGTCTTGTCCCATGACTAATCCCTTAGGAACTCCACTAGTAACCTCCCTCCATTCATTTGTGGTGCAGGGGCTATGGTCTTCCACAAGCATCTCAGGTGCAAAAATACACCCTGGGGTACAATAACACATCACAGGGTGTGTGATTAAACACATCCACCCACACACCCCTACACCTCTTCGTGCAATAACACATGACAGGGTATGTGGTTACAGGTCCCCTGCCCCCAACTTGGTGAAATAACACATCATAAGCTGTACAAGTGTTGCCAAAGAGGAAGAAAGGCCAGACCCCATGGCTGCCTGTCACAGGAGGGGACGACTCCCCCACGAATGGGGTACGCCCACTAGCCCAACGTCCACGCGTAATCCCAAACCAGGTTGCTGCAGGACAGAAATTCAGCCTCTAGGCTGCTGCACGATTTATTTTAATCACATCCCCCCAGTTGTCATAGCGTCAGAACATGAATTATCTTTAAACAAGACTCCCTAGTGTTTACCTACCACAAGCTTCTGTTTAGCTAGAAATATGTAGTTGTAATTACATCGCCCTTTCTGTACGGGGGTGTGAAATTAGGGTGTGTGCAGGGGGAGGAATGAGTCAGGGGATGTCAAAGAGTTAGATGAAAACCCCAAACTCAAACCTAAACCATGTTCCCAGCCTGGGTCCATCCACCTCTAGCAAGTACCCCATTGGAGCAGGACCAGGACACCAGGGCTACGCTCCCTTCTCCTCCTCCAACAGAGGGCAGTCACCATCCCCGGCGTCACGCTGCACAAGCAATGGTCTCAGTGCTAGATTGCCCCAGCTCCTGCTCAGCAACCCAGCGAAGCAGGCTCCCCCTTCTGCCCCTGCTCGGATTGAGACTCTGGGCTGAACTGGGAGTGTGGAGCTACTGTGAGCCATTGGGCAGGGAGTGGGGGGTGTTCTGGCCCCATCTCTCCTACCCAGCAGGTGGAGTAGCTGGCTGGGTGCCCAGTAGGGAGTAGGATGCTCCATGAAAGGAGTGAAGAAACTTCCCCCTGCCCAGAGGAAGAGGGCAGCTGGGCAGGAATCATGACTGAATCCCCCAGGGCTCGGTGGACTGGTGCAGTCACACGCCGCCCCTTGCTCAGGGCAAATCGAACCACGGTACAGTCTAGCCCTTCGGTTCCTTTCAAAGATCCCGACACCAGCATGAGGGTTTGTTAAGCACACACAGAGCAGCTGGCCAGCGACACTCAGCAATGCGGTACCTGCTAGCTCCAGCCTGGGCGCCTCCCCGGGCAGCTCGGGGAAAGCACCCGGGCAAGGCCCTGGGCATTCCCCCATCCCTCTCCACACACAGGCACAAGAGAACCGGGGCCTGCTCCCCCCAGTACAAACCATCCACACAGGGAGGCCATGGGGGAGAAAGAGGGTGCAAAGGGCGAGTCACCAACTTGCTCTGTAATTGGTCCAATTAAAGGCTAATTGTCAGCACTCCCATTCCCCCTTCTCCTCCATCATCTCCATCAGCCATGACGCCCAGATCCTGGCAGCAAATTCTGTCTGTGGGGAATGAATCAGCAATTCACCCCCCGCCCCTTTCCCTTGGGGCACCGGACTCATCAGTCCCTCTCCCAGGCAGGGGGCATTGCAGACAGGTGGGAGAGTGTGAGGGTCCCCAGGGCACTGGACAGCTTAGTCCTTTGAAAGTCTGGCTGCCCCTCCCAAGTTCCCCCCAACTTCATTTAGTTGTGTCCCCACCTTCCCTGCTCCATTTCCTCCTGCTCCCAGATCCACTTCCCTGTGTCTCCCCCTTCTCCTGATTTGTCTCTACATGCCCCCTGCTACTTCCCCCCGTTTCCCCCTTCTCCCACCCCATTTCCCAGGGTCCCCACCTCTCCCACTCCTTTTTCCACCCCAACTCCTACTCATTTTCCCGGGGCCCCATCTCCCTGGTGTTCTGTGCCTTGACAGTAAGTTTCCCAGCTCAACACCTCACTCCTCACAACCTCCCCATGTGATGTGAAGCCATTGGGTGTGGTACCCCCAGCACCCAGGAGGTGGCAAGCATGCCACTGCATTACATGCCAGAGCCACAAGGTTCGCAGGGGCATTCAATTTCCTTCTCATTCACAGGCTCAGCAGCCCGGTGAGCGAATCCTACCAGCCACCATCCCACATGCAGCAGCCCCAAGCAGCTGCAATCTGAAGGGCCAGCCTGCTGATGAGAGCTGGAGATTTCACTATCAAGGGGCCTTTCACAATGGCTTGAGCGTTCTGACAGGGGAAATGGCTGGACAGGCGGTAGATTCAGGAGGCTAAGGCTGCTTAGGACTGGCTCAGGCACAAGGTTCGTATCCCGGAGACCCTCACATGCAGTACCCTGAAGGTGCTCTCCACAACAGACACCACTTGCATGCCCAGCCCTGGGGACACCATGATTTGGGACGTCCCCCGAGCAAGCAGAGCTATCCCCTTCTCCTGGCCACATGAGCCGAGCCCAAAGTCTTAGGGATAAGCCCAGGCTGGTGCATTGTTCCCAGTTCCATGGGTAAAGAAGCAGGTTACAGGTTCCGAGTCTGGACCAGGGTTCTGCCCTCACAAAGATACTCCAGGGACAGATCCTCAGCTGTCCTCAATGGAGCAATGTTAGTTTACACCAGCTGAGGATCTGTCCCAGTACGTGGGTTCCTGGGCTCCCTTCCCATCACCCCAACTATACTGCAGAGCTCAAACGGGTCTTTGGAGACAGAAGTCCTAATGATGGGACTTGTGACTTTCTAAGTCCATAGAACCAACGTCCCTTCCTTGGCCTCACAGCGCTTCATGGATGAGGCTAACGTCGCCAAAGCAGCAAGACATCCAACACTTACACTACACACATGTGTGTTCAAAGACCCATATGCAGGAACACGTGCGAATGGACACGCATAGTCATGCACCCATGTTAATAGGCACATGCATCACACTCAGGTACTGCACATACATACACAGGTATGGACATGTATACAACCCCACATACCTGTGCCCACATGCACCCATACATTTCCACAAACATGCACACACGCTCACAGCTGTATGTTCACTGGGGCTCCACCCTGCTCCCCAAATCCTCCCAGAGAGACAGAAGAGGAAATAAATAACCCTAATGAAAGCGTGTTAAAAGAAAAAGGTGCAGACAAGGACAGAGTTTGGGTGCATAAAAAGGTATTTAGAAAATGCAGCAATCTGCCAAATTGTTAAATGAAAACAAACGTGTTAAATAAAGTTTCCTGAGTGTCAAATTGACACAGTTGGTTATGAAAGGGCTGATCTGGAAAGAAAATTATTCCCTTGTGCACATTTCCCTGCTCCAGGGTTCGGCTTTAAAAGCTGTTTGCTGGATGTTGCCTGTTGAGGTCCCTTTGATCCAGGTGACTTGTGTATGTGATGTAAATCTCCTCTCTGCCCCGCTGTTCTGCCTGTCCCCGGAGTCTTCTACACGGGTTCTACATGGCAAAGGTGAGAGCTATTACTGCAGTTGTTGTTTAAAGGGGGGAGTTCATCAGGCTGGCATTTGGATGCACAGTGAATGGGAGTTGTGCTTCCAACCCCTCTAAATGCTTAGCCAGTGTGTCCAACCCTGGGACTGCACCGAAAGCCAGGACATTCACCATTAACATACACTCATAGACTTTAAGGTCAGAAGGGACCATTATGATCATCTAGTCTGACCTGCACAATGCAGGCCACAGAATCTCACCCATCCACTTCTATAACAAACCCCTAACCTATGTCTGAATTACTGAAGTCCTCAAATTGTGGTTTGAAGACCTCAAGCTGCAGAGAATCCTCCAGCAAGTGACCCGTGCCCCATGCTGCAGAGGAAGGCGAAAAACCCCATTGTGCCTGAGGATTGCAGCATATAGAACATGGCATGTAACATCAAGGACTGAGCTAAGCCTCTCACTCTGGCATAGTTGGAAGACTGTTTATCTCATAGAGCTGGGCAGGGAATTTCTCATCAGCACTCTCCACCAGTCTATCTACTTTCATTATTTATATGGCCCGCATTATCCCAGTATCAGAGCACCTTAAACATTAATGAGCACCCCTGGAGGCAGGGGAGTGCCATTATCCCTATTTTACAGTCAGGAACTGAGTCAGAGATTAAGTGACTCTCCCAAGGTCACACAGGAAGTTTGAGGCAGAACTGGGAAATGAACTCGGACTCCAAGTATAATGCCTTATTTACAAGACCAACCTTCCTTAAGCTTCCAGGGGATCTTTCCAGTGATGAGAGGTAGGTTTGTTCTAAGCACAGAACTGTTCCAATCTGGTGACAATCTTCCCATGACATTTCACACAAACATCTGGGCAACTGTGTATCCCTCAAATACCATCTCATCTGTGAAATTAAATCAAATGGCTGTTTTGTATCGGAAACATGCCAGAAGATGAATTCCCACCTTCACCTCTGGCTGGGCATGGGCCTCCTCTTTCACTGGGAAAGGGGCCTCATATGGAAGCACATAGTGTGTGAAACATGCCTTCTTAATGAGCTCCTAATGACATGGGAAAACCTCCCATTTCAGGTGACTTTGCCTTTCGCTGCAAACCTTCCAGGTCTCTGCGGCTGGGTCAGTCTGGGTCTTTGGGAAAGTTCCCAATGCATGAGAAAGGGCGGGCTTAACTCTTAAACTCAACTCAATGTAACAGGCAGGAGCAGCAACCCAGCTACAGAGGCAAAGCATATATCCTAGGCCCAGCATAGGCAGAGGACGTTATCTCATGCCTGCAAGGTCACAGGGAAATCACACTTTTTTTTGTTATAAAATGCAGGCCAAACCCAGAAAGTTAACCAATGGGATCCCAGCAAGCACAAGAACTAAGGTACCATGTATCAGATGATTGGCTGAGTTACCTCTGATGTCGCTATCTCACCACAGACAAGATGTTCATAACAGTCCTGAAATGCCGTTGTAAGCTTCAAAGCCATCTCACTCCCACCCTCCCAGGCTTCTCTCCTCTGTCTCTTCCAACTTGAAGCAGACTCTTACACAAACAAACATGCAGGGGGGCACAAAGGGGGTTTTCTCTAGGATTTCAATACAACCACATTGTTCTCATTCACATATTCAGCTATATCATTCAAAGATCAAAAGCCTAACACAGTAGTGCCATGACAGAGACCATGAAAAAACACCACAATGAGCTAGTGACTCAAACTTCCCTTTCCTTCTCGTACTCACTAATTGAATGGGTCCAGGCATTTTTAATTCCCCCATCACGAGTGTATCTAGGCATCATGAACTCTTTGGCAATGTGTTCAGCCCAGTTATGTCTGTAGTATTTGCTTTCTCTTTGTCCCCTACCTCCATACATATAAGCCCTGTTTATTATACAAAGGTATTTATTAAATAGCACCAATAAGATGACAACCTTATTCCCTTGGGCTGTGCTCTCATCTGACCTCCTTAGCAGGGGCGGCTCTAGCCATTTCGCCACCCCAAGCACGGTGGCACGCCGTGGGGGGCACTCTGCCGATCGCGGGTCCCGCGGCTCCGGTGGACCTCCCGCAGGCATGCCTGCGGATGCTCCACCGAAGCTGTGGGACCAGCGGACCCTCCGCAGGCACGTCTGCGGGAGGTCCACCGGACCGCGGGACCAGCGGACCCTCCGCAGGCACGTCTGTGGGAGGTCCACCGGACCGCGGGACCAGCGGACCCTCCGCAGGCACGTCTGCGGGAGGTCCACCAGAGCTGCCTGCCGCCCTCCCGGCGACCGGCAGAGCGCCCCCCGTGGCATGCCACCCCAAGCACGTGCTTGGTGTGCTGGGGCCTGGAGCCGCCCCTGCTCCTTAGCTAAGCAGAGTTGGGCCTAGTGAGTACTTGGATGAGAAGCCATCAAAGAAAACTTAGCAGCTACCAGAGTGGTGTGGGAGTTTCAATAGATGGTGCCTTTCCTTCCAAACCAATGGTGCTGGAAACCTGATTCTTTTCTCAGCAGTGTAAATCAGGAGTGACTCCAGTGGAGATCAGTGTAATACTATGAGAAGAGAATTAGGGCTACCTAGTTTTGGGCAAGGAGTAAAATCAAGATGGGTGTTAAAGATTCCCATCTTTTTTCAAGAAGCAAAGGTATTTTGCAAGGGTGTCAGACCCAGCGTCCCAGTGCCCTCCTGGTTTGGGTTTGAGTTGCACCAGTCTGCCTATGCAAATTTCCCCCGCACTTTCCGTGGGATGCAGTAGCCTTCTGCTCTGTTGTATATGGGACTGTTGACAGTGAAACAGCAGCTGCTGACATGTTCCACTCCAGAAGTGGCTGCATTTCAGTGGCCGGTGACGTGATTTGTGCATGGAGGCATCAGGCTGTGGTGTTGGAAAGCGCTCACTCGATAGGCTGGAAGTGAAGCGTTGGGCATTGCCAACAGGAGAGCACGTTTCAAACCCAAATGGCAACAGTTGACACTCATCCATACTGAAGGAGAGAGAATCCCAGCTCCTCGGTGCAACTCGTGACACCCCCACCCCCGGCTCTCCTCTAACTACAGCCTGTTGAGGGGCCTTTCTTCAGCCTACCTCTCACCTCCTGGAGACTTCCCACTGCTGAGCTGCAGCAATCAGTCTCCCTGGGGCTCCAATGCACCCCAGGTTCCTGTCTTCAAACGAGACAATGTAGCAGCTCACAGGAAGGACCCTGAGGGTGCAGCAAAGCCCACCCCCACCATGGCATCGACTTTTTGCATATCTAAAACCTTCCCCTTCCCTTCTAAAACGTGTGTGTGTGCGCGCGTGTGCACAAGAAAAACAGAGAGGGCCTGATGCAAAGCCCACTGGAGTCACTGGGAGCCTTTGGCTTGCCAACCCTCCAGGATTGTCCTGGAGCCTCCAGGAATTAAAGATGAATTTTTAATTAAAGACTATGTCATGTGATGAAACCTCCAGGAATACATCCAACCCAAATTGGCAACCCTACTTTCCACTGACTTCCGAGGGCTTTGGAGCAAGCTTTTAGTGCTCATATAAGTGAAGGAAGAATTGCTTGGCTTGGGCCAAGCATAATAGAAGCAGGTATTGTGCAATCTGCCAACTCCGCTGCAGCATGGCCATTGCGCCTTCATCTCAGCCTGCAGTGCCCCTTGCTATTCTCCTTCTAGGGCTCTGTGAAGCACAGACCATTGCTCCCGCTGAATTGCATGGTGCTTATTATTTTTGTGTGTGCGCACAAAATGGAGGCCCCATTCTATATGTGCTCCATGCTTGGAGCCATCACTGCCTTCAGCAGGCAGAACGGCTGGGCCACTTAGCACTGCCCTCACCCAGAGCAGCCACTTCCTTGGCCCCACCAGAGAAGAACCAAATCCCTGAGTGCAGAAGATCTGGTGGAATTCTGACAGAGGCAAGTTTGTTTCCCCGGCTTGCTACAGAAACGCACTCGGGCTGGAGTCATGGGGTTTAGCACATTTGTTGTATAATATATGAACTTGTACCAGTTTTATAAGCCCCTCCTGACTCAAATCGCATTGTAATTCTAAACAGTCCTAAACTCATTTAAATCCTAATAAAAACACTGCCCTGCATTTGCATTCGCTGCTCGCTGGTCCCTGCGGCTGCCGTGACAGCGGTTCCTGTGGAATTGATAATGCTTGGGACTTTGTGTACTGGAAACCATCTTTCAAACCCGAGGTAAGGATCTGAATTTAATGGAGTGACACAAAAATAGATGCAGGAAACGGGCCCCCAGACCAATTTGGGATGATGCACGGAGCAGTCAGGAGCAAATAGAGCAACTATCAGGAGAGCCAACTTCTTCCAAGCCCTCCCCCCATTCCCTGTTCCCTATGGATTACCTTTCTCCTCTCTATGGCCATATGGCAGGGGGAGCAGGACTGGCTCCCTTGCTCCTGCAGCCCAGGTGCACTGTACTGTTCACTCCAAGTGCAAAGTGAGTTTATTTTAGGGAGCACAGAAAGGATTTTTTATAAAGAGGCCAGAGAACGAGGAAGGGAAAAGCACAGCAGACTTTTTTCACCATGAGCTGGTTAGAAATGGAGTGGAAGCTGTCGGAAACCCTGACTCCTATATATCGGCTATTCCCTCAGAGTCATCTCACACCATCTCCTCTGAAACTCCCGGCTCTCCACACAAACCTGACAATGGTTGGGCTCACCCCTGGGCTGCCATCACCTATGTACATTTCTTCTCCGAGCCAAACTAGTAGTGACATCATAACACTGTCATTTGCATCACATTGTTGCAAGACTCTTGCTCCACCATGGCAGGCAATCACATGGCTTCACAAGCACATGCTGATACAGGTCCCTGCAGAGATCTGCTGATGCTTTCACAGCCATGAAAATTTTGCTTGCAGCATATGATACAATTCTCAAAATCAGGAGACGGGCTAGCTGGAGAGGCAGGCTGGAATAGGGAGCAAGCGTCACAGGGTTCTCTGCTCATTGCTGGGGCATCCCTCATAGCTGTATTTGGGGAAGCAGCTCTTGTCCGATCTAGCACCCGCTTCCACCATTCACTCACGCAGTGGCCTGTCTCTCTCTGCAACTTGGGGTGCTCCCTCTCTTCGCGACTCAGCCCTCCAGCTTGGTCACCATATACTTCCCCCTTCCTGGGGTACCAAAGTCCCTCCAGACTAGCTGTCCTTTTGGTGTGTTCTACAATCCTGTGCCACTTCCCAGGGACTCATAGGAGAACCCGACACACCTGTTACCGCAGGTTCCAGCCCAGGGATCCTACAATCAGCAGCCCACATCTACACAATCTCTAACCTCACCACTCATTCCCTGGGCTGCTTCCTACTCCATTCCCAGGCTTTTTCTCCATGCTTCTGGGTAAACCCTTCCATCAGAGCCCAAGAGCAACAGCTGACTTCCCTACTGCAGCCCCTCTCTGCTGCAAACTTCCTGGTTTTATCCCTTAGCCAGCATCTCCCCCAGCTGGGCGTTATCAGCTACTAGTCACTTTCAATCAAGCCCACTCTCCACCAGGTGCAGTCTCTGAGGTTAATTGGTCCTAGCTGTGCCACTTCAATCCCTTCAAGGCTGGTGTGGGGCAAACATCCCATCACAGGAAGTAAGTGCAGGACTGGAAGGTGGAGATGAAGTCTATTCCTGGTTCTGGCACTGATGCCCTATGTGGCCGTGGGCAAATCACTTAACCTCTCTGTATCTCTGTTCCCCCTCTTTAAAATGGGGGTCATAATAATCATTGTACTCATCTCAGACAAGGACTGGGAGGGTATTGTTAATGCCTGTACAGTCTCTTATCTGGTACATGTTAAATGCCGTAATGTTGGGATGGAATCAAAACAACCTTTGACAGCTGGAGAAAGTTGGCGCAAACTCTTATCTCTACACTGGAACAACCCAAAACCGTGAAACCAAGCACCCTTGAATTTATGGAAAATTTGCACCCGGCTCTGAATTTTGGGGCTGGGACCCCTCTCTGTCATTACAGCTGGGCAGAGCTTCCAGATTTGCCTGCTTGGAGGTTTCATTACAAACTCCAAAATCACCCAACTTGGTGCTTTGGGCTGAGGTTTGGGGGTGGTTCAAAATTAAATCTCAGAAGCAAAACTCAAGGGATAGAATGAGCTGAAATCGCAGCTCTAGTGGCCACCCTACAGCACCTGGACTTGGGAGAGGCAATCCCCTGGCACTAACAGCTCACAGCACCCTGATGCTAAATGCAATGCCAGGGCACTAACATGGAGCCATGACATGAACAGCCAGGTAGGAACACCATGAAACGCTTGAACACTCAGGGCCTGACTTCCGAAAGTACTCAGTACCCAGCAGCTCCTGCTGAGAGCAGCAGAGACTTTTTCCTCTTTGACCCCCCTGAGAACAATGGGGAGCCCTTCCCCTCCCCCCAGGGACAACAAAGGAACTTGCTGAGTTCTGAGCCCCTTTGAAACCAGGTCCCTTCACTGAGGTGTCCAAATGGGAGCAGAGCTCTTTGGAAACCCTGGCTCTGACTGCAGGTGCTGAGCCCTCCTGGATTTCTGGCCTTCAGCCCTCCTGTGCCCAGGTTCCCATAACAGCCTTGTCTCCGCCAGCTACAGGAATTGTAATCTCAGCTACAGCCCACAGCAATACAGCACCCGCTTGGTCAAATCCTCCCCTCCCCCTTTCCCCCCCACATGGTGCCACCCCCCATTGGGAGCTCTGGGCTGCCCTTGGCCCGTGGCATCGCCCCTCACACCATAGCGTTGTGTTCTACACTCCCTAAAGCCGGCCTGCACTGTGCATCGAGATTTGGGGGTTCTCACTTCAAAGGCTCCTGCTGGCCACGGGAGGCGACAGCCGCAGCCAGCGCTAACAGGATGAAGCGGCTGCGGTCCCTTTCCCCAAGTCTCTTTGAAACTCATGTGTTTACTGCAGACACCAGCCCAAGGGATTCTATGATTCTAAGGAAGGAGCAATGGCCAGGGGCCTTCCTCTCCCCACCCGTTCCCGGGCACTGTCAGCACACAGCACTCGGCAAAGCAATCCGGCTGGCTGTTGATGAGCCCCTCTGTCTTAGGCTTCTCTTAACAAGCAGCTGTCAGCTCAGATTTAGTTGTTTGGGGGAAGCAGAGAGCAAGAGAAGTCTCCACAGACTGCTCCAGCCTCTCCACATTCCCCCAGCTACAGCGTCTTACCAAGCCAGCGCCTCTTTGCTCTCTCCTTGGCTCTCCCTTCCCTGCCTTGCTGGCTTCTTCGCCCCCTCTAGAGTCTATTTCCCTTTCCCTCAGCCATTGTTCCTCTGCCGAGTGCACGTGTCTCTCCCCCTGGCTTGGATTTTGCAGTCAAGTCTCCTGTATCTCATCTCCCATCTCTGTCTCCTTTCCATGCTCCCCTCCCTCGCTCTAGTCTCCCTCTCCCCCTTTGTTTGCCCCCATCCTTCTTTTCCCTCCCCCACACAAAGCTGTGTGTCATTATTGTCTGCGATGACAGTAAAAAGCTCCCATGAAACAATGAGATTATGAGCTATGCCTTCACGGCGATAGAATTACTAATTATTACTGAGATAAATGGGAATATCAATGATGAAAGTCAATATTATTGTCTTCTTTGTTCCTGTTTGTTTTATTTGTAGATGAAAAGAACACTCTGCCTGTCTCCCCAGGATGTGGCTGTGAGCTGGAACAGTTCCTATTGGCAGGCACATGCAGAGCCAGGCTGGGATAAGAAATCATATTACACACATGCTTGCAAAGGGCTCTTTAAATCAACTGCTCTACCAAACACCATTGTCTTTGATTAATTCATAAAATGCCAGCCACCTCCTTTCCCCCACTCCAGCACACGGAGGGGGGCAGGCTGAATCATGGGATGTGCTATGGTACTGAAAAGGCTCCCTGATTTGAGTGTTTAACTCCCACTGCCTTCGTCACAGAGGCAATGCTGTGACTAGTCCCAGAGGCTGCAAGTCAGGGGACTGGGGGTCTATTCCAGTGACTCGCTGTGTGACTTTGGGATGGTCCCTTAAAGCATGGCTGGGGTCAGTAAAGTGACTGTAAAGACAACATTCTCATTCAGCATTCTGCTCCCTCCATGTACACTGAGTCACAGTTGCTGAATTTAGTGACAAAAGTAGTTGTTTCTACTCCTATTCGCCCTGTGGCACCAATACAGCTAAGAAAGAGTGAACTGATTTCTAATTCTGGCTCCCATAGCACCAAGAGAATAGTCCAACAGCAGACCATTTCCCCTGGGGTGTACACAATGGCTCACCTCAGTGGTCTCCTACCTACCCCTCTCACCCCCCTTTGGTGGCAGGGGTGCTGATGCTTGAAGCAGACAACTCCAAACCTGGAGTGAGTCTGCAGTGTTGGCAGCTTGAAAACCCAGCCTTGTACCTGTAGAGTGAGCAATGAATGGGAACCCCCTGGTACCATTTCTAGCAGCATGTTTCAGAGGAGATGGGACCACCAGCTTTCCGGGCCCATCTACGCTAACTTAGCATGGCTCCTTCCCACACTTTGGGGTATCGGTGTTATGACGGGACTGCTCTCCAGCATGGTGACAGCACCGCTGCAATCAAACCCCACACTCCTACCCATGGCAGACAATCATGCTAACACTTCCTTGTTACTCTTTCAGACGGGGCCTCCTCTGCCTTAGCTTCCCCCCACCTATCACACCGGATAATGACACCTACCCACTTCTGCCAAGTGCTATGAGAGCCTCGGCTGAAAAGTGCTCTAGAAATACACAGCACTGACTGAGGTGACATCTGGAGGCATGGCCTGCCATTTCAGGAGCTGCCATTCCGTTTGAGGGGGTGGGAATGCACGGAGCACACCATCACAGCCGTGGCCCAAAAGCTATTAACAGGGCACCAAGGAACACAGGGGATCTGCCGGCAGTTGGTCTCTAATTAAATGTCAAGTGTTTCCTCATAGTAAAACAGCCCTTGTCTCTCAGTAATGTAAGCTCTGTGTCCTGCACATCTGCCCTCTGTGCATCCTCATCATATACACTATGCTACACAGCTGAACAATGCCAGTGCAGATCCTAGTGCACTTGTGGGATGGGATCCCCATCACCAGGGCACTGCCAGCGCAGATCCTAGTGCACTCGTGGAATGGGATCATCACCAGGGCACTGCCAGTGAAGACCCTAGTGCACTCATGGGATAGGATCCCCAACACCAGGCCACTGATAGTGCAGATCCTAGTGCACTCAGATGGTAAGATATCCTTTGCGCAGCTAAACACTCTCTCCCTCCAACCACACCACAATCCAGATTCCCAGACACTGTGGAGTGTGTTGGCACCAACTCCCCACCCCCCATTTACATTATTTTAATATGGTAACTTCTCTCCTAATTGGTACAACCTACCCCACCCCCTCCGCAGCACCTCTCTGTGTTAACAAGGACAAATGTTTCTGCTGCCTCTTTCCAAATGCAATGAAATCCGGAGAATTGGAAAAAGCCTTGCAGGAGTAATTACACCACTTTTTTAAAAAAGGAGCAGCATGTCCTGAATATTTCATGGAAGGTAATTTTTTTAAAAGCTTTTTTAAAATCCTTTTTTCCCCTTTGTGCATGTCAGGGTGTAATTAACCATAAAGTATCAGAGCATAAACCAAAAGGAATAAACTGCAGCGCAGCCCCATCTCGCTCGCTCCCTTTTCCACTCTGGTTTTTCCCCTCGTTTAACACTAATGTGACATTCTGAGCTGCGTGTACGAGATACCATCTCCCATTCAGAGTCGGGAAGTCGCTGTCCGATGGTTGGAAAAACCTCCAGCGGCTTCTAGCCTATTTTTAACCCAACCCTCTCTGAGTCATGGATGCCTGAGATTTACTGTTCCCCCCCCCACCAACCTGTTGGGGAAGAGCAGTGCAGGTGCTGCATGTTTTGGGGCACCAGTGGCGGGCACTGGGAGCCTGCTAGTCCTTTAGTTGTCTGGGCTGGGAGAGGGAATAAGAGGGGTTAAGGCAGGTTTTTGCAAAAACTTCTTTCTCCTGCCCCCTCTCCCCCAACCTTCTCCCCTCTCCAGCCGTTGCCCCCTGCATGCCCCCCTCCACCAGTGCGGGGAGCAGTGGATGGACAGGCAGCACAGACCTTGCCCTTCAGGGGTGTCGGGGGAGCAGTGGGAGGAGAAGGAAGAAGCTGCTCCCCTTTGAGACCTGGGTGTAGCAGCTTTGTGGGCAGTTGACCATGTGCAGAGCAGCCATTGGCATGGCAAGATGGCTGGATATGCCCCCACAAACTAGCTCCAAAGCAAGATGCCTGGCAAAACGGGGGGGGGGGGGGAAGGTGGCAGAGAGGTTTGTCCCCCCCCTTTAACTTGCATCAACTGCACTGTTCTCTGGAAGTCTCTCTGCTGGATCCTGACCTCAAGTGCTCTGGGGCGCTCCACGCAGGGCAGGGTACTGAGCCCCAGGGTGCAGGGGATCCAGCAGAGAGGGTGCAGGAGATGCAGGGCTCCGATTACCAACTCCACCTCTGGAGAGGGGCAAGTGATCGTGTCCTTTAGACAGAGGAGCTGTTGCCCAGGGCCGAAGAGAGGTGCAGGCTGCTCAATGAGCAAGGGGAG